>NC_065538.1:75399333-75739833 GCF_932294415.1 Quercus robur | reverse complement strand
AACCTTGGTTCTCCTCATAAAAGACCAGGCAATGTCACTGAGGTACAAGGCTCTTGGCTGTACTATGTAAGGTGGTTGATGCTAAATTCACACACAGGCACACACACACACATGTAGGTAGTTTCATTGCTAATCTTGTCCTTTTCTATCCAATTTACATGTATCTTCAATTGCTTGTTTTTAGCTGTGACTGCTGTAAAATATATTTTCACATGTGTTCTGCTTCTGTGGTGGTTTAAGGGAGATGTATTTTTTACTATCCTTGTTGTTGCTGTTCGTAATTAGTGGATCTTTCATTATAAGAGTTAGATTTATTTATGCGTGTATGTAGCTCTCTTATGACCAGGAAGATGCATTAGATTGTTAGCTCTAATTGTAAAATGGGAAGCACGTTTTCTGTCTGCTAATTTACTTTGCTTATGTTCATGTTTCTAAGCAATGGTGTCTAGTGTTGGTGAACTGCTCGAATCACGTTCTACCAAAAAATGTTACTTTTTATTTCCCTTTTATTTCACCTTTATATATTTTATATGCAGCTTCCTACCAGAATTCTCAAGGGAGTCAGAACGAGAGTGATCCGAATAATACAACTGTGGGTACTTTATTTATTTCCTGCATGGAAATTACTTTCCTCACAACATATTTGTGATTTGATGAATTTTAATTGCAGATATTTGTTGGCAATTTGGATCCTAATGTTACCGATGACCATTTGAGACAAGTTTTCAGCCAATATGGACAACTAGCACATGTAAAGATACCATCAGGCAAGCGATGTGGTTTTGTTCAATTTGTCGACAGGTGAGTAAATTAGCCACATATTTGTAGAAACATTTCTCAACGATATCCATACAGGATATTTAGTTCTGTTCTGTGTTGTTGTGATGCATCAGAAGCTGTGCTGAGGAAGCATTGCGGATGTTAAATGGAACTCAACTAGGTGGACAGAATATTCGGCTTTCATGGGGCCGTAGTCCTTCAAACAAACAGGTGCTTGATTTACCCAACACTTTCCAATGCTTTCTTCTTGGATGTCTCCATGTTCTTGTATTAATCTGACTAGTGTACAGGGTATCTCTGTTGGCGTTCAGCCTCAGGCAGATCCAAGCCAGTGGAATGGTGGATATTATGGATATGCTTATGGACATGAAGGCTATGGATATGCCCCGGCTCCACAAGATCCTAACATGTATGGATATCCTTATGGAAATTACCAGCAACAGGCACAGCAGCAGCAAGCAGGATATAGCTGAGAATTTTGGCCTTCTTTTGTGGCTTTCGCATGTTCTTTTTATTTAATAAATAAATTTAGTAAGATACTATTTGAAGCTACATTGGAGCCCTTCCTAGCCTTTTTAAGTAAACCATTTGAGACTGTTTCTTGTCCTATGACATATTCACTAACTGATGTTGTGTTCCCGATGAAGTTTTGCTATTTTACATTATATGTAATTGCTATCGTGGTTGTGTTAGTGTGGATTCCTTTTCCCTATGTTTATATTCTTGCATATGGTGGAATGTTGTGCTTTTGAAGATCAGAACCCCTTAAACCGTTTCTCAGTTGAAACTTGAAAGTTGAAATATGGATTGGGTTGGTCAATGTCCAGATCATTAGAGGGCTGGATGGACCTAAGCTTAACCTGGTGCTTGTTATTTTTGTAGGGCGGTCAATGAGCATTATTAGTCCTTCAAGTTTAAGTTTAAAAAATGAGCAATATTAATCCTTTCATTAACTATTGTTAATGGTATTATTTATGTGGCTAATGAAATAATGACTTGTTAATGATGTGTCCTTTTTTTAATAAAAAAATTACAAAAATTATTTTACACATCATAACCTATTAATACCATTAATTAATACTAAAGTACTATTTCTTTTGATCGGTAAGCAAAGGTTTATAACAAATTAAAACTGAAATCCAAAATAAATCCAAAATAAACCCAAAAAAAAAAAAAAAAAAAAAAAAACTTCTCACTAACGACCAAGGCTTCCATGGTCTTCCATTGGCTCATTGCTCACCTTGTTCCTGTACCTTCCTTTCAGTCACAGTCAAGCAAATATACAGTCCACATGAGAAACCAAGATAAGCCTTCTTCTTATGCCACCCACCTTGACTGGTACTTCTCTCAACTCCAATATGATTCTTCTCTTCTCTACACATATATTGTCACTTACCATGGCTTTGCCGCTTCATTCGACTCAAACCAAGCGGACTCACACACCACTCGACCTCCCAAGTTCTTTGACCTCAACACTGAGTTCGACAACCACAACACCCAAGTCCTCAACCAAGCCTCAAACGACGTCATAATTGGAGTTTTAGACACCAATGTGTGGCTCGAATCGAAAAGCTTCAACAATTCAGGTTTACCCAATATTTCCACCCAAAGGTAAGGCCAGTGTGAGTTGGGACCCAATTTCAAACCCACTCTGTAGCAAGAAAACTCATCGCTGCACAAAGTTTCTCCAAAGACTATTGCATGGCCTCCGGTGGAAGAGAGGGAGAGAATCACATGAGAGAGAGAGACAGGGAGAGAGTGAGTTCATTGGAGATTTTGGATTTATATTTTAATTTGGTATTACCCATTACTTACTGGTTATTTTGGTATTAATAGGTTATGATTTGTAAAATATTTTTTTTAAAATTTTTTTATTAAAAAATGACTTGTCATTATTTTGTTAGTTATATAAGTAACAACATTTATAGTAATTAATAGAAGAATTAATACTGCTAATTTTTTAAATTTGAGAGACTAATAGCTTTCATTTGAAACTTAAGGGATCAATTGTGCTCGAAAGGTAAACTTTAGGAACCAATAATATAATTTTATCATAAATCAATGACTTTCTTTTGTTTATGTTCTTGCCAACTTAACTCAACAGTTAAATTTGTGATGTGAGAAATTAAAATCGTGGGATTGTATTAGTAATTTTTATATTATTAATGATTAGATATTATTAGTTTTAGTAATACACGAGAGAGAATTGTTCAACATTTTATTACTATATGTTTCAATCTATATGTTACAAAGATGTAATGATCATCCATGAATTTTGTAAAGTAAAATAAAATCTGGCATGCATTTCCAACAAAGAAAAAAGGACATTTCATATTTCATACGAGTCATTGGCCCAAAAGTCGAAATCAGAATGATGTTTTTAATTGTTTATATCCAAAATGAATCATAAAATGTAAATGGTTGGATTTGGGTACAACTTTATGAATTGAACATTTGATCCACCTAACCAGGCTAATGATGACCTTAAGCTAACCAACATAACAATGCAAAAGGGTCTAACAATACCAATGGCACGATGCTAAATTACTAGTCAACTCAAATATTGCTATTTGATACTATCATCGCTGTTGTTATAGCCCCCATTCCCAAAACCAATATGGCTGCCTCAACTGCATCCTTTAGATAACCCATCAGGCACCAACACCAGCCCTCCATCAATGCCAGTTGCCACCTTTGCTACTATTTACTCTTCTCCACCGTCCCAAGCCACCATCACCCTCATTGCTTGTCACCAGTCACACTTGCCCACCATGATTGACGCCACCACCATCATACTGGTGTCCTTGCTACACTGCCACCAACCTTCACCTACAATTAAAAGGCTTGCCACTAGGCCCAACACAACATTATCATCACTACCACTACCATTCACTACCCACCATTGCAACTGTCACTCGACCACCTGATGGTTTTTAAAGTTGTCCTTGCCCACTGGAGAAAAAGATCATGCCAAAGATGTACACTTACTAAGGGGAGGGGAAGAATGATGCCAAACAGGTGAAATGTTTCATTAAACATATTTTTCAATCTGAAGACTGTAGAGATGAAGGTACCTACATTAGAAGGTTTTGCATGATAAAAGTTCCGAACAATGTTTTATGTAAGAGCCAATAGAAGCTAAAAGTTAGGGGGAAAAAATCAAAATAACATCCTCCTCAAATTCTTACATGATTAGAATAGGAGGGAACAACTAATATAGACATCGGGAAGAGTTCAAAACAAGAGATCAGATCAACATGTTGCACCTTCTTCAGTCTGGTCTCTTCAAGTTCAAGCAATTATCCGTTGCTTGACCAAACAATTCCTGGACTTCTTTCAACTCCTTCTCTGGCATCACCAAAAAATGAAGGTTTTAAGTTCCAGCAATGGCAAATTAACTCTAATATAACAAGAATGGAAACAGACAAGCAAAAGAGCGTGGAATTAACTTTAGGTAGGCTATCCAAAACATCTCATGAATTTTTTGTTTTGTTTTGTTTTAGTAGTTGGTTTTTTTGAAGAAAAGAAATTAACTATTGCAATGAAATGTTGTGTTGCATTTTGCTGTCAAAAGTTGGAAAGATTAAACAAAAAGGAAATGAAACATTTGAAGATTTGAGATTACCTGCAGCTTCCAGTTGTCTCTGAAGTTCTTGGCCTACAGCATCATTTTCAGCCTAAATAAGCAGTTCATACAGAAGCCCGTTAAGAAACTGTAAAAAAATTGTTAAAAGGTCTTAATTGATAGTCAGTTGACTCTCCAATACCTGCAGTTCTGCAATCCTTTTCAGTTGCACATCTTCACCCCCCTCAGCCGGAGGTAGTGCTGCAACTAATGCATCAAACTGTGCACAGAACAAATGTTTTTATAATCATTGGACTAACTCAAGATTGGATTCATTGGTAAATTAAATTTTTTTAAAAGTTTCATTGGTAAATTAGATGTTATTAACAATGAAATGCAGATGGACTGAAGCTTGAAGTCTTTTTAATATAAAAAACAAAAAAAATTACAGACACACCACCCTCCTTGCTCTTACAAGGGGAAAATGTGCGATTTGAGCTAGAGTTCATTGTCATAGGCTCAAGCTCGATCTAGAAGACACATATTTGCTGTTTTGTCATAATTTTGTGGAAGGGTCTTATAAAAGGGTATTTTAATATCAAAAGATCCACTACTCTTTTCCAAATTTTACAATGCTCTAAGAAAAATTCCAATTGCAAACATGCTCAAGCTAGTAACATATACATAGACATTGGACAAACTACAAAATTCAAATCTAATATGTAAAAATTCCTGTAATTCTAATACCCTACAACTCAACTAAAAACTTATATCAATTGAAAATTTCCAGTTCTTACTTCTCTCATTCCTAAAAGGCAATGCTGAGTAATTGACTTAAATGCTTTTTATAAGCCATACCAACAAAAACACAATGTATCATTCTCAATAAGACTAAAGATACAAAAGCTTTCACATGGATGCCACTCCTTGATGGGACCTGATCTCTAAAGGATTGAAATCTTAGGATGGTATATCCTAATAATGCTTATCATTCTCAATAAAGTCTTAGAGACAAAGATTTTCTCAATCCTTTTCCAAACTACTAATGAGGTGCAAAATAAAAATGGTGTTAGTAGTGGGTCCATGTGAAAGTCAGGTTACTCTTATCACAGCTTTTCATTTCAATTGAAAAAAAATAGCATTACTCTTCTCTATTTCCAAAAGAGTGCTGATAGTTACACATTATGCATGAGGGACACAACTAAAAAATCATGTTTTGAAAACATTAGTTATAATTGTATCATTTCACAATTATAGTTGAATTGATTTCAGCTAGAGTGTGTACGGCAATTTATAACTTAGTGTGTACATAAATAATTAGCATTTCCAACACTCAATATTAAAATCCCTACATGAAGCCAACAAGTAAATTAAAAAAATAAAAAAATAAAAAAAAAACCCCATTTTGCTAAGCATAAAATGGTGTTAGTAAGGTTACTCTTATCACAACTTGCCACTTCAATTTGTGAACAATTTTGTGTCCATATCAAAATACTAAACATGAAGCCTGAGAGGTAATAATTAAAAAAAAAAAAAAAAAAAAAAAAAAAAAAAACCCATTTTGCTAAGCATAAAAATGGTGTTAGTAAGGTTATTCTTATCACAACTTGGCAATTCAATTTGTGAAATTTTTTGTGTTCCTACCAAAATATTAAACATGAGGCCTGACAAGTATTAATTAAAAAAAAAAACCCATTTTGCTAAGCATAAAAATGGTGTTAGCAAGGTTACTCTTATCACAATTTGCCACTTTCATTTCGGGAAAAATTTGTGTCCCTACCAAAAATCAATATTAAAATTTAAGACTGACAAGTAAATTAAAAAAAAAAAAAAAAAAAACCCCATTTTGCCAAACATACGAATTCCCAGTATTTGCAATTACATGAAAATAAAAAAATAAAAAAAAATAAAAGGTGGAATTGAGAGAGAGAGAGAGAGAGAGGTACCTGCTTAGCGGCTTTGACGAGAGCGGCGGTCATGAGCTTGGGTTGTTCGGAGACATTGCCGGCGGCGGTGGCGGGATCTTCGGTGGGGTTAGAAGGCGGAGGAGGGTCAGGGTAATTGGGAGAGAGTTTAACAGGATGAGCGTCTCTCTGTAGAGTACCGAAGGTGTTGAATGCAAGCGCTGCTATTGTGTTCACTTGCTCTTGCAACTGTGATATTATGTCCATCTTTCTCTCTTTCTTAAACCCTATAATCAACCCCACGATTCCAGCTCTCTACAACACCAAGACCATGGTGGAGAACTGAAAGAAAGATGGGACCTTTTTTGGGCTTGAATTTTATTCATATATGGTTTCTCTTTCGACCCATCAAACATTTGGATTAAAAATTACTAACTTTTATAGTTTTTTACTTTTTACTGTTATCAAGATTTTACCTTTTAAACTAAATTGAAACCATTTTTTACTGTAAATACTTGATCAAACTCAATGATGAAATACTTTATTAATAAGTTATAAATAAATTTATTTGTGAAAGTTATATATCTGTTCATTTTTCATGTGGGTAACTTGTCAGCCATCCGCCTTACTTATTTTTGTATTTAGTATTAAAAATAATATGATGTGGTTAATAAATATTCGGATATTTCTTCTCATATTTCTTTCTTTTGTCTTGATATTTCCTTTATTTCACAACACCCTTTCTTTGTCATAAAATAAAGACATCCATGATCTCTTTTATTTTGTTTTGTGGTGGCTACTCTCACTCTCATGATCCACCATTTGATTGAATAGGTAAAATCATTTGGATTCATAAGGTTTTCATTTGATAAAATTGATTTGATCGACATGGTTTTCAGTATACATGCACTATACTTATGTAACACCAATATGCAATTAAGTATATAGATGATATGTTACCCCCAGATATAGTGATTATACAATCTTAACAAGATATAGATAAAACTGCGGGCAAGGGAAAGAAGCCCAAATATCTAGTACAGGTACTGAATACTTTTACGATCTGATTATTGAGGTCCCATGCCTAGCACTGGTTTTTGCTATTTAATTCTAGAGACCAATGCCTTTCCAAAGTGGGGGTAGCCAGTAGACTATTGATACAATTAAAGTGATGGTAGCCTCATTTTGTGAAATTTCTTTTTCATTGTATCTCCAATATTTGTTATCATGTAGCTCAGGCTCTTGCACGTGTTGCTAAAGAAAATGGGGAGACACATCCAGCGGTTACAAGAATGGCCCTCTGTTTTCTTTCACATTGTTCAGTAAGATATTATTTTGGAACAAAAAGAGAGGGTTACCTCTGTTGTGTAACTCAGTTATTAGACCCAACAAACAAAAATAAAAAATATGGTTGAACTAATTATGTCCAGACAAAAAATATGCAACAAAAAGTTCTATATATTAAGCAAAGAACCTCCCCAAACATAAGGGAGATAGTTACCAAGAAAAAAAAAACACTAGTTTCAAAAGTATAAAAATTAAGTCAAAAGGGTGGTGAGAGTGCAAGAGTTGAATAACAAGCCCATCCAGAGCTGTCAATGCAATGGTATCTAAATGTCAACTTAGTACTCTTAACCATGGTAACCATGGGTGATTACTACCCATCTATTTCTCAATCTTTGACTCTATTCTCTTGTCCTTTTTCCTAGGTTTAAATTCACGAACTCTCAGATCCTACTGGATAGTTAGTCACCATCAGATGAATCTAATATTGTGTAGGTGGAATGGCATCTTTGACACCACATTCCATATTAATTGTGGCACCAGAACTACAGAGCTAAGGTTCAATCATTCCTGGTAGAATAGATCCTTCGGGTGCAAGCTTCAACTCTGGAGTAACCTCTCCATCAAATACCACTGCAGGTTCACTGGTCCGTGGTGTAGAGAGTGACACCAACTCAGTAACATCAACAGGATCACTTGCAGGCTTTCCATTTAAGAGGGCGGTGTCAGTTCCACTTGAAGTTTCAATAGCAAGCTCCAACTGCGAATCTTGTGCTGTATCTTTCTTTGGGGAGGCCTGATCTTCCATTGAATTGTCAACAGGCCTATTGACCAGTTCGGAAGGATAGGGTTTGGGTTCAGCAAATACAGGAGTTTGGTTGATTTCAAGATTTGAGTTTTTCACTTCATCATGAACCAATTCACTTGGCTTAGGGTCAAGACTCATAGCCTGATGTTGAATTTGAGGTTCCTGACTAACAATTTCAATACCTGGCACCGTGTCCACAACTGGTTCAGATGCTGATTTTGCTTTTGAATCTTTCGTTGCCGCTACATCAACTTTAGGTCCTTTTATCTGTGTGGAAGCTTCAGATTCCTGCAACACGTCATCACATCCAACAACCTTATCATGATCCAACTGTGCCACAATGGAGGTGGATTGGCTCTCAAGTCCAGGCTCCAAAGTTTGCTGTTGAACTTCATTTCCTTCCAAGGAAAGACCTGCATCGTTCTTTGGCAGGTTGGCAACCAGAGGTACAACAACAGAGGCAGATTGGTTCCCAAGTGCATCTGGGATTGCAATCTGACGCTTAGAGGGTAGAACCTGATCTGAATGCTGATGGATTTTAGGCCGAGTAGGTTGCTTACTACTTTGTCCTGATGGGGTAATAGACTTAAAAACTGGAGTTTGTGGGTTAAAAACTGGGATTGGAATATCTTTTCTGTTGTACATCTTAACATGTGGAGCCACATCATTTGCTGCAGAAATTGGAGTAAAGCGCCCCGGAAGAAATACAACACCTCTCAGAAGAGTGTCAGTGTCACCTAACTTAACATTAAGAAGATATCCAGCATCAAATGAACCTTCAATGACACCAGTAACCATCTGACCGACCATGACGTCATTAACACCACCACTTGTACTTGCACTTTCTTTGTTTTTCTTGATGCTGTCAGGTTCAGGCATCGCAGGCTTCTTCTTACTTGACAAGAGGCTTTCATCCTTACGAGGACGACCACGTTTCCGCTTCATAGGGACGTCTGCAGGAGATAAAGAACTGGTGTTCTGACTCTGTTGGCTCATCTTGCACAAACGAATTTAAAATGACAGTTCCACACTGATCTTAGAAATTTTGCCTGCAAACACTAATATTAGTTTGGACAAAACTTGGACAGTAATATAAAATTGCTAATACTCTGGTTTACTCATCAGAAGCCATACAACTATAAAAAGTAAATACCACTGCCATTAGTGTATAAATTGCACTGATGCAGGCTTATTCATAGGCAAAATACTTCAATTTTCATAGTGCAATTGCTGGAAGAAATATATATATATATATATATATATTTGTCAATCTGATAAATGGATTTTTATTTATGCAGTAAAGACACCAATAACTCCTCTTCCTCCTCCCCCCCCCCCCCCCCCCCCCCCCTTTTTTTACTAAGCAAAACTACTACTCAATGAAAGACCTACTGTAACTGAAGCATAGTTGATTGGTTCATTAAGTACACAAGTCAAGGTTTTTTTTTTAATATATATATATTTTTGGGGGGGGTTTGTTTGTAGAACTGGCTCATGAGTAATGCATCGAGTTGCAAATATGTCTTGTACATACCCATCCCAATGGGTCTACATAACACGCCATGAACATGTCCAAAATATGGCCAAATAGCCATTAGTAATGCATCCAAAGTTTAAATTATACCACAAGCATCACTTAGAACACTGTTTCAGCAACAAAGAAGATAGAAGGCACACGTAGAGTAACTAAGCACTACATTCATAATTCATAAAAATGAGCATTTTCAACTAAACTACTACTAATGATAATGACAAGATCAATAAGACTTGTGATCATAAATCTAGAAGAGTGTCTACAATACTTCCCAGGAAAAGTATCCCCACACCCTGCCTTCATGGCATTATAAGACTTAAGATCTGTGCTTCTCTTACAGGATGGTAGAGGAAACCTTTAAACAATCTCTTCAAACAAGACTATGCCTACAGAGGATCTTCTATCAAAAACTACCTTAATGATTCACAGTTCAAAAACATGCTGACAAAGAATATGCACTTTTCTCTCTATTCCACCATGTCAGCTTCCTTAGTCCTCCATTTACAATCAGAGATGAAACAAACACTATCAACCTATCATTCTATGAGTACTAAATTTAGCATTATCCTTTTTGACCCTGAAACATCTACACACTTCTGCTAGGGCATCTCACTGAATTCAACACTAAACAGTTGATATATATATGATATTGCTTATGATGCTGATGATGGAAATAAAACCAAAAGCTTATTAGCTTAAGATTCTCATTTTAGCTACACTCATTTTATGAAGTGGTTACTTCTTAATTACCCAACATTCAGTACTACAGAGCATAGATGGTCTAATGCATACTTTTGATCACATAACTTATTCATTAGTCATGTGTCTTATTTAATCTAGCTATAACCTGCGCAATGCGTGGCATTATTTGATGCTTTAGTCATGTTTCAAACATGTAAAATCCTTAAGCTATACTTTTGTTGTCTAAACAATATAATAAAATTCTAGAAATAGAATTATTACAATAGTATTGAAGTAAGTATCTTAATTAGAGTAAATTTAATATAAAAAGTTATTGATGCAAAAAATACAGTTGGTACACTTTTCCATGTTGTTTTCATTTATATTTTAACTGTATTCCTTAAAATTAAAGTAAATAAGCAGATCACAATAGTGCCCTTTGGGTACAATGGCAGCTTCAACCCTTCAAAATATAAGGTGGTGGCTGTGGTCAGGAGGTATTCCTCTAGGTCCACGACTGAACTGAATTATAAAATCTGTTATGAATTATATGTAGATTCAAAACTTGCAAAACACACACACACACACACAGCGACAACTGAAATCCTAAAGAAAACAAACCAAATAAACAAAAGTGGCTTGAACTTGAAATGAGTAATCACAGGGAAAAAAAAAGGAGAGCAATCACAGTCAATAAATATTGAAAAATGACTTAGAAGAGCTTCTAATGATGGATTTAAGGACAATATTTATCAGGAAAAAAAAGCTGGCACATTCTATAAAATAAATAGAACCTAAACACTAACTCATTTTCCTACAGTTTAGTTGTCTGTTGTGACAAACTCTCCCAGTACATAAAGCATGCTTTAAGTAGCTAATGTGATGTTAGAACTAAAATCATAAGAGATATCAATGGACCGCTGCTTCATGTCAGAAAAAAAATACCAAACATAATTTAAGTCTAATTAGAAATTGGAAAGCAGAAACTATAAAATAAAATTAAATCTTTCACAGACTCTAAAATAATAAATAAAAAGGATGAAGATGCATCACTGATATAGAAAGAATGAATAAAATATATATTATTCTTATGGATAATTGATTAGAAATATAGCCCTTTTTCATTTGGCTATCTCAAGTGGGGTTAGATTTAACAAATCAACAAGAACATAATATAATTGGAATTTACTCTATCTACTCCACAGTACAACCTTCTTTAATTTGAAACCCAAAAGGATTTATTACATAATATCAAGACCTCTAATTGTCATTTCTCCCTCTCATTTATCCTGGTAACCAATCAGAAATTAGAATAAATAAAATGATTTCCTAAGCAACATCAGATAGGCAACAATTACATCTAAACCTTGACTATCCAAAACCAAATTAACACAAATACCCTGAAGCAGACCCAAATCCAACAAAAATATGCAAACAAAACAAATACTAACTCAAATACCAAAATCAAACAAATACAACCGAAGTACTCAAACATTGATCATATTTACTGTCCAATTTTTTTTTTAAAAAAAAAGTTTTATGCTATTAGATGTTTAGCATCGACATGGTTGCCATAATATTTCAAATATATTACCAAAAAGAAGAAAAAGATCCATAACCTAAGCATCGAAGAGCTAGACTAGCATCATACAACTATCAGCTATCCTTTGCCTTCTCTTTTGTAGGCATCTACTTTATGAGTCACTAGTGCAACCATCTTAATGGTATTAAAAGTCAGAGGACTCGTTTTGCAGGTATATATTCTCTGAACAACATAATACTAAGTAAATAATATGCAGGTCCATAAGACATTTTGTCAAATACATAGCATGCTATAAAACTCAGCCAACAGTCATGCAAACACTGTTAACCCAGTTAAGATTAATCTGCCATATATTAGTTAGAAACTCAACTATTTAAACAACCTGAATATAGCCTTTGAATTATAAGTCTGGAGTACCCTATTAAAAATGAATCCAAATATTCCAAGCAAAACCAAATTGTTTCAAAGGCCAGAGAATGAACAAGTAGACAGTGTTTAATCGGTGTGTTTTATGGTATACATGTCCTAATCGAGCGAATTGTGGATTAGGCTTCTTCCATTATATATAGTAATAGATATGATACGGTGACTTAGTGTGCATTTTGAATCAGCTTATTTGGCTCTTTGCTGAAGGTGGGTCTTTGAAAATGTGAGAAAAAATTGGGTTCTAAAAAGCTGTACATTAACACAAAAAGCTAAAAGCAAAAGCTGTGCACAAACAGACACACTCATCTAATTAAAATACAAACAAATAGTTGCTACATAATGGGTTGGAGGAACCACCCCACCCCCCAAAATCAGACAGAGCTACAAAACTCTACCCTCCACCCAAAATCAGACAGAGCTACAAAACTCTACCCTACCTTAACTTGCCAAATCTTTGTCCCAAGTTGGATGAATCTAATTCATGGTTTTTATACCTCCATCTTTGTATTTATGATAGTATTTTCATCACTGTGAAGAAACAGCCATTACAGTCTAAGATGAACCTGAAGAATAATCAAGGTATATAATCCAAAGCAAGATGGACCAATGGGAGAATCTAATTCTAAAAAAATGAAGACAATTAAGTTTCTAGAAACATGAAGACACTGACATAACAATTTGAAGAAAAGGACAACTATAACAAGTAGTGGAACAAAAAAACTTTAAATAATAGCACTGGAGAGTCATAACAGAGATATTAAGATTCACAGTTCGTATGTTAGGTGCAAAAAGTGCATGATGGCAGGAAAATTAAATGAACAGCTCATAAAAAATCATTATGCCTTAAATCTAACTCTCGAGATATCATGTAATAATGTTGAAATACAATGATTAGGCCCATTAAACGTTCATACACAAGTAGATTATAAACTTTATCCAATTATTAAATTGCACTTCTTTTTTTTATTCTTTTTTTTTCATACAAAGTTGCTTTTTTTTTTTTTTTAGAGGGCTAAGACTACACATCAATCACATCTCCCAGACCATGCAAAAGTGGATAGGCTTGTGCATTAGGTTCAATGGCCTTTTTTATACAATGATTTTTTTTTTCATGAGCAGTGCAAAAAAGTAAATGTGAGAATCCATACTAATTCAATCTTATAACAACATAATTTGTTCTGTAAACTCATTGAAAGTTTAAAAACCATAAATTAAACAAATCTGATATTAGAGGATAAGAATCATAATCTACGTTGAGGAAATCAACATTTCCTCAACATCTCCTAATCTTCTCAAGGTGATCAACCAAATTTTTTCTTTTCATCATTAACATCAAGATCCTCAAGACATGATGGTCTGATATTTGGTGAAAAGGGAAAGAGAAACAGGGTCTTTTCTTCTAATTGTTAGGGAGAACCGGGAAGCAAGGTCTCAAAATTCTCATTGAGAACAAAAAGCTCAAGTAATAGCCCAAATAACCAAATTCTTTTAAAAAAGAAGAGAAAAATGACGCTTATAGGATCAGCCATACCAATTTCTAATTTATTAAGCAAAGTTATTTTCAAGCTCACCATGTCAAGAAGATCTATCCCTTGTCAGGAAAACAGAGAATCACAAACAACAACAAGAACAAGTTTCTATAACACAAAGTTTAAATCTTTATTTTATTTTTATTTTATTTTATTTTTAAAAAACCCAATAAACAAGAATAACCTAAAAATGTCCAAAAGACCTCAGTTTGGCTTTATAAGTGAACTAAGCTAAATCTCTAAATTTAAACAAACCCATAAAAAGACATTCACGAATAGCATCACATACAAAAATGTATGACATATAAACCACAACCCAAAAAAATTCACACCCTTTTTAAGAATTATCATAGACAAGAATTTCATCCTAATGCTCCATAATCCCCATTTTCTTTTCTTTTTTTGGTTTTTCACTGCATTAACCATCTCAGTCAATATAACCCAACAGTTCAATCTCAAGTTCACTAATGAACTAACCCCACTTCGGATCAAAGAAAAAGAATATCTTTTTTTTTTTTTTTTTCAATTTTTGCATTGACAATGACATAACATTCAAAAACAACAACAACAACAACATTGTTCTAACCAAAAAAAAAAAAAATTAAGAATGTGGTTTGAAAATACACTTACAACTTGCAAGAGCCTCCAATGGATTGAGAAGCCAAAAGGGTATTCGAAGAACCAATCCAGAAATCCAAAATATGCGGCACTCTTTGGAAATTTTATTATTTATATTTATATTTATAACTTTTTTTTTTTGTATAGGATATATTTATATCTTTTTAGTTGTTTGTTTATTTTGTTTGTTTTCTTAAAACATACAAAAATACGACCGTAACGGAAGGGACTAGGGGAATCGATGATGGGTAAACGACCGTTTCTCTTCCTTAACGACGTGGTGATTTTAGTGTCCCCTGTCGGGAATGGAAAGATAGATGAGGTGTCGTTTTATAAGCCGTAGATGTTTTTTTATTGTTTGTAGTTTGACGGATCTAGGTTTGCATCGAGGGCTTGGGAGGGGTGTACATAGGTTGAGTTAGAGAAGTTGGGTTGAAAAATTCTCAACCCTACATGTAAGAACCAATTAAATCCAACTTACATACATCAAGTTAGATTGGATTGGGTGAGTTGGTTGTGTTTACATATTTCATAGCTTTAAAAATAATTGGACTTAAATAAACTGTTTAAACACTTTTTTTTTTTTTTTTTCTGATATATTATCATAATTCACATAATATGCCACATTATGGAAACTAGTTCTTAAAATACATAATAAATCAAACTAGTAAATTAAAACAAGGAAAATAAAGTAAATTTATATATGTATGGTAAGTCAGGTTGGGTTAAATGAGTTGAAAAAACTATTAACCTAAACTCAAGGTTCAAAATAAAATCTCAACCCAATCCAACTTACCAAACCATAAAAATCAACTTAAAGTGTCATGTTGAATACACACCCCTAATTAAAAGCAAAATCTGGGTGGGTTGTTCAATTAAACTTATATTGTTTTTGTGCTACCAAATAAATAACTGCATGTTGTTTAAAAGGCTATTAAGCAAAAATTATCTCCTAGATTCACATTATGGAGCAAGCTTTTCAAAAGGAATTATTCTTTTGTGTAACGGTTATATGCATATCCCTAATATATGGCGATAGATCCTACAAGTTATGCGAGAGGGATGTTACATCTTGCATGCAATACTTATGTATAATGTTTCTTTTTATGACATGCTGTTTTCATACATTTATGGAGCCCACATTTTGTAATAGGCATGTTCCATGGAGTGGAGTCATGAGAATTGTTGAGATATGAATCACCATATAATATAGGAACAAGATTAATGCAAGAAGAAAAATACTTTGCCCTATTAAGGCGTTCCATTTTATACTCCATCAATTATTTTTGTTGAGAATCCAAACTAGAAACCCAGCCAAGAAATATTAATAAAAAATTTAATGGACATAAAAAAGGGCAAGAGGGGCTAAATCCTCAGGTAAGACTTCAAACCAAACTTGTAGTTCCAAACCGTTCTAGGCTTTTTTGGCCAGAGCATCAACCACCTTATTACAACTACGTTTTACATGACAAAACTAAAAGATAACAGTTGGGACCTAGGACTCGTGGTGAATGTCTTCAACAATGTGTCCATAAGTAGCTCGATCTAAAAAATCTTCATTTATTGTTTGAATTATCATTATCATTTTTTTTCCTTATAAAGTAGTCAGAGTTTAAAATGGAAATTATAGTAATAATAAACACACAACATATTACAATTGATAAAGTATAAAGTGAAATACTAAATGTGGGATGAAGGATTTTTTATTCTTTACTTTACACCTATTTCACGTGTATTTTGAATTTATATGTATAAATATATATCATATCATGAAATTAAAATTGGTTATTTATCCTTACTAATTGAATCAAATGATACAAAATGAAGTATTTGATATAAAATCTCACATATACCAAAAAAATATATATAGTATTTTAACATGATAGTAAAAAGCAACTATTACTTCATTTTTTTTTGAAACTAACTATTACTTCATTTTACGATAAAAGAAAAGAAAAAATGCAACTATTGTGGAACGGAATTTATAGATTCACATCTAATAGATTAGTAGTCTAGTAGTATCTAAAAAAAACTAAAAAAACTAAAAATCAAACGACACCCACATTAAAGGGTTCAAATTATTTACCACGTTTATAGGCTTCTTAATGAAGCTTAATGTTGGGCCGAGTTTTTAAGTTAAAAGATACAAACTTCAATCAAAAATCAATTTTCTCAACACTATGGGCCGACATATCTGCTATTGAGCTTGTAATTTTAGACCAGGCTGGATGGCCCACATTACCATGGCCAATGTTAGCCCAAGTATCACAATGCCAGTGTTGTTACTTATTACCATGGCTAAAGTATACATGTAAAAATAAAATATTATATTTAATTAAATCAAGCTGTTTATGAGTTTATTCACGAATATATTATTATATTTAAGTTTGATTTGTTTAATAATAAAGCCTAAACTTAAGGCTTGAACTTGACATATTTTATAAACAAATGAACATAAACAAGTTTTTTCTCAAGCCGAGCTCAAGATGTTTATGAAAATTTTGGTTCATTAATAACCCTAATTTTTTATATTGAAATTTTAATTGTCTTATAAAAGATAAAATTATCTATCTTTTAATGTTGTATAGGTCTTTCTTTTATTGTTCAATACAAAAAAGTGTTTAAATTCAATTAAAGAACTTAAAATACTTCTTACTACATATGGTATCTAGGTCTTACTTTCTTTCTTCTTCTTTTATTTATTTTTTACACTTAAAAAGCTATCGATGTACTCTGTTGCGAGTTATGTAAATTTTTATAATTTTCTCAAGTAAAAAAAAAAGTTTTAAAAAGCTCTATATCATTATTAATTATTCATATATATTAGACTTATTGTTTTAGGTATGAGCAGGGTGTAATACTATCCCATCCGCTATGAGTCTACGATGTACAGTTGCTTCTTTAGAACAATTTTAGTATTTTACGTGTATATATACACACACACTTAAGCCGGCGACTTGAGCAGAAAATTATAAGTGTTTTAGGTAGAAAAAGCCAACAAGTAAGATATCCATATAATTGAATTAATTAAAGCATTTTTGTTGTACGTTTGATATAAAGTATAAGAAACTGTTATGCTGGTGTATTTGATGACTTGGATATTAAAAGCTTTTGGGGTTCACGTTTCTTCATCTACATGTACATGACTACTCATTGGCGCTAAACTGAGTACACGACAGTCCCAGATAACCCTCAAATTGATTGATAGTGACTACATATTTATTTAGTTATTGAAATATGAGACTATATATGTTGTGATTTGGTGCAATAGTAGGGTTATTATATTATGCCATACTCTTTTAATACCCTAAGCTAATAATTACAAATAGATATCGCCTTTAGCTACAAATAGCTAGGGCTGCACTAGTTCCAAATCCAAGTATATTCGGTATATATGCATGTTCTTCTAAAAATAATAAGAAATTAATTTGTGCGTTGTGTCAATTCCTAAATTATATCTTGTGAGGAAAGACGAACCAGTATGAGTTTGGCCTCATGCATGCATTGTAATGGTGCATGATTTTGATGTCCTTGTAATATATATCCTTGTAATATATATATATATATATATATATATATATATATATATATATATATATATATATCAATGCACGCATGGGGAATGGTCGGCTTATTCGTCATCTTTTCTTTCTTCAGTTTAATATATTGGTGATAATATTATTCACTATAGGGTCATGACATCATAGCCATTTTTGTTATATAAAAAAGAAAAAAAAAGAAAAAAAAAAAGACCCTTCACTACCGAAGAACTGCTTTCGGTTTGTTTGTTTGTTTGAGCATGTGTGGATTTCAGTTAATTGGGTTTGATTCTTATTCACGTAATATTGGTAAAATTTTTTGTTATTGAATAAAAATTCTTTGAAGTATAAACCTTATTTTAACTAAAAATCAATTAGCATCTTTGTCAGAGGATAAAGAACAATCATTATATATAAAATATATGTTTTGTAAGGACACGATTATTTAGCGGTCCAAGAATGACATTGGGCTCGTAAGTAAAAGACCCTAACAATATGATTTGTAGAGAGTGGGCTTGAAAGGCAGGACCTTTGCCACAGGTCAGCGGTTTAATCGGGGTTTCTATGGAAGCTTATATATGGGTGGACTTGGCTTGACTAGCTAAGCCTTCTATTAGTGTGGGTTGTAGGATTTAAGTCCTCGGATAGTGTCCGAGGAGCATTGTATCCTTCATTTTCTCCCTTTTGCAGGATTATCCTTCCTCCTGCGGATCCCTTCCTCCTGCAGATCCCTTTCTCCTTCGCTTTCTTTTCCTTTTATACTAGGGTTCATTTCCCCTTTTAGTGTCCACGTGTAAGTTTTACTTTTTGGGGTGCAGACCTGTCCTGTCAATCCATACCTAGAGTGGTTGGGGGTCGTTGGAAAAGTTAAATGGCATGGTTTGGAGCATGGGCTTGTCAGATGCAGGATTCTGTATTACGATGTTGGCAGCTTTCTCCCTTGTCCTGCCCCCGTACTGAGTTTGCCATTTTCTTCAGGCGTTTTGTGAGGTGCTGAGCATAAGATCGTCCTCGGCCATGTCCTCGTACCCTTCTTGGGCTTTCATTATGCGTCCTTGGCAATAGCTCTCCTCGACTTAGGCTTTGGGCCCTAATGTAGAATGGGCCTGGGTCACGAATTCTCTGGCCCCACATGTTTATATTGATTAAAAAAAAAAATCATGAATGTATTGGTGTCATTGTGCAAATGATGCCCCTAACCAGGAAATTAATTTCAAGTATAAACCTTACTTTAACTAAAATTTAATTAGCATCTTTGTCGGAGGATAAAGAACAATCATCATATATAAATTGTATGTTCATATCGATTAAAAAAAAAACGAACAAACAAAAACGAAAACAAACAAACAAAATAAAAATCATGAATGTATTGGTGTCATTGTGCAAATGATGCTCCTAACCAGGAAATTTCGTGGAAATGGGTTAGGGGTGGACCAAGATGTCACCTATTTGAGATTAAATAATAGTGAATGAATACAATATTTAGACCGATTTTCCATAAGCAGACGGTGGGTTGACCCTAGAGAAAGCCACTGCTCGATGGCCAACATTGCGTATATATAATGAACACTAAAAGTTTCTCTTATTTTATTCAATTATTAACAAGATCGTTCATGCCGGTGGAAACTTTGTCTGTTTATATATTTGGCCATGATTCCCTTTTTGACTTTAGAGCTCACCAATGCGGTCATCACCAAAATTAAGAAAATGCCCTCAACTGGTTTCATATTCGACATAGTAAAACTTGTTAGGCTGTGTGTTTATAGACCATGCAAAACTGCTCTGTATTGTGCTTCAATTATTCTATATTTTAACATACTTTATAATTATAAACTTTACAATTATTAAGGTCAACCTGCAGTTCCACCATGATCAAAATTCGGCAGACGTTTTAATAATAATCTAGCATAATCAACACATGGTTTGCGTATTTCCCCCTAATTTTTTCAACCAATTCTTTATATATTTTTTTCCCTAGCAGGCTCTGACCCAACAATCCTAAACCGAAGGCTGTTGAGTATGATTCTTCAGGAGGGTCCTGCTGAGGAAAATGATTAGATAATTATGCGACTTAATTAGAGAGATGTGTACGAAACACTTTCTTTAAGATGATAATTTTCATCACTTGAAAGAGTCTGCTATAACCTATTGAGTTTAGGCAATTCAGATTGAGGATACAATAAAATCACCAACGATAGATAGCAATTTGAAGTTAGTGAGTTTGTTATCGGATTCAAACAATTCATGTCTAAGATACAACAAAACACCAATTGTAAATAGCAATTTTGAAGTTCCATTCTAAGAACATAATGCGACTCTTAAAAAGGTTTATTTTTTAAAAAGTTAGTTGTTTTCTTAAGTTATTTTTATTCCAGGAAATAACTTCTGTATGTACATATTATATGCACATTTTCTGGAACCACACATCCATAAATTCTATTAATCAAATGTTTTTTTTTGATGTCTATGTTATATTTTATATGTT
Source organism: Quercus robur (assembly GCF_932294415.1). NCBI lineage: Eukaryota > Viridiplantae > Streptophyta > Magnoliopsida > Fagales > Fagaceae > Quercus > Quercus robur. Next base: position 75,719,137 of record NC_065538.1, on the reverse strand, counting down.
AGTTTGCTATAGACATAAAAAATTTCACACATTCTCTCATTTACAATTTCCACTCAGCACATCACAAAGAGAGGTGCAAGTGCGTTGTGAAAATCAATTACTATGAAATTTTTTGTGCCTATAAACTTATTGTTTATATATTCACGAAGAATCTTGTAAACTTTCTACATTGACAAGCCCAATTAAATACAAACCAACTTCCTTCCATTAACAAATCTACACTAATTTTTTAACAATCCCTAGTAAATAAATATAATAATTAACCCCAATGTGGTCGGGTGTTACTTTTAGGTAGTTCATTCATGCAAGAGGCTTGAACTTGGGGCGTTTTGCCTTTCTGTCTAGCTTTTATGAATACCAATTTTTTAATGATATCCTCTCCCATGAGAGTAGGTTTAGTTTTCACGCCCTGATGTAAGGCCAGCTAATAAGAGCCTGCTCTCTCCTCCATTATTTTTCTACCAAATATTGGTGCACATGCCCTACTTCATCACCATATGCGCCCCTCCTCATGACGCACCATTCATTATCAACTCTATAAATATGCATTCAGTAACATCTCAGCTCACACAATACAATACATCCCTCTTTACTCACTTACTCACTCGCTTTAGGCTATACACCCTGATGGAAAAGGCTCTTTTGAGAAAACATTATGCTTACTCAAAGATCGATGAGGAAGACCCGGAAGAGATAAAACATCGGCAAGCACAGTTCTTGATCCAGAAAATACTCTTGCAAGCAGATAGTCGAAGAAAACCATCGTTTTTGAGGATCAGGATGTGTAAGTTGAAGGTTAGGATTGGGAGGAGATTAAAGAAGCTGAGGAAGAGCATGTTGTTGGGTATATCTGTGGCTAGAGTTCGTCTTTACAAGCAAATAATTAGTCGAATGAAAACATGGAGGCTCTCGTTTCACCGTGGACGTGGGGAGCCCCTTGTTAGCCTTGCTCCCATGTTTGCTTGAAGTTTTTGTCCTAGTTTCTTTTTGTTGTTTGTTTGTCAAGAATACTGGCATCTGGTACTTGTTACTTTATCATGTGATCAAATGGTTGTGCTGCTTTGATAAGATTGTGCTTGTTGGAAAGTTGAAAAGAATGATTCACTTTCCAACGGTGCTGAAGAAGGCTTTGAGAGTCATAGAAATGTATTATAAGACACCTGAAATGCTCCATTGAGATGAGTCCAATCAATAACATAAAGAAAATCAAGCACTTAATTATACTGTTATGGATATAAGTTGTTCTTTTTTAATTAGCCTTTGATTGTGGACATAATTTCATCTAGTTTGGGTTTTATTTAATTATTTCATCTGCGATGAAAATTTAAAAGTCTTTCACATTGTAACTCAAGGGAAATGAACCTCGTTTTTTGGCAAAGTAAAATAAACCTCAATATATAGATTACATTATTTCGTGTACGTTGAATGTGGGACAAGAGAGGGACAAGTCTAGGACATGCCAAAGACAACGAATCTACTCGTTGTTAAAATCTGAAAATAGTTTATTGAGAGTAGTGTTTCAAATTAATAACAGAAATTGAACTTGCCGAGTTCATTGAACCATGAATATTATCCCTTATCACCAGCAAACTAAGACTTAGACACCCCTATAGGTGTTTGATTGAAATTGAAACCAGTCAATTTTGGATGCAATCCTAAATCCTAATTATTTTCTTCAAATATTAAAATCTTGGTGTTGAACATGAAAAAGCATGAATTTCTTAAAAGGGTTTCGAGGTGGAGTCCTCAACTCATAATACACTGCCCCACCTCATCCCCATCTGCCTTATTGTCCAACCTGTCATCTTTGGCTCTTCCTCCATTAAAGAACAGGTTCCTTTAGAGCATTCTCATCAAGTATCTCAAAAGTTAAAAATGCTATTTTTTAGTATCTCATTCCAAAAAAAAAAAAAACACTACAACAAAGATGTTATTCTTAAAATTATTAGCATTTGAGCTACAGTGGACTGCGATCTATGAGAGTCCATTGTAGCTCCAATCTTAAAAATATAATAATATTTTAATACTATTTTAATTAAAATATCTTTTTTGTCTCTCACTACTTATCTTTTCTTCTCACATTCCTTTTCATTTTCTTCCCTTTCACCAGTCTCCCTCTTCTCTCTCTTTTTTTTCTTTCTTTCTCACTGGTTCTGTCTCTTTCTTCCTCTCCCTAGCCCTCTCGCCCTTGCCGTCTCTTACTTGCCCCTCTCTCTCACCGGTTTCCCGTGGGTGAGTCACCGTGCGTTGGCAGCACTGTGGGTCGCCTGGTCACGATGGGTCATAGGTCACAGTTTGGTGGTGGATCAGATTTGGTGGTGGCTAAAATTTTGTGATGGCCATACAAAAAATGCGATGAGTTATGGCTGCCCGACGTAAAATTGCATTTGAAAATTCCAAATGCTTGAACCATCTGCCTATGTGCTAACTCTAGCACCTACACAAAGCCACAAGGTATGAGAATATTGAGCAGCAAAATGTACAATGCCAATAGAGCATCTAACCAAAGCCAATGAAAAAGGAGAAAAAAATAACAATAAACAATAACAAAAACAACCTTCATTTTATCCAAAACAAAGTGTTTCCCAAGAAAAACATAATGTTTCTCAAGGTGCTCGTTCACCCATTTTTTTTCTGTTCATGTAGTCTAGCCTAATGCGAGTAATCCCATCATCATCATTACTTCACAATCCTTTGGCCTAGAGAAAATAGGGCCAAAACTAGCTGAGTTTCAGCACGATGTGCGGTGCAACTTATTATTAATTTTCTCCAATATTTCAAAAAGTCTTGGTAAGAATCTTGTAGTTTAGCTGGTTTGCATCTCATAGTATTTTCAATAGAAACATCCATGGTTCAAATCCCTCACCTCAAATGTTGATGTATAAAAAAAAATATTTCAATAAATTTTCTTGTAAGAAATTGTAATCTTTAGCTATTTTATAGACAAAATGGAAAGACACTAAGAATAGTATATAGTGATTTGATCATACCATATATATATATGTGTGTGTGTGTGTGTATTTTTTATGAATTGAAAATTGCATGATATAATGGTCAATACAGATAGGCATCTTTAATGTTTACTAAATATTGCAAATATCCTTCAATTATATTTTAACATTCTTGATTATGTTTTACTAATTTTTTTTCCCTTTTTTTAGACATTGTTTCAATATTTGTAAAAACAACTAAATTTTTGCAAGAATACCATATTTCAAATCAATTGTTTCTCACATAACAAAAAATTTAATTGTTTCTCATATAAATCTTAGAAAAAATGATATTAAAATTTCATTATGTTTAAAATAATTAATATAAAAAAGAAACATATTTAATCTTTCTAATTACATAGAATAAATACTACAATGTTATTTCTAAACACGTGCGTGCGCGCACATACACACACACAAATATATGTATGTATGTATGTATGGGCTAAAATCCGAAGAGCCCAATAAGTATTTGGGTTGGATCAATGTCCACAACAATTAATTTGTAGAAGCTTAAGCAAGAGTTTCTGGACCAACAGTTGAACTTGAAACAGTAAATTCCCACAAAAGATTGATAATGGATGGTATAATGAAACAAATTCTGATAGTAACACAAGTATTTTCTTTATTTCTTCTTCCTCAGAATTACCGAGGAGCTTTTACACCTGGTCAGATGCAAGATTAAATTCTCACTCAATGTTCACTGTCTCTCTCTCTCTCTCTCTCTCTCTCTCTCTATTTTCGATAAGATCCTTGTACATGGGGGATTTCTTCATTTTTATAGTCTTATTGCTTCAATCCTAGTCTTCCACCTAAATGGTAAATGTTATTCTCTTGGATAGTTGTCTCATCCTTCTCCTCCCCTCCTTTTGAGGTTGTGTTGAGCAGGTAATAGTTTGTGTAAGCATTGTTCAGATGTTATTCAGTCATTAATTAATATGGCATGCCTAGTTGGTATAGTGCATTTAATACGGAGGTGATGGTATCTTCGCCAGAAAGTTTCCTTCAAGACTTATCCAAGTTAACTACTGTTACCTTGGATGGATATGTTCAGCTTGGCCTGTGAGCCTTGCAGTTTCCTTAGCTCGTCCATATCCTAGCTCCTTCCATGGGCCTATTACTTCCTCAGATGGCCTTTTTCCTTGGTTCATATGGGCTTGCATAGCTCCTTCATACCTTTTCTTAGGCCCAATTTGAATCCATCTAAGGCCCAATCTACTGTTCATCCCTTTGGTCCTCACAATATGAATTTACGAATATTTAATTTTTTATGACTTTTGTGTCAATTGTTATCAAAGTAACTAAACATGAGGAAGAATGTTATCTTCTAAATTTATTATTATTATTCCAACTAAAAATTATTTCTTATATAAAGTTTATAAAAATAATCATATAAATTCATTTAATATAAATAATTAGTGCACAATTATAGATAATTAATATAAAGCGTAATTATTATAGAACTTTATTAGTAATGAGTTCATCATAAAAAGTAACAATTATAAATTGCACACACATATATTCATTATAATTATTCAATTGAAGTAATGAGAAAAAAAAAAACTTTGGAAGAATATTATAGAATAAAAGTTGATTCTAAATGTGTCTTTCTCTTTCTCCTTAATTATAAAACAAAATACGCATCTCAAACACCCACAGTCAATCACATCATTTACAAAACCCACAAATTCACAACGTCCGACCTTATCATCAAAATCATTATTTCCGTTGTCACTCAATATAAAATGCAAGCCCCCCTTCCTTGGTTGTAGCCAATTCATACGAATTAGAATTAGATGAAACAACAATGTTAAAGCTAGGTAGGTGTTGTCGAAAGATTGAAGGTAAATAAATCACATCATTTTTTGTCCATGTGTATTTGACATGGGATATCATGAAAGGCTATGGGTAGGTATATATAAAGGGGTAGGAGTGCAAAAGGTGAAATTGATGAATTAAAATGCAAAGAGTTTTGTGTGTATGTGTGAGGGATGAAAAGTCTTGAAACATTGAACCAAAAGATACAAAGGATATTTATTTTTTAATTAGAAAATTCTTGAAACATTGAACCAAATGAAACAAAAAATCATTATTTAATTTGTTCTTATCTTTGATGTGAAACTTGAGAATATTTCAATTCTCTCTGCATAGAATGCATTATTTGGCAAAACCTTATACTTTTCTACATGAGCTCTCTACTTATATATGTAATGTTTTTTAAATCATATATTTCTAAAATATGTAATGTTTTCTCATTATATATATATGATTTAGAATTTAATTGGTTTTAGACTTCGATTTTCGCACCCAATAATTCACTTGCCACAAAAATTAAAAACTTAAATAGACATATGGCGAATAATTGGCCTCCAATTGAAATCCAATTTAGAATCTAATTGGATTTAGACTCTTCGATTTTTATCCTTAACTAACTTTTAACCTCATGTATATGTATGGATACACTTAAAGATATATAATAAGATGTATAATATAATTTCTATATATGTAATTTAAATACTATTGATAGTCATTTTTATATTTTGTTAACTCTTTAAAAAATTTTGTAAGGATATTATTAGGTATAAAATGTAAATTGTCCATATTTTATTTATTTATTTATTATTATTGTGAAGCACTTTTTTTTTTTTTTTTTTTTTTTACGATTCATTTATTCTAAATTCTTTGGTTTTTATACTTAATAACTCACTTGAACAAATATTTATGATGTGATCCCACATTTAATTCTAAAATTAAGAAATAAAATTCTTTAAGTATAAATAATTTAGGACACATGACGCAAGATTGAAACTCTAATTTGAAATTTTAATTTGAGTTTTTTTCAGTTTCACATATTATTATATATATAGATAATTCACTTGGCACAAAATAAAAATTAAATAAGACATATGGCACAAAATTGAAAATCTAATTAGATTTTCTCTGAGTTTTGGCTATATATATATATATATATATATATATATATATATAGATTGATTGATTGATTGATTGCAAATCATCTAGAAATACTAACATAAGAATGATGTAGCCCAAACGAGTTTAACATTATAAACTTCTTTCTTTTCAATAAAAGTTCAAATTTCATTATAAACTTCTTTAACATTATAACAACTACAATCCATTTTGACATAATCAATTAATGCCAAAAGCAAGAAACTAAACACTATCAAAAAGTGTTATTGAATCTCTTCTTTGGAGTTAAGAGTATATTACTTATGTAGACCTCATTAGAAACCATGATTGCACACATGAATTTAAATCTACAAGTGCAATATTGTTGATGATTTATTTATAAAGTTAGATAAAATAACACTAATATGTAGTAAGGATATAGAAAAAACCTACACCAATAACACTAGAAATATCATTGTTACTATCAAAAATCACCCTTATGAACTTAGCTAGGATTGCTTTGTTCATTAGCATGTTTTCAATTATATTTCCTTGAATATCCAAAAAGGGAATATATTCATCACTAAGCTACAATAAAGGAGCTAAACCTCTTGTATGTTTTCATGAAAGAAGAATTTTCAAACTCAATCAGTGCTTATACATATTTATAAAATCACTAACCAGATGTCGTGAGTTGAAGCCAAATATGTACACAAACAATTTACATCCATTGATTATTATTTTTGTTTTTTGGATGGGAGTAGATCAAAACCAAATCAAGAATGTAAGCTATAAGCACATCTAGAAAATTAAAATATTTTGTGTCAAAAAGGGAAATACCAATGGAAGGCATGATAGACAACACCTTAAGGGACCAATATTACAATCTTGTGGTCCTTGAAGGGCTTGTGATCTTGCAACACCTCCTCGACATGCAAAGGTTTCTGCACCATTCAAGGTGAAGATTGGTCCTTCCAACCACAAAATTAGGCAACATTGTGATTCGGAGCTCAACTTCAGACAAATGCTTTTTTGACCAATATATGTATATCTATCTATCTATATATATATATATATATATATATATATATATATATATTTAAAAAGGTCCAAAATGCAATGTTCAACTAGAATTCTTGAACATAGTGATTTGGAAACCTGAAAACTCAGGAAAGTCTAAAAGTACAGAAACATGGAAAGCAATTAGACATTGATTGCCTGCGGTGGATTAATGGTATGAGATCTTATAGTTTATGTGGTATGCTTAGTCTGTTACAAAGTATTGTTATATATATAGCTTGGCTAGCTATTAGCCTATTTGGAACAGGCTCCTTAGTATAGAGAGAAAAATATACTAATAATGATGGAGAGTCACTTTGCACAAACCTTGAGGTCAATGAAGGGTGCACAGAGAAATTTAAAGCAGTCATATCAATTTTTTCACTAGTTCCTCGACTTTGAGGTAGGCTTAGGAGTGCTCGATGAACCACTTTCTTTGTCTAAATTTTAGCCAAATTAAAAAACCAACACTTATTTTATGAAGGTCAAATTGACGTTTGCACAATTTTCATCACAACAAACAATTTCTATTGCAAAGAGATCAAAGAACATTGGATAATTTATCCACACTCTTAAGGATTAGGAGATTTTACATTTACAATAATGACAAGGAACAAATGTCACTAGAAAACCATCCCAAATTCATTAAAAGAAAAAAAAAGGAAAAGAAAACTAGCCCAAATATAGTGGGACCGACTATCTTGGTGGCATTGGACCCGAGAAGATATGAGTATGAAGGTGGGCATCAGAAAACTAATTAATAGTAATAACCAGTGATGTGGTTGATTGCTACATCATCTACCTATCTTTTTTTTTTAATTAAAATTTTATTTTATTTTATATATATATATATATATATATATATGATATAATTTTAACTGATGATATCTACTCTATGATGAATTTCTTTATTATCAAACCAAATCATATATACTCTATGATGAATCTTATTTATTATCAAACCAATTTCATCTATGATGATTGCTCCTGTTCTATGATAATTGGTTTTTTATCATTAGATCAGGGCATTAATTAATTTTTGATATAAGCGAAACTTGAATCCAAAATCTCTTTATTTGACAATAGGAAACTTTTTCAGTTAAGCTTGAAGAATTCTGTGATTTCTGGTATATATCAATGAATGGAGAAAAGCAAGGAAGGAAATTTATGAAGAACAAAATATGTGAGAAAAGATAGAAAGGAAGAGATATTTTTATATGAAAACTGAATAAAGCTTCTTGATTAAATACTTTCTGTGTACAACTCTGTTTATATAATACAACCCACTCATACAAAATTACAAACACATGGATTACACTTCCCGCATCTGTTAAACTCAGTTGTAACTAACCGTCTAAGACTCCAACTACTATTACAGAGACGACACCGTTTGAGTAATTAACACGCATGTGAAATTTTCGTTTTTAAGTAGTGTCGCATGTGACTTTTTTTTTTGATAAGAATGTTGGTAAGCTTTCCTTAAACTGGGCTGAAACCCAAATCAGTTACATCATTAAGGACTTGAGACATAATTATAGGGGGAGTATCTTCCACCCAAATAGTACATTCAGAAATCAGTTTGGCATGTTTAGCCATGAGGTGAGCTGCCTTGTTCCCTTCTCTGTGCGTGAAGGATGTCTTCCAAGCTCTAAACTTTGGCACCTAAGATTTTATACCAGTAACAAGTTGCTGGATCTGAATAGGGCCCAGATCATGGCTGGCAATGGCATTCATAACAATTTGGGAATCCCCTTCAAGAATAATCTCCCTAAGGCCCAACTCCCAAGAGAAAATTATGCCAATCTCAGCAGCTTTGGCTTCAGCGTCTAGAGCTCCTAACGGGTATGGGAGTGTTTTGCTAAGAGCTCCCATTATTTGGCCTTTATCATTCCGAACCACCACTCTAATCCCACACTGACCCCGTTCCTTGAAAACAGCCCCATCAACATTTGTCTTGTACCAACCTGGTGGAGGGGGTTTCCAAAGAGTGAGGACGTGGGACTGAGGGGCATTTGAAGAAAAACAGTGGGTTTGGAACTCCACCAAGTGGATTCTTGAAGCCTCAAAAATTTGCAAGGCCGTTCTACTGGTTTCCCCATGTCGCATTGCATTTCGATTATTCCAAAGGAACCAAGCCGTTGTTGCGAAAGCTTTAAGGTCTTGGGCTGGTTTTGCCTCCATTACGCACCAAAATAGGTCCATGAAGTTTGGTGGGCTGGCCATGAGGCCAGGGGCTTTGACATTTGCCATTTGCCAAACTGCTGCTGCAATATCACAACTCCAAAACGTATGACCTGTTGTTTCCACGCCTTCACACAAGTCGCACTCCACTTCCACTGGAATCTTACGGTCTCTGAGCTTAGTTTTAGTTGGGAGGATGTCTTTACACGCTCGCCAAATAAAGTTTCTAATTTTGTTTGGGCAGTGGAGCTTCCAAATTGCTTTCCAAAGTGACTTCATCCTGGTGTTATTCAAGCATTCCCCACCATTGATCTTGGACAGTTGCTTGTGGCTTACATGGTAGGCACTTCGGACCGAGAACACCCATTGGCTGTACCAGACCATACTCTACGGTCCTTAGAGCATTTGCAGCAGTGGAGCTAAAAAGCTATAATGCTATTTTAGCTCCACCAATATACCAAAAAAGGCTTGCAGCAGTGGAGGCAAACCTATAAATTTTAGCTTATTTGCTACAGTGCACATCTATAGATAGATGTGCACTGTAGCACACATCTAAAAAAAAAATTAATTTTTTATTCCAACTCCGATTAAAATAATATAACTCACTTTATTTTTTTTCATTCTTTTATTCTATCTCACCGACTCTCAGTTCTCTCAAGTTCTCATCTCTCTCATCTCCCAGCCCACTCCACGTCGTCGCCGTCTCAGCCCAGCCCACACCATCGTCGTCCCAGCCCAGCCCACGCCGTCGCCGTCCCACACCATCCCAGCCCATGCCGTCGCCATCCCAGCCCAGCCCACGCCGTTGCCGTCCCACTCTCCTCTCTCACCGTCACTTTCCGATGTAGCATAATCGGAAACCAAAGCGTTGGTGAGGATGTTGACAGCGTGGGCAGCATCGATGCGTGGGTTTGTCTCCGATTTATGCTGGGTTTGTCTCCGGTTGGTGATTTTGTTTGGTCTGGATTGAGGATTTGGGTTTTTTTTTTTTCTCTGCTGTGGACTGCTGGTGGTGGTGGTGGAGGAGGATGTTTGTGCTGTGTGGTGGTGGTGGTGGGGATATATTATTTTATTGTAGTAGAAATATTATTATTTTATTGTAGTAGAAATATTGTTTTATTGTGATGAATATATTATTTTATTGTGTTGAAAGCTAAAATAGATCCACTGCTGCAGCATGTGTGTAGGTAAAATAGATAAGTAACTTTTGGTGGAGCTAAATTGCTAAAAATTTAGCTCCAATGCTGTGGATGCTCTCAGGGAGAGTGGAGCTTAAAGGGATAGCCAAAATAGTTGAAGCCTCATGGGGGAGAAAAATGGAATTAACCAACTCAGATTTCCACACGCCTCGCGTGTGACTTGTTGAGCAGCGTCGTTGGTCTTGTCTCTGAAAAGGAGGACTTGTAGAAACGACACCGTTGTCTTCTTTATCTTCTTATCCTTTGATAACAAAGCTAACTAAAACCTACTACATTTTTGCTTAATTAATTGTTAAGTTCCTTACAGGGTTTGAACCTTTTCAATAACGTGCTAAGTAATGAGGTATCTGGATAATTATAAATGCTTTATATGACAGTCCTCTTTGCCAACTTTTTCTTCTCCTTTCTTTTCTCCCCCCCCCCCCCCCCCTTTTCTTTTGGTTTTTTGCGAGAATGAAAGTGTTCACAGGTTCTAGTCAGTCCATACAATCAATAGCATCAACAAACATTTATTAAAAAAAAAAAAAAAAAAAAAAAAAAAAAAAATTATACAGGACTTTCAATTAATCATAAATAATATTAGAAGCACAAAATATAATTGGTATAAAACCACTTTCATATGAAGATACTATTAATGTTATTCTTATTATATATTAATCACAAACTACTAACTTGACAATTATGAAAAAATTTGTGATATTTTTTATAAGGGACTTTTTGATTTATCATGGGTAATACATACGGGAGTCCAACATACATAGGCTGGTAGAAATTTTAGACTCTGTGGAACATATAGCACATATATAACCTCACTAGATTCTCAAAAACAACGGGACTAACAACATCAAAGAGGTCCCTTTTTTTTTTTTTCTCAAAAATGAAAAGAAAAAATAGAGGTCCCTTTTTGTCTTCCCAAATATCCAAAGAGTTTCTTTCCTTTTACAACCTGAAAATTGGAGGAAATTTCAATGAAGAAGATTGCCAAGTCTGCTAATCATGTTACAGACAGAAACAATTGCTCCATCTTTTATTCATAATTTTGAGTTAATATTTAGGGCAAGTTTGGTATGTTGTAATAAATCTTGTAATGGAATGGTTTGATTATTCAAGTGTAACAATTATTTTGACAAAAAAAAAGGTGTAATATTTGCATTTTTATTACAGGAAATAGTTAATTATTTCCTAATAATAGGCATTTCTTAATATATAATATATAACAATGCTTAAAATTAATATATTTCCAAAAAAATAAAATTTTCGTATACAATTATTTTAACAAACTTTCCATACCTAACAACCAAACTTATAAATAGAAATAATTAGTTAATGAGTAAAGCTAGGGACACAACATTTCCACAACAAATTCTAAGTTACAAATTATTAGTGGTAGATAAAAAAATGATATTAATGATGAGCCTAGATGAGAACCAGTAATAGATTATTACTATTTAAGATTTGATGTGGATGTAGCACTACTTTTATACCATTAAAACATCTTTATTTTCAGTAATAAAGATTACTATTCCTAACGTTTCTCCATTTAGTGTGCCAAGTGCCAAACATGCCCTTAATTTCTTCCCTCTATATACCTACACAAAACTTTGAAGATAGCATCTGTTTGTAAGTGCACCTACTTGCATTTTATAAACTATTGTGGAGTTCCCCTCGTACCATTAGATATAGGGCTTACAGTGGACATTAATATTGGGCTTACAGTGGAGTTCCCCTCCTATTCATGCTTCCCAAGGTTCAAACACTTGCTAAGAGCAATGGGAAATATTATATCCAAAATATTTTACAATAAATCTTAGGTGACAAATTATTACTAGTTGTTATTGATAGTCAAAAAAGTAATTTTAATGGTGAACCCAGATTAAAATTAATAACAACTTGTCACATAGGATTTTTTGTGAAATTATTATAAAAGTGTTGTGAATGTAACATTCCTTGAAAGCAAATGATGCAAAAAAAGTAATATGGAATATATATCCTTCTTTGTATTCTTAAACACGCAAAGTGTTTTTTGTACACAGTGTGTGCAAATATACACACCGCCTAAATATACTAAGGCTATGTTTGGTTGGAATAAAAATATGAGAGATTTTTGGTGGGAGAAGTGTTTGGTTGGAGAGATTTTAGGGGAGACCTAACTACCCCCCCCCCCCCTCCCAAATAAAACTAACGTGATTTTTTTTTTCTCCTTCATTTTGACCATCTAGATTGTAAATATTTATAAAAAAAAGTTATATAACAAGGGTATGAGTTATATAAAAAGTTATACAATCTCTAATTTTTATCGCTCTACTTTTCTACTCCAACCAAACATAAATAAGGGAAACTAAAATATTTTCTATTCTCTCACTTTTTTTTAATCTCCACAACCAAACAACCCTAAAGACATATCTTCAGTGTATTATTAGAAGAGCATCCACATCAGTGGATGTATAAATGTATATAAGTGTGTAAAATGGAAAAAAAGTCACTAATTTTACACATTTTGAGCAAAAAAACACCTACATCAGTGGGTGTAAACTCGTGTATATTTGCAAGTTGCTATAATATCCGTGCATATTTGCACGGGTACTGTAGCATATGTATATAATTTTTTAATAATTTTTTTTCTCTCCTCTCAGTATTGACTCTCAGCTCCCTCTCTCTCTCTCAGGCGGACAGCTCTCTCTTTCTCTCATCTCATCAGTCTTTCTTCCCCTAGCTTCCGCCGGTCGCCACCGCCATCGATGAGAACGAGGTTGAGGAAGCCCAGTTGCCGGAAGAGTCCGTTGCCTATAACACGAACGGAGTTCTCCGATGGGTCCGTCGCCTAGAATCTCGTAGGTTTTGATCCATTTTTAGTTAAGATCTTTCTTCCTTTAGCTTCCACCGATCGACACTGCCACCGATAAGAACAAGGTCGAGCAAGCCGAGTCACCGGACGAGTCCGTCGCCTAGAATCTTGTGGGTTTTGATCCAATTTTTTTACTCGGTTTGTTTCTTTTTTTTTATTTTTTTATTTTTTTTTTACTGGTTTTCTTTGGGATTCCGGTGCTGATCTTGTTGCACAGTGGGAGGTCGGAGGCGTCGATCTTGAGAGAGATGGTGGCTGATGATGGTGGTTGTGCGGGTTGGGTTAAGAAAATGAATATTTTATTTGAATAAACGTGTATAATAGACAAACTGATGTGGATGTTTTGTAAAAATAAGTGTGTAAAATAGAAAAAGTAGGTTTTAGACGTGTAAAATGGAAAAATTTATGCACGAGCTGATGGGGATGCTCTAAGAGAAGTGTAACATTCACAACATTTTACAACACTTTCAAAAAAAATATTAGACAAGTAATACATTCACAACATTTTTATAACATCTTCACAACAAATCATAGGTGGTTAGTTGTTATTGGTTTAAATTTGAATTTAGCATTGAGATTACTTTTTTAATCTAACAATAACAACCTGATACTTAATATTTGTTGTAAAAATATTGCGAACATATCATTTCTCAAAATATTAGGTGATAATTTTTTTTTTTTTTTTTTTATATAGAAGATTAGGTGATAAGCTGAACTCACCATTGAAATTATTTTTCCATTCACAGTAATGACCAGTAACAATTTACTACTTAAAATTTGTTGTAAAAATATTGTGAAAATATCATAAATAATATCTCTATTTTTTATAAGTGTAAAACACGGTACGTGCACTGGGCCCAAAACACACTGCCGTCTAACTGAGAACCGTCTAAAAGACTCTAAACAATAGGCCCAAATCTAGGACCGGGTGGTCTTTTTCACTCGCTAAATTTACTTGATTTACAATAATATCCCATCAACCGTCAGATTTCATTCCACCTTGTCAAATCCAACGGCCCATAATCCCTACAACTCTGTCCCCACCCCAACTTCAACTCTGACGTGGAAACCGAACTCGGAAACGAGAACACAACACGCACTGTTGAGTCTGTGAGACTAGTGTGTGTTTGTTAAGACTCTGTTTGTTTCACCTCACTTTATCAAAAGCCGCAAACAAGTCTTTCCCACTTTTTTTGTTTTTTTTTGCCTCACCAATCGGGAAAACCCATTTTTTCTGTTCTTTGTTTGGTTTCGTTTATTTTTTTGCAGAGATCTTCGATCGTGATCTTGCTGTTGAATTCGATTTTTTGATTTACAATCCAAACATTCACGCTTTACATTCTCGGAGTCTTTTAGGTACATATTCGATTTTTCATTTTTCTCAAAACTCTGTTTGGTTGCCGAGAAAGCGTCGGAAGATAATAATAAATAAATAAATAAAAAAAGCTAATTGAACTTTTGAACTCTAAATTATGATTTCTTGTGGTTTTTCCTAGGGTTTCTCAGCAACCAAACGGAAATGTTGCTTGCAGTTTGAATATTGAGCTGCTTTTGAGTGTGATTTTTTTAGGCTTATATGAAATTCTCCGTAGCTGATTATTAGTTTATAATTGATAAATTTTACTGTTAGTTTTAGTTGATTGAGTTTAGTTTAATTATTCATGAATTTGAGCTTGGTGAATTTGATGATTTTGTGGTAGGTTTTACTGAATTTTGTTGAATTCAATTTGGATATGATGGATACAATGTGGTGCTGTTGAGGCCAATCCTTCAATTATAGTGATCAAAAGAAAGGTTTTGTGAGGTTTAGGGTTTTGTATTAGTCGAAAAAAAAAATGAGTGTGGTGGGATTTGATATTGGAAATGAGAACTGTGTAATTGGGGTTGCGAAGCAACGCGGGATTGATGTTTTGCTGAATGACGAGTCGAAGAGGGAAACACCGGCTGTGGTGTCGTTTGGCGAGAAGCAGCGGTTCATGGGCTCCGTTGGGGCTGCTAGTGCGACAATGAATCCTAGGTCCACGATATCTCAAGTGAAGAGGTTGATTGGTAGGACATTTAGGGAGCCAGATATTGAGAATGACCTTAGGTTGTTCCCTTTTGAATGTTTGGAAGGTCAGGATGGTGGTGTTTTAATTCGTTTAGAATATTTGGGTGAGATGCGTACATTCTCTCCGGTTCAGATTCTGGGGATGCTGTTTTCTCATTTGAAGCAAATAGCTGAGAAGGATCTTGAATTGAATGTTTCGGATTGTGTGATTGGGATTCCTTCTTACTTCACGGATTTGCAGAGGCGTGCTTATTTGGATGCGGCAACAATTGCTGGACTGAGGCCGCTGAGATTGATGCATGACTGTACTGCTACAGCACTTGGCTATGGTATTTACAAGAATGATTTCTCTGTTGCAGGCCCAACTTATGTTGTGTTTGTCGACATTGGTCATTGCGACACACAAGTTTGTGTAGCATCGTTTGAGAGTGGACAAATGAAAATAATTTCCCATGCTTTTGACAGGAACCTGGGAGGGAGAGACTTTGATGAGGTTCTGTTCATATATTTTGCAGCACAGTTCAAGGAGCAGTATGATATTGATGTCTATGCAAATGCCAAAGCGTCTATTAGGTTGAGGGCGTCTTGTGAGAAACTAAAGAAGGTTCTGAGTGCGAATGCAGAAGCGCCACTAAATATAGAGTGCTTGATGGATGAGAAGGATGTTAAAGGTTTTATTAAAAGGGACGAATTTGAGAAATTGTCATCAAACTTGTTGGAGAGAATCAGTGTTCCTTGTCATACGGCTTTGCTTGACTCTGGTTTGACTGTAGAGAAGATCCACTCAGTGGAGCTTGTAGGCTCAGGGTCTCGGATACCAGCTATTACTAGGATTTTAACTTCTCTATTTAACAGAGAACCAAGCCGGACAATCAATGCAAGTGAGTGTGTGGCTCGTGGTTGTGCTCTTCAGTGTGCAATGCTTAGCCCAATATACCGGGTCAGAGAATATGAGGTTTGTCTTTATCTATCCACAAATGCAAAGTTTCCAGTGTTTCTATGAAGATAAAATGATTTCTACTATTATTCATTACTTGATTTTTATATCAATTATGTTATCAGATGTTTGTCCCCTTGTATTCTTTGTTTATTTTCCAAGGGTGTCATTCCTAGTTAATATTGAAAAGATAGTACTTCAAAATTAGAACTGCTATGCAGTAGTTGTTGGCTATAATGTACTTGTAATGTCTATGAAGCATGGACACGTGACACGCCTGGGACACATCTCCATGCATGTCCCAGCCGTGTCCTTTTTAAAAATAAAAATAAAAATGCGGGACATGAGAACAAGAGGAATCGAATACCATTTCACAAAACAAAGAGAGCATTCATGCTCTAGTAGTAACAGTGCATTTGAAAAGTAATAAATATTCTTATATTTGGTTTTTATTCTAATTTCTAAACATCCTTTATTAGTCATGAATTCACTTTATTATCCATTTTGCTTTTAAATTGATATATGTTTAATATTATATGAAAAATAAATGCTTGAAAATATATAGAAAAAAAAATATTTAACAATGATTTAATAGATGTGTCCCACCGTACCCATGTCCTATTTTTTCAAAAAATGTTGTGTCGCTGTGTCGTACACGTACCCGTGTCCACGTTGCTTAATAGTGTAATGTTTACCCTTTATTAATATGTTTTTCTTGGAAGATTGTCCTATAGCCCCTCAGGGACAATCTTTTTGTATTTTATATTTCTATTTTATTTATTTATTTATAACTTTAATGAGAGAGGGCATGAGCTTTTTTAAAGATCATTACCAAGTGTTGGCCTACCAAAGTGGGGTCCTGGGAGTGGAGATATGGATACAGAACTATGCAGTGGCATCCTCTGTATCTTCTTTTTTTGCTATTTGATTTCATTAATAACCATGGTAAAAATGAGTTATATTTGAAACAAACATGGATCATCATAAGTTTTAAGTTGTCTTCAATTTGCTTTTCTTTAGGCACAAATATGTGCACACGACCAGAATATATGTAGAGATACTTGCACTTTTACACCAGAATATAAGTAGAGATGCCTGCAATTTTTTTACACCAGAATATAAGTAGAGATGCCTGCACTTTTATGTTTATGTAAGTTTTGTTCCTATTTAAGATTATGATGTTAAAAATATTTACTATTTGCAGGTTCAAGATGCATTTCCTTTCTCCATAGGATTCTCAACAAAAGAAGGTCCAATTTGCACTTTGTCGAATAGTGCTCTTTTGCAGAAACACCGGCCATTTCCAAGTGTTAAGATTTTTTGTTTGCATAGAACTGATACGTTCCCGATGGAAGCTTATTATGCTGATCTAAATGAATTGCCTTCTGGTGTATCACCTAAAATCAGTAGTTTTATGGTACAACTTCCTCTTGAACATGATTTTTTCATTGTGTATGTAAATTTTGAGACATGTCAAAATTATATTAAATCTAAATCATGCATGCAAGTGGTTTAGGCAATATACAAACTCACATAATTTCAACTTCTTTAGTGAGTGTGAATTTCAATGTTTGTGGTTGAAATTTAAAAATTGGACCACTAGACATAATCACCTTTTGGGTGCTTGGCAATTGTAACACTATGTTTGGAAGTTGGGAGGGAGAGGAGGATAGGATAAGACGGGGGAGGTAGAAGAGAGGAGAGGAGTAGAAAGGGGAGTAGATGCCCCTCCCTTTGTATGGCTGTAGGGCTGGATGGAGAGTAAATGATAATGTATAAAGAAATTGGCAATTATATCCTTGATTTATTAAGCTCTATACATAAAAAATATTATGGGAAAAATAGGAAGTACACAAAAATTCAATGAATTTGAATGCCTTCCCCTCCAAATTCCCCCAAATTGGAAGAAATTAAAAAAAAAAAAAAAATCCCTCCAAACCCTCTCAAATCCTTTCTCCTCCCCTTTTAAAAAACACCCAAGCAAGGAAGAATTAAATCCCCACCTCCATTCCTCTCTATACTCCTCTCCTCTTGCCTAATCCAAACATTGTGTAATGTAGAAGTAGAACACTTCTCAGGGTGATCTTTATCTATTTTTCCTTCTGTCTGTTTTCACCCTTTCCCTATAGTAAGCCTTGGTAAGAATGTTTCAACATTATAAACTTTGCATTAATCAGTGACAAAAACTTATTAGATATTTTGTTACTCGCATTTTACATAGTATTCCTAAGAATGGAAGAGCAGGATGCATTGGGTAGGTTATTAGCATGAATCCTGAAACTTACAATCTTATTTAATTTAATCCCTGTTACAACTTAGCAATGGCCTATTTGGGGGTAGGAGTGGGTCTTAATGTAATCTATATTGCATGATTTTTTCCAAAATTGAGGATGGGGTGACAGATGGGTCAAATTTGTTTTTGTTTCTAAATATGTAATTATTCTTTCTTCCTTTCTTGCTTAATTTTTTATTTTTTTATTTATTTTTATTATTTAAGCAAGGTACTTATATTTCAGTCTCTTTTGTATATAACCAATGTCTTTTGGGCCCCTTTCTTCAGCATAGGGGATATTGAACCCTAGATTTCCCAATCTCCAAGCTGTTTGACTATTTAGTTTTGTTCATTGGTTTATTTAGGCTTGATTTATGATTTTCCATTTCTCTAGATTGGCCCATTCGAAGTTTCTAACATGGAAGCAACAAAAGTTAAAGTTAGAGTGCAGCTAAACATTCATGGAATTGTTACTGTAGTATCAGCCTCAGTAAGTGTACAATTCTATCAATTGGTATGCTGAACATATTGAGCCTGAGACTTTTGTGTAAGATTTTTCTAATTTCTTTTAAGTGTTTTCTACTGAATCAGCTATTAGAAGATAATGTAGATGATGATTCCCTTGCAAAGAGTGATGATCATTTGACTTCAACAAAGATGGAGGCTGAAGCCGATCATGGGTCTTCTGCTGTCCCAAATAGTGCTGAAGATAGTAATCTTAAACGGATGAAACCTTCATCCGTATCTTCTGTAAGTAGTTCAGTTGGATAACCATTTATGTATGCATTTCTTAGTTCTAGATGCATTTGCATTATTAATTAACTGCATTCCAACATTCTCTGGAAAATTAAAAAGTATGCTTGCTTTCATTAGCAGTTCTCCTCACCTTCAAAAACCTTTATCTTATATAGCAGGCCAGATAGTCATGTATATGCCATATAGTATTGAACCAATGACATTCTTCTGTATTTATGTGTGATAAGTTGGAAGTTTAGAAATTGAATTTCCTTGTGAAGGGTGATGGACTAAGAAAAAGCAAGTTTGTCAAAAGGCTGGATATTCCTGTTAGTGAGAGTGTCTTTGGTGGAATAGCAAAAGCAGATCTCTCAGAAGCTGAAAAGATAGAACATCAGCTGGTGCAACAAGACTTAAAGATGGAGCATGCAAAAGAAATGAAAAATGCATTAGAGTCTTATGTCTATGAGATGCGTGATAAGGTATAACATCAAAATTCAGAATGAATGGTTGAGTTATAATCCCTAATCTAAAGCCCTCTTCTCAGGCTAGGGGAGCCTGCTGCTGAAAAATTTGAATCATACCTATTTCACCTTAGCAAAGCCTTTGTAGAATATGCTATAAACTTGTTGTAGTTGTGTATAGGAACAGAACTGATGTTCTCATATGGCATACTTTATTCAATTCCTTGATGTAATGAGTTTATAAAAAAGTACTTGTATAAAAAAAAGAGCGTATCAAAAGGTCAATGTGGTGTGCACCTTTAGACTTTCCTTGTAGGCAGTGTGTGTGTGTGGTTTTTATTTTTTTTATTTTTTATTTTTTATTTTTCTCTCTGGGCCTGTTCCTTTGAGCCTTACTTATGTCAAGTCTTAATCACATTTGAAGTATGAAACTGACAACTTTCCCCCATGTAAAAATATGCCTTTTCTTATTTCCCTTTTTCACCTGAAACATTTGTTAATGCTCTTTAATGGCTGTATTTGAAATTTATTTTCCCCTATGATTTTGATGGAAACTAAGACCAAAAACTTGCAATCTTTGTTCATGAAAATTCTAGCTCAATGTTTATTTATGAATTTTTCAAAAATATGTATTTGACAGGATTTGAAATGAAAATTTACGTATGAATTTTCCTCGTATATTTGACTGATGATTGAATCTCTGAATTTGAATCATTGGTGACCTTAAGAAGTTTCAACTAAGTGGATGTGACTTGAACAGGGTCCCCATATCTGTATCCTGTCATTCTGTCATGATGTCCTGGTAAATTTTTTTCATGTCAAGTCCAGCATTGTCTTGGCCCATATCTAAATTTTCATATGTGAATCTTAAATTATAACTGAATTGAATTTAGGTATTTGGACTGTTTTATTAGACTTGATTGTTCCAGATGTTAGAATAACACAATTATGTGAATAGATATTACATACATACTGTGGCTTTTCCACCAAGTTGGAGAGGGAAGGGATATCCTATAATCTTCAACAGACAGAAGAGTGGCTTTATGAGGATGGATTTGATGAATCTGTAGATGCTTATACTGAAAAGCTGGAGTATCTTAAAAAGGTGATAAATAATTTATAATTTTTCTACAATTTTTATGAATATTTTTCCCCTTAAATGATATTTTTGGGTTGTAACAGCTGGTTGATCCCATTGAAAACCGATATAAAGAGGAAGAGGCACGAGCCCGAGCTAGTAAGGATCTATTAGATTGCATCACAAATTATCGGATGGTTGTAGTATCACATCCTGTCAGTGAGAGAGATGTGGTATGATCCTTGTCCATTACTTCGTTGGTGGTGAAACAGTCTTTGTGACTAGCTTCATAGTTCACTATTTGATTATTTTATTTTGCAGGTCATTGATGAATGCAATAAAGCAGAACAATGGTTGCAAGAGAAACTCCAACATCAGAATTCTTTGCCTAAAAATGCTGATCCAATATTATGGTCAAATGAAATCAAGAGAAAGTCAGAGGCCTTTGACATGTACTGTTCTCATACTTCAGTATCTTCACTTCACAAAGTACTGATTTAAAAAATCTGAGAGATGGGAGTCCACATATAGAGTTTAAATTGCTGACTGCTGTTCATACTGAATTTCAGTTATAATCCCACACCAAATCCTTCAAAGAAGTTTATTATTTAATATATTTTTAATTAGCTGCTAGTAGATTTGGTCACGTGAAGATCCTATCCTGCAAACATCTGCCTTTATACAACTTTAATTTTAATAGAAATTTTTATGGAACTTGTTTATTCTTTTAATCTTTTCTCTTTTCATTGACATTTTGAGTTTGTTTGTTATCTTTCATCTTGTTGCTCTTTCCATTACATCTTTTTCTTTTGGCTTTCTCCACCTTTAAAATTAAACCTGATGCCTCCACGGATTTGTTGTTCAGGACATGCAAACACATAATGAGATCCAATGCTTCTCCCCCCAGTTTTGAGGATGAAGATGACTCAGACCAAAGAGACAAACCAGATAGCATTCGCATGCAAGTAGATTGATGCGGAATCTCTATGCATGTTTACAGATGTAAAATCTTGCACTTCTAGTAGCAGCTGAAACATTCTCAGAAGGTGAGCACTGGTTTTGTTTGTTCTCGTGGATATAACTTTTTGCTTCTTGTTTTTAGATTATTCGTTACGATTTACTAATTCAATGTGTAGGATAAAAAAGGAAATTGTGGAGTGCTTTAATTTGTAAATGTAAACAATATAGATTTTGTTGGCCAAGGCCCCTGTTTTGTAATAAAAGAATTCATGATTTACTGAATTTAGATCCAGATACTCGTCCCCACCTCATTCGACCTCTTTACTAACCCATTCTAAAAATCCATTGACTAATAAACTGCATAATTGATTAATATTTGAATTCATGCATGTATGGTCCTACAACACTTTGTGCTGGGTACAATCCTTTTTTTTTTTTTTTTTTTTTTTTAATTATATTTTTTTATATGCATATCTGGTCCAACAACAATGGTCTCATCTCATACTAGTCTTTTTGGTTCACTTAGCTTCATTTTGCTATCTTGGCTTGTTTCATGTTTTTTCATTGTGAGAAACTGTTATTATTGAATTTAAGAATCTACTAAGAAAGATCCATGGTACTCAGTAGCATTGTTTGGTATCTACCACAAGGACAACCAATGTTCAAATTCCCTCTCCTCTACTTGTAACTTGAATAAAAAGAAAAGAAAAAAAAAAACATCAATGGTACAATTCAGAGGACAAATGCACTAGATATGTTTGTAATACTAGGTCCCGTCCTGTTTTTTCGCCCACTAGAGAGTTTGCAATCGTTGGATGTTCATGTGCAAATTAACACTGTCAGGTATAATTATCGGATCAAATCAGCATGATAGAATTTGCTCATTTGCACTACAAGCGTGCATGTCAGTATGTCACCTAACAAATCTATAAAATCATCAATTTTATAGATTTGACTCATGGATTAATTATTAGGATATTTCGACTAGTCCAGCAGTAAAGGCTGGGAGAATATGTAGATCAATAAAGTTTAAAGCACACTGTGCAAATTAATGCCAAAAGAACGAAAGATGGGCCACATTATTGGCTGATTCCCGGTAAAGCACACCACAACTCAATTCCTTCTATGGTCTAGGTATGATGGGCAGGCTTGTTAACTAGCCAGAGATTTTTTGGTAGTTGGTGGGTCAAATCATGTCTATGATTGATTGTTGTAAGTCCATCTCCTACAACCCAGGCCCAAAGTTTTGATACTTGTGGATCAATGTCAGCAAGCTCATTAGTTCTTCAGCAGAGACTCCTTTGTGTCGTCCCATTTTTCCAATCGTTTCTTAGCAATCTCCACCTGAAAATTTCAACTTCTCAATGCCTGTTTTTACTAGTTACCACTAGTTATTTTAGATAGATGGTGGGAGAGGAGGTGTGCTTTTGAATTATAGACATAATACATCACAAAAAGGATGCTAATATTAATGAGCTATCACCTGAACCGGATACTACTAGCTTGAAGTCACATGTGTCATGTGATACACATTATTAACAGTTTGTCTTTTGTTTTTTTTTTTTTTTTGGTTCCTTCCCGGATGAAGTAAATATATCAATATATATGTCATATTTTTGGGGAGTCTGAAGGGTCAATTTATGATATCATCTAATCAATTCAGTGAAGGTCAGATGGGTTCCAGCCCAAAAGAATTGGTTGTATCTTACTGCTGGTTCAAAAAGTACCAACTACCAAGTACCAAGCCCTTGTTATTGGGCCAGCCATTGTGTGACAGGTCTTTGTTATACCATTATTGTCTTTGATCTTTGGGTTGAAGGCTTTACAGTGATGGGTTGATGGAACATCTAAAAATTTAAGACGGTCAATTTTTATTTTGAAAATAAGAGTTTGTGGTTGTAAGCCTCAGGACAAAGTCTGGGGTAATAAAATCATCAATTCTATAGATTTAACTCATGATGAATTATTAGGATCAATTTCAACTACACCAGCAGTAAAGGTTGGGAGAGTATGTAGTTCAATAAATTTTAAAGCACATTGAGCATATTAATACCTAAGGATAAAAGGGTATAAAATATAAATATTTGCCTGCTCACTGAGAAAGAACGAAAGATGGGCCACATATACACTCATTTCCGGTAGAGCACACCACAACCCAAGAATGGTAACTAGCAGAGATCTTTGGTAGATGATGGGTCAAATCCAGTTTATGATTGATTGTTGCGAGTCCATGATTATAAAATGAGAATCTAAATCTTTACTACTCTCCCACCACACTTTCACGGATTCAGATCTTCTAGATTTTCTAGAATACTCTATCAATAATTTTCCTTAAATTCTAACCATACTTTAATGATTTAATGCTCTAAATTCTGCCATGTCAGCATTCTACTAACAATATTCTTAAAATAATAAAATAATATTGCAAACAAAATAATTTAAATTATTGTTAGTAGAATGCTGGCATGACAAAATTAAGACCATTCAATCATTAGAAATGGTTAAGATTTAAGGAAATCGATTTGGTAGAATACCCTAAGAAATCTTGAAGATCTAAATCCCACCTCCACCCCTCCCTTCACCCCTCTCCATTTCATCAACTAAAATAACCCATTAAGCTTCAAATCACAAGATATACCAATCTGGTTAAAGATAAAAGGGAAAACATTCTCATAATGGTTAAGAATCTATAGTTTTTAACATGCCAAATATAGCGTGGGTCTTATATTCTTATAAATGGTTTATATATATTTATTAGTATATACCAAAAAAGAAGAAGTTATAGTTCGCTTTCGCTACGTCTACTAATAAAAACAAATGTATGGAATTCTTTTGGTCTTAAATAAAGGTGGGCTTGACCATCGTGTTCCTAGTACATTTTTGTTCTTAAATTTTATTTTATTTTTTAAAAAAAGAAAGAGTTCATACTTTATGCTTTGGCCCCTCTAAAGCTAAAATCCTGTCACCGACGTTGTTTTTAGCCGTTTCTTATACACTTCTTACTTTTGAAAATGCAGATCATAAATGTCTATAACCAAGACTATGAGAGTGCTGCAGCATTTTGGCCTGATGTCCATGGGCGTGTTATTACTTCGCTGGTAATTTCACAAGTGCTTCTAATGGGACTCTTGAGCACAAAACAAGCTGCCCAGTCAACCCCAATTCTCATTGCAGTTCCAGTTCTAACCATATGGTTCCATTGGTACTTCTGCAAAGGCCGACTTGAATCAGCATTTGTTAAGTATCCACTACAGGTTTGTTGAACCTACAAGTTGCAAAGTTGATGCTGTCTTATCATTTTAAATAATTGCATGCATTCTGACAGAAACTCTTGGGCTTGTCTGCCTTCATTATGGTGATTTACATATGTCTTTCCACAAAATATCATAGTTACGTCTATGTAATCCTTGTAACTATATAATAAGACTCTGGATTACGTTTTGTAATTTACTTGGATAGATACGGACCGGCGAGTGTCATGTTTTGGTTTTTGTTAAAAGTATGATTGGACTTAAATGATTGAAATGTACTTTGGGTTGAAAGCTGAATATGTTTTAAGCAATGGAGCTAGCAATAATTTAATTCCCAAATAGATGTGTCAGAGTATCAACTCTGTGGACCCTCATAGAGGGAGACCTCTTTACTTTTAATCTGGAAAAATTCTAGTACCACAAACTAGTGCACAATTTTGTTTACAACTCGCTCATGTGGCGAGTTAAGGTTGGTGGAAAGGTGACCCACCATCACCCCTCCACCAACCATAACTTGTCACATGGACGAGTTGTGAAAAAAGTTGTGCATTAGTTTGTGCTACCAGAACTTCTCTTTAATCTGATTCCACAATGTGATGTCTTGATTTTTTCTAAGGAGGTTTTATGCATCTTCCCATCAATGACGTAATGTTCAAATTAAGTGTAGATTAGATATATTATGACCTAGATTTGTAGATCTTTGATTTTTTGTGTAGCATTGACCAGGAGTGTGCTTAATCATGAAGAAAATTATTATAAACATGGCTCTCATCTTGATCTAGTGCGAAGCTTTAAATGCATAAAACTGTTTTGTGGGAGCATTGAGGCATAAACATACTTTCTTGAAGCTTTGAGTCTGTTATTCAATCTGTATTAGTATTGATTAATTCATGTTTCATGTTAGGAGTTTATTGTTTATAACCATGTTCTCTAGGCTAACATCACAACCTCAAAAGAATATTATCATACCCTGGTTCTAGCTTTAGATGACTTTGAGATTTAGTGGCTGTTTCTATATTAGCTAGGGGAAGTATGCGTCAAAGCTGAAATTGAACTTTGTATCAGTCCACACTCTACATTATCTAGAATACTAACGTGGCAATGGGCTTGAGTCTGTTTGGGTGATATCTTATATTATCTACTCTATGAAATTACATTGTTCCAACCCGGGCTTCTTCTCTTCTTCTTCTTCTTTTTTTCTTTTTTCTTATATATACACACACCCACATACATATATAATCATCTATTTGTAATATTGGCCATTATTGTTCCTTGATTCTCTATACTCGTTTCAGGTTTTCTTTAATCCTATCATTTACTCTCAACAAAAAAGAAAAAGTGATATTGGTCATTATTGTCAAGAAAATTTTCAGCACTTTCAGTTCTATTTATTGCTTCTAACACTTGATTTCAGCCTCATTAATCTCTCTCTCACATTTAGGGATTTCACTTCATTTTAATTATTATTTAATGTTGTGTGTATAGGAAGCAATGATGAAAGATACTTTAGAACGGGCAAAGGAACCAAACCTGAACTTGAAAGGCTATCTTCAAAATGCATATGTACATCCAGTTTTTAAAGGTAGTGAAGACGATGAAATTAATGATGACAGATGGGAGAATGAGAGCGTGATTGTGCCCAAAAAACGCCAGTCCCGAAGGAATACACCAGTTCCCAGCAAAATTAGTGGTGCATCTTCCCCCCCATCTCTGCCTGAGGCTGTTCAAGAGCTTCCACAGCCCTAACTTAGGCAGGAAAACTTGGCTTCTTACTGCTCGTTCCTTTCTTCTAATGGAGCAGGTTGGCACTGTATGGTAAAGAATAAGAATAGTGTATACAGACACAGAGAGACAGAAGAGGTCACGACAACCTTTAAGAACTCCAGCTAGAAAGCAAGGTTGTGCATGAAATGACTAGAGTGTAGGCTGGTAAAAAGTAGAAATTTAGAGCATATTATTTCTGTACCGGTCTGTTAATTGTCAGTTCCTCTTGACATCACTATCCAAGAAGACTTATTTGATAATTCTAGTGTGAATCCATGTATTGTTGTCTGCGGATGTTCATAGGCCTAAGTTATACTTCACGTGGGAACTTTGTGTAAATCAGTGTGAATTATCCAAATGTGAGATATTCAAGGTGCATTAATTGTCAATGCTTCTTATCCAACAAATCTTGCATTCATCTTGCCCGCCTCTCTTTCCTTTTTTAAGGGCCGGGGTAGATGTGATACCGTAGCCTAGGTATTGCTCTTTCCCACTTAAATCCAACCACTTGTCTATTTTAATCATTCTAACAAATGACATTAAACATTGAGTGGTTCTAA
This sequence comes from Quercus robur, assembly GCF_932294415.1. Taxonomy (NCBI): domain Eukaryota; kingdom Viridiplantae; phylum Streptophyta; class Magnoliopsida; order Fagales; family Fagaceae; genus Quercus; species Quercus robur. The sequence continues at coordinate 75,691,882 of NC_065538.1, read as the reverse complement.
TATCACACATTAAGGGTGTATTTGGATACTGTTTATTTTGTTAAAACTGAAAAATTATTGCTAAAAGTATTGTAAATAAAGGTAAAAGTTAATTGAAATAATATAGCGAGGCCCATGAATAGTGTAAAAAAGTGTAGTGGAATCCATAAATAGTAGCAAAAATAAGCTGAATAATGAAATAATATTAATTTTTCATTCTTACCCAAACGCACGCTAATTCATAACTTTGTTACAATTCTAACGTGACAGACCATGAGTAGTTGTTTATTATTTACACATAGGCCTATTATTTTTTTCAATCACTCACATTCTGCAATATAACACTAATGTTGTGGCAAAAAAATTGTGAGATAAGTTGTGATTTTCCCTTAAACATAAAATACCATCTTCCTTTTCTCTCTTTTTTCTATCCCTATGCCCTGAGAGAGAACCCATTGCATCAAATCTCTCCTATTTATCACCCTTAAACTGAATCAATCTGGTTTCAAGTAAAGTCCACAAAGGGTAAGAAGGGCTAGTAGGTGGAATGTAAGAAGAAGAAGGTAATGGATAAGAAGGAGAATATGCAGATGAAGAAGTGAGAGTTGGGAAAGATAGAGAAAGGAATTTAAATGATTGGGCGTGGGTTTGAAGAGAATTTGCGAATTGTGGTCTTTGATTTTGGAGAATTAGACTTTCAGGGAAGCCAAGAGAGAGAGAAGATGAGACTTTTTTGTTGCTTTTTTTTTTTTTTTTTTCCTCAGGCTTTTTTGTTAGCTTTTGATCATGATTACATAACAAATAGATTTGCTCATTAACAATCTAAGATCTCTATAGTTCTTCAATAGAAGTAAAAGATCACGTCCTGAAGTCAAGGAGATCTCTTGTCAAAAAAAGAAGTCAAGGAGATCTAAAGCCTCGCGGTTCTCTTGCGGTACCAAAAAAAACAAAAAAAAAAAAAAGAATAAGAAGAAGAAAAGAGAGAGGGTATTTTAATTTTAATGCCATTTGTTAGAGTTGTTAAACTAGACAAATGATTAAAATTTAAGAAAGTGACTTAAGGAACAGTAAATTTTATTTATTTTAATTTTTAAATTTTTTTATATTGATTTACGATCATTTGCACTACAAGCTTGCATGTTAGTAATCAGTATATCACCTATCAAGTAAACTGTAAACCTGATTATCAAAAAAAAAAAGTAAACTGTAAACCTCAGGACAACATCTGTGTAAATGTGCAATATGACCATCGAATCTATAGATTTGATTCATGATGAATTTTTAGGATGAATTTCAACTCGTCCATCAGTAGTTTGGGGTGAACACAAAGTTGAATAAAAAGTTTAAAGCACAGTGAGCATATTAATTGAAAGTTCAATTAGTGTGACAAACACTAATGAATGTTTAGATTCCCAATTTCAAACATAACCAATACAAGATTATACCCAAATAATAGATGTGCGGAATAATAGGTACAAGTAAAAACCCAAATAGATAAACAACTCTACACCATTAATCACAACACATCAGCAATTAAAAGGCAAAAGTAAGGGTTAGAGAGATGCAAACACAAAGATAACACCGACACTGGTTATTGAAGAGAAAACTGAAGAACTCGGCGAAAAACCTCTCCGCCGCCCTCCAAACGGTAAAATGATCCACTAAAAAATAAAGTTGGGATACACGAATAGCAATAAACCCTCCAAACCTAATCTACCCAAAGCACCTAAACCCTCCAAGCTTCTTGCTCCAACATAGTTAAACCTAATTGTGTCTTCTTTAGCTTCTTGGATCTCATAACAAACCCATTGCATCAACCAAGTGAATTGGTCATCTCCGAATTGCTTCCTAAGCACCAAAATACCTCCTCACTAATATGGGTGTGGTGAAATAAGGATTTGGCAAATATACCTCTCAAGGATATGTCAATGGAGAGGCTGAGAGTAGAGGAAATTGGAGAATCAAATGTTTAAGATTGTGGATGAGTCAATCTTGGTTTTCTCTAGGGTTTCTCTCTCAAAATTCTTTCTAGAAGCTTTCTATATTTTGTGGGTATAAGGGCATTTATAGTAGTGTATGTGAGGAATGTGAAATGTCATTTTTCTGCATAACAGGACATTCTGGCGACTCAGTCTCGCAAGTGGGATGAGTCGTGAGTTTGAGTTGCGAGAGAATTGCCAGACTGTACTTTTTATCCTATAGTGCTCTAGCTGTCGTGATCCTTCAACTTCCTGCATGCTTCACACGTGTGGCATTTTGGTGAGTTGTTAGTCGCGAGTCACTCGCAAGATCTAGTTGTGAGAAACCTCCAAATGCACACATTTTTGAATTTCTTCACACTCTCTCACACACAACCTTTACATAATTCCCACCTAAATACAGGGTATCTAATTGCTAAATTATAAGCAAATTTGACACGGAATAAAACTAATACATGATTAAATAAATTCAACCTTACATTAATGCCTAAGAGATGAAAGGGTGTTTAAGAAAAAATGCCTGGTCACTGGGAAAGAACCAAAGATGGGCCTCATATACACCGATTCCCAGTAAAGCACACCAACCCAATTCCTTCTATGGTCCAAGAATGATGGTCCGACCCGGAAACTGGGAGAGATTTTTGATAGTTCATGAGTCAAATCTTGTCTGGTGATATCCATGAGATAATTGATTGTTTCGAGTCCATCTCCCACAACCCAGGCCCAACCTTTAGCTACCTATAAACGAATTTCAGCAAGCTCATTAGTTCTTCAGAAGAGGCTCCTTCGTGTCGTCCCATTTTGCCAATCGTTTCCTAGCAACCTCCACCTGAAAATTTCAACTTCTCAGTGCTTCTTTACAAGTTACCATTAGTTTCTCGGCCAAAATGACCAAATATTTAGCGATCTACTCCTATTTTGGAAATATATATGGATGTACCACTCTTTTAGAACTTGAGTTTGTGAAACTTGAGTTTACTGTGTAACTCGAGTTCTTTGAAAAAATAGCCTTCAAGTTTGCCATGCTATTTTTTATGGAACTTAAGTTACATAAAAAATTGGTGGTTATTTTACATGGAATTCGAGTTCCTAGAACTCGAGTTACATGACAAACTTGAGTTTCAAAAAAGTGTTAAATCTCTAATTATTTCGCAAACAGTGATAAATCACCAAATATTTCGGCCAAAGATGTTATTTGGCCATTTTGGCCTTAGTTTCTCTCTTAGATAGATAATGAGGGAAGAAGAAGGTGAAGTTTCGTATTATATAAAACATCACAAAATATGCTATTATTAATAAGCTATCACTTGAACTTAACCTCTGTTACTAATAGCTTGAAGTCACATGTGATACACATGATTAGCAATTTTGTCTATAATAATGTCGACAAATCTACTTATAATATACTTTACTCAAGCTACTTTACTATTTTTATGATAGCAAGTTTGATAATTTTAAAACAAATATCCACTAAATTTTAAAAAGGAATAATTCTTCTTCATAGATTTTTGTATTATGTTGTATGCTTATCTGCCTAATGTGTGTTGCTGTCTTTGATCTTGCTGCAAAAAAGTTTGTAAACAATTACAAATAAGTTGCCTTTTCTTGTGTTCTTTTTGTGATAATTAATCACACTCACAAATTTTTTCACAATTACTGAATTAATATGTTGTAATTTGATGATTAGTATATGTAAATGGTATTAGTGATAAATTAATGTGTAAAAATAATATTGAACCAATCACGGTTGAAAACATAATTAATGCTAATGAATGGCTTTTTTTTTAGAAGATGCTAATGGAATGACTTGGTTGACATAATAATAAAAAAATAAAAAATAAAAAAAAAATCCAAAATTATGTTAGAAAAAATAATTAGGAAAGCATGGTGAGTGGCCTATGATGATGTCTGCTGTGTAATAATTTTTTTTAATCAAATCATGACATTAAGAGAGTGAATTTTATGTAATATAACTTTTTTCATCATCTTTTAAAAGTTATTGTAACTTTTAAGTGGAGTTTGTGATTAACTTCTTTGTTAGAATCTCATTCTTTCTCTCCTTTGTATGTGTATTTGGTTCTTAAAAAAAGGATTAAAAAACTAATTGCATTAAAGAAAAAAGACATTAATTATTATTATTTTTTTTTCTATAGGTAGGATTCTATTTCAAGTTTCTTATTTGAAGATAAAATTTTTTACTAATTGAGTTAATTATATCATACTCTTAATTACTACTTTTTATTAATAAATTTTTTACCTGTGAGATACAATGGGAAGGAAATTTCAATAATGGACATATCTATTAAGAAAAACAAAATGTGTCAATTCAATTATAAAAAGCTTACATGCAAGTACGTCACCTGTTAAGTAAACAACAAAGTTTCTTTCCAAACTAGTTTGGAGAGAAACTTTTCAAATTTCTCATATATGTTTTTGTTTTTGTATGAATTTTGAAAATCTAACCGTTGAATTTCATGTTCCTTATGTTCTTAACATGCAAATCAAATTTAATTCAAATTGGATATTATTTATTATTCGATCAATAAACTTATTTTTTATATACAATTTTAGATCATAAAAATTTGAAATTTTAACATTTGTTTGATGGGATAGCAATCGATCTTTGATCTTCTTGAAATTTTACATGCATGAAGAATATAATAACAACATGCAATTTAACAGTTAAATTTTCAAATTTCACACTCAATATAGAGATATATGAAGAGTTTGTAGAGTTTCTCTCAAAACTAGTTTAGAGAGAAACTTTGTTCTGAAGTAAACTGTGAGCCTCTGGACAACATCTGGGGTAATAAAATCATCAATTTTATAGATTTGACTCATGATAAATTATTAGGATGAATTTCGACTGGTCCAGCAATAAAGGCTGGGAGAATATGTAGATCAATAAAGTTTGAAGCACACTGAGCAAATTAATGCCAAAAAGAACGAAAGATGGGCCACATTATTGGCTGATTCTCGGTAAAGCACACCGCAACTCAATTCCTTCTATGGTCCAAGAACTATGGGCAGGCTTGTTAACTAGCCAGAGAGATTTTTGGTAGCTGATCGATGGGTCAAATCCTGTCTATGATTGATTGTTGCAAGTCCATCTCCTACAACCCAGGCCCAAAATTTTGATACTTGTGAATCAATGTCGGCAAGCTCATTAGCTCTTCAGCAGAGGCTCCTTTGTGTCGTCCCATTTTTCCAATCGTTTCTTAGCAATCTCCACCTGAAAATTTCAACTTCTCAGTGCTGGTTTACTAGTTACCACTAGTTATTTTAGATAGATGGTGAGGGAGAAGGAGGTATGGTTTTGAATTATAGACATAATTACATAAAACATTTCTAAAAGGATGTTATTATTAATGGGGTATCACTTGAACCTCAGTTACAAGTTGCAACTAGTTTGAAGTCGATGTGATACAAATTATTAACCATTTGTCTTTTTTTTTTTTCCCTAAATATATGTCATATTTTTTGGGAGTCTGAAGGGTCAATTTATAATCATCTAATCAATTCAATGAAGGTCAGATGGGTTCCAGCCCAAAATAATTGATTGTACCTTACTGGTCCAAACTGCACCAACTACCAATACCCTTGTTTTTGGGCCAGCTATTATTGTCTTTGATTATACAGTGATGGGTTGATGGAACATCTAAAAATTTAAAAATTTAAGATGCTCAATTTTTATTTTGAAAATAAGAGCTTGTGGTTGTCATTCCATGATCAAATTCATTATGGTTATCTTTTTTTCTTTTTATTTTTTATGTGTGCCCCAAAATTTGAATTAGCATATAGAGGTACTGATTACTCAGTGTTCAAAAGCCATAAATGATAGTAAGCATTTCAATTTCAAGTAGTAAACTAAAGTTCAATTCCTCTTTATTCATTGTAGAACATACCTCCTTATTCCAGTCCGTGCGAAATGTTGCCCAAAGTAAAATGAAGGTCTGCATCACAGTTCATCCTATCATCCCTGTCCATATTCCCTGTTTCGTTCAGTCAAGCAATTTTATTCAGTGCATCATTTCTTTGGTCACATCTAAAAATGATATATATATATATTTATGTATATTTTTCAGCTGACAAATAATGTGTATCAGTGCATGAAAATTAATAAAGGTGCATCATATTAATTTGGCACACTAGATTTATTATATAAGAAGGGTGGTAAACCTTAGCGCCAAGGTCGAACTTAAAGCCGAGAACGCAACCCAAAGGTATTCCAACCACGTAGTAACATCCCACATTTACATATGCCACAAATGCTTGCCATCCACATCCAACAGCCACCCCTACAATTAAAACTTAAAAATGTTATTTAAAGTGAATCTAATTATAATAAAGAGTTTAAAACGACTTTTAACATTAAACACTGCCATTGCCCTTTTGCATTAAAAGAAGCCCTGATGAAGATTAGTAGCTAGATTTGTATTTGGGGAGGAAAACAAAAAAAAAACGGCTACAATGTCAGTCTTTCTTTCAGGAAAATAATCCTCTCATTAGTGAGGCACCATAAAAAATAAAATAAACAAATAACATGTTTACAAGGCCCCTACTATAACTTGAACCTCTCTCCATTTAGTCGAAAATAGGTATTTAATTATATTTAATTATCTGGATTAAACTTGTTGCACAGAAACTTGAATCAGTGACTTTAGTTGCTTGGTGTATGTAAAACGGTATAAAATAAAGGGTCGTGCTAACGAGTACCTTTAGGTCATTGGTTAAGAATTCAGTTAAATAAAGTTTTTATGAGAAGAGAAAAAAAAAGCAATTAATATTTTGACAGTTTTTTTTATTTCCCATAAAAGTGATGTCAAAACTTTCCTAAAATGAATTCTTAACCAATACCCTAAACCACCGCACGCCCTTGGTCCGATGGTCACTCCACAAGTATAAGTGTTTGTGGGGTGTTGGTGGCAAGGGCCGGGGTTTAAGTCTTTAAGAGGAAACTTCACACACATATACACTTAGATTAAATTAAAGTAAAATTCTATCTTATATAAAAAAAATCAATACCCTAGAAACACTCATCAATATTTCCCTAAAATAAATAATGAGTAATAAACACCTCCCTGCCTAGTAATTAACTTTTCATAGGTGCAACAAAACTTATTGATACCAACACAATAAGCAATATGTGGTACCATGCACCGTACTAGGAACTTGGGGTAGTTTTATATATATATATAGAACATGTGGTAGTTTTGGTTGTGTACATGGAGTAGGTTTTTTGTTTTTAATTTTTGTTGATTTAAGGTTTTAACCTCATTTTTTATGTTTTAAGAATAATTATAAATTAATTAAATTAGGGGTAGTTCTAAAAGTAAAAAAAAAAAAAAAAAATACTTTTTGAATCCTCTTAATATATAGAGATAACATTTATTTAATTTAATTATAAATTAATACTTTCTCCTCATTGGTTTGGGAATCAAATTTTTTACCAAAATATGAAACATCTCTAAGATCCCATTAATCCATAAACTTTATTGTTTTTCTCATCCAATGAAACTAATTAATATCAAGATAAATATTCAATTACCTATTATTTATGTTATTAACAAAAAACACCAAGAATATGTATATAAAAATTGCATAAAAGATGCTCAATAGCCAATATTCATTGATAATATGACTAAAACTGTGGTTTATTTTTAATTATTAATGTATGATATAAAATCAAACCAACTGGAAGAAAACACAGATTACACACCAAATTTGTGCTTTTGAAATCACTCTTTATAATCCGTTTGACTTTGATCGTTTATATGTGCCTAATAAATATTAAATAAAAAATAATTTGGCTTTTCTCTACTTCTCGTCTCCATTCCTCTCCCATACAATCAAATCCATTATCCATATATATATATATATATATATATATATTTTTTTTTCTTGTCTTCTTTTTCTCTTAGACAGATTCTTGGTTCCTTCTCATATGTCCTTTTTTCCCTGTCGGAATGGGATTCCAAAAGCTAGAACCCATCATTGTAATCTGCAAGAGTATTTCTAGTAGTTCACTCAAAATTTCAATCAAATTTCGTTAAAAAAATTGTTTTTTCTAGTCTTCATTTTTTAAATACATTCTTCAACAACCTTTCTTATTCTCTCTATTTCAAGTCTTTGTTTATTCCCTTTTTCTTCTCTCTAAGAACCTTAATTTCGTTTTCGTCTCTTTAGATTTAAAAAAAAAAAAAAAAAAAAATATCTCTTACCTATACAGATTGCCAGATTGGTTCATTTGGCTCTTTGTCATTATTCATATTTCTTTCTTTTTTAACCCTGCTCACACTTTCTTGCTATTCAGCTTTAATTTGGAGTTGGACAGTGGACACCCATCAAAGGCCACTTGGTCAAATTGAGCTCAGGCCTTCTATTTTTTCTGTGGGGTTTAAAAAGAAAGGAGAAAAGCTAGCTTTGGAGTTAAGACACCCATCAAAGGCCACTTGTTCATATTGAGCTCAGGCTTTCTATTTTTTCTGTGGGGTTGTGAGAAAAAGAAAGGAGAAAAGAAAGAGAATAAGAATAATTGTGTCAAAAATATCGAATATAGTTTGGAGATGCCATGACAGTCTCTGTAGCAATTACAAATTTTTCTAGCCATAGGTTTATAAACTTATTGGAGCTTATTTTTTAACTCACTTTGTTGGAAGAGTAATTATATAATATTGCGGGTGTTCAAATGATGTCATATTTCCTTCTCACACGACATGACTGTACCAAACAGTTAAAAAAAAAATTTCTTTGTATACTTGTTGAAATAATATATATGCATAATTTTTTTTTATACATGTGTTATCGTTATATATAAAATATCAATACCATAATACATTCTTAGAAAATTAATACAACATATATAGAGACTATGGTAAGCAATATAATATATATAATATTCTTAAATCTTTTTTCAAAGTAATGGGAAAAATATATTATGATACAATCTTTAAATTTGAATATGATGTTTTATGACAATGTTAGAGATATTAGATTTATGTATATTGGCCTAAAAGACAGAATTATTTTATTTAGCCAATATATCTCTAATCCTAGATCATAATTCTTATATATACCTTATTTAGGATTCATTGTAACATACGAATTGTGATTGTGGGGCCAGAAAATTTGTGACCCCGGCCCACTATACACTAGGGCCCAAGGGTCGCGCCGAGGAGAGACGTTGCCGAAGACATGCAGCGAAAGTCCAAATGGCCTAGAAATGCAGCCGAGGACGATCTTGTCTTCGGCATCCCAAGACCTAAAAGGGAATAACGACACGCCATTAAAGGCAACCCCCAAAGCGCTCCCAGAAAAAAGGACGAGTACAATAGGACTCGTACGGGGGTACAGTGTGGGAGCGGTTCAAGGAAAAAATGTCACCTTCGCATTGAATGCGCCAACAAACGTCCTGACCACATTGATGGGAAAAGACCCCTGAACAGTGTGATTTCGGTTATTGCAACTAATAGAAAGTGGGGAAAGGCGGCTGATGGGACAAGCACTCGAGTAGTTACCTGCCTGATCAACAAATGGAAGGTCAGGATCAATTGAGAGGGGCTATATAATGTAAGAATTCATCTGCGCCAAAAAGTAAGAAAAGAGCATTATGTATCAACTCTTGGACCATTGTAACCTAAGGTAAAAGGAATAATGAGAATATTAAGCTCATCGGACGAGGTCGAATGACCGGAACCACTCAGGCCGTGCCAGAGAGAAAGTCTTCTTGGACAAACTCAGTTCACCTCTATGCAACCATCATGAACACCATGACTAACTACTGTCCGATGACTAAGGCCTAGCCTTTTAGTCCACTCTCTACAAATTTATTGTTTGAGCCTTTAACGTTCGAACCCAATACACCAATTTGGGGTCGTTACAAATTGAGTCATTACAGTGATTATAACTCCTAATTTTTCGATTTTCTCCTAATGGCATTTTTTTTATGTCGTGGGTGGTGGTTGGGATTCTGTTCTTTTGTGATTTTAGTTGTATATAAAAATTGGACTGTGGATGTCGTGGCTCACATATTTGGAAAGGTTTAATTAGATCCCATTTTAAGTTAGTTGGACATAATAAACGCCATTTCCTTTTTTGGATGGACATTTGCCTTAATGACTGGCCTCTTTGTCCTTCAAATTCTCAGCTCGAATAAATGACTAATAATGAGTCAAATTGAAATTCAAGAACAAAAAATTAGAAATTGAAATTCAATGCAGTGTTAATAATCTGACTAAGCCAGTGGCACCAAATTTGGTGAGGATCCTCATGAAGCATCAAGCTTATTGAAAATTGAAAATTGAACACTAGATGGTTATTGGTTGGAAAAGATCCCATTTTCCATGCACACAAAGGCTTGTAACTTGATGCGAAAAGAGTGTGTTAATCCGTCAAAAGAGGTTCCTTCTTGTCTTCCCACTTATCCAAACGCTTCTTTGCTTTTTCAACCTAAAATTTTTTAGAGTTCAATATACAAATGATCACCAATTTGGAAAATTGAATCACCTACTTGTCAAAAATACATCTAATTAATTGGCATCACAATAAATGTTTTCTTGCTAATTTAAATAATTCAATAACTTCAACAGTAGAGAGGGAATTTGCAAATGTTATATTAGAATATTAAAAAAGTGTTAACTGAATTACAAAGTCTTGAATTTTTGACCAAGATTTGAGCAACTAACAAACTAGTCAAAATAAGAATGTTAGTTGAGTCTTTATCTTTCATTATATATTTATTTGAAGTCATCATCATAATTATTCCACTAAGCAAATAATTAATTTTTTTCCCCTTTGATTGATAAGTAAATCATTGTTAGTCCTTGTCATTATGAGTCCGCCGAAATTTGGACTGGTATTAGAATTACTTGTCATTATCACTTGTAGACTTGTGGTAAAACCCAAGTTGTTTTAATTATTATCAAAAAGAAAAGAGTTAAAAGTTAATATTGTATATGTTAATGTGATTATTACTAAATTTGGTTGTTGAATTTACCTCTTTAGTCCAATCTGTCCGAAATGTGAACCAAATTAAAATGAGAGTCTGTATAAGAGTGCCTCCTATCATCCCAGACCAAATGCCCTACACCAAAAACATAATTGAGAAAATAAAGGAACTGTTAACTCAAAAATAAAGGTAACAGTAAGAGTAAATAATTGGTCATACCTTAGCTCCAAGGTCGAATTTAAAGCCAAGTACTGCACCCAATGGGATACCAATAATGTAGTAACACCCCACGTTAACGTACGCAACAAATGCTTGCCATCCACAGCCGACAGCCACTCCTTGAAAAATATGAAAAATGCTATTTACATTTCTATTTTCTACATTTTTTTTAGTTTATCAAATAGTTGCTAACATACCCAATTTGTGTGGATATATAACAATATAAATTAATTATATAACATTTTAAGGGTAAGTCGTAAGATTATTTAAATGTTAGGGATATCACAAATTCTACTATATAAGTCTTACAAGTTAATGTGTCACTAATCATAAAAAAAAAAAAAATTCAAATAATTATTTAATATGTTAGAATGGCACTAATTACCTCCATTATATCATATACATCTTTAAAAAATTCTTGATATCTATATGTTATGCACATTTGACATGCAAAATATGTAGCAATATACATTTTAAATGCACGCTATTATCTCAATTTCTTAATGAGTCTTATAACTTAACTAATATTTCTTAATGTTTCTATTGGAAATATTCACAGTTCAAAACTTTAAATCCCTCCTCCCCAATTATCAAATTATAAAATTTCAACCAAAAAAAAAAAATTTCTTTCATCTTACACAAAACATTCCATGTGGCATGCACTCCTATAGTCCTATGTTCTGCATATCCATCCAGCTCAGGTGCAGCTCGATTACCTTCCCTCTTTATATGAATTAATTATTTCACAACATTTGGAGCCACTTATTTCTTTTAGCCTCATCAATGATGCCTCCTTGCTTATCAATAAAGTTCTGTTTAATGATTGTTTAGCATTACTCTTAGGAATAATATTAGTAATAATAACCATCTTTAATTAGAAGATAACTTCCAGCAATGTGAGAGAGATGTTCAACAACTAGTCCATCACTACCATTAAAAGACTTGACTGTTAGATTTCTTCATTATCTGTGCTAAGTTAAATGAGTATTTTTGTCTGTTTACCTGTAAAGTGTAGATCACTCAGTAGAGAAAAGGACAGACAATAGAGTACAAGAACATGTTCATCGACTAACAAAGATAGCATACTTCTTTTCAAGAATTTGTACAGCTTGTTGGTCAGTGTAAGTTTCGGTTCAGCAAAAAGCCAAATTTTTTCATGGCTAATATTATTATGAAGATATAGACTGGATGCATTGCATCCTAGAATCATTTCTAAAGCTAAATGATTCTTAATAACCTGAGAAAGCTGTCATGCATGCAGTCTTTACATTATCAATCTCATCGGAATTTGTTTTGGATGAGTTTATATATTTTTATAAACTTGTTTCATTTATGTTCAACTTTTTTTAAAAAAAAACATAATAAACTGATAAAAATATGCTCATGCATGAAAGCAAACACCTAATCTCTTATTTTAGTCACTTAGTCAAATTTTTTTAGATAAAAGTAAGATAAAACAAACATACTTGCTACCTAGCTACTAGCTACGTACTGCTTCCAATTGAACTTACAGATCGATTTGTCTGCTTGTGGTGATCCAATTAAATGAATTGAAAACATCACTGTCTTTTATTTATTTATTTATTTATTTTTTTTTGGGTTAAAAAACATCACTGTCTTACCTAGCAAAAACGAACTCGAACTCTGATTTTTTTTCCCAATGGGAGAATATTTTTTTGCTTTGAAAACTTCACTTAATTAATTTTGTCTTGGAGTACTCAAAAGCTAGCTCTAACTTGGTTATTTAATTCCTAATAGCAGTGACAACGTGACTATATCAGATTGGAAAAGTCAAGATCGTACATACATAACCTTGGTTGGTCTATTTGGTTTTGTTTTTTTTTTTTTTTTTTTTAAATAGGGTTTTAGGTCTTATTCAATGAAAGTATTCTTGTGTGTATGTGAAATAGGGTTTTAAGTCACTATATAGATTATAAAATTGTTTCAATTATTAGGATTTTCAATTAGGCATGACCTACATGGTGATTCACAAAAGTTAAGTGTTCTGCATGTGTTACGTACACATTTGATTAAAGGGTGCTCAGCTTAATTTTGTGCTTACCCTATATATCTCGATGGATCACATGTAGTAACATCAAAAATGGTCACGCATGTGCATTTTTCAACTGCAATGATTTAGGAAAGTGGTAGCTAGACAAATATTCTGTTTTCTTTATGGTATATCGTACTATTGGCACTGCTAGCTAGGTTGTCACACTTTAATGTGCTCTCTAGCTAGATAATAACAAGTACAAGAAAATAATTACCTAAAAAAAAAAGAGAATCACATCATTAACAAACACAAGAAAGTCAAGAATTAACGGTAAAGTACTAGTTACAAGCAATTTATTATTGGAGAGACCAAAATTCTTACCAGACAAAACGGGTTGGATTCCATTGAGTATGATAGATATGGAAAGGAAGGGAGAGAGTTCTGAGACAGCATCAGCCACAGTTGAACCACTCGTAAATGCATAGCTAATGACATGCCTCAAGGCAAGAACAAGGATGGCGCAGATCACCGCGATGACGGCAGAACTTAGTGTTGCTATCACCACAGAAAATGCCGCAGATTTTGGATGTCCAGCTCCTAGCTCATTGCTCACCCTTACACTAGTATATTGTTTATATATTTTCCAGTAAACGTACGGTTAGATATCAAATTTTCAATAATTTTGTTAGTTGTTACTATATATGCAATAATATTTGTCAAAAAAAAAACACATCTAAATTAATAAGAACCACATAAATACTAACCTTGCGGCGGCATTGAAACCCACTGATATCAAGAAGAACCATCCTGCTACGATCATACTGCAACCACAAAATCATGCTACTCATTAGTACCTATCATATTCTTCTTCTTTCTTCTTTTCTTATTTATTGACCTCAAAGTAAAACTTCTTTTGTGGAAAGTGCTGTATTTGTTACTAGGGTTATTCACGGGTCGGGTTAGGTCAGTTTTCAACCTAACCTGGACTCGACCTGCCGGCGTCGGGTGGAGGGCGGAGTAACCCAAAACCGACCGCCAGAAAAATCGGTCAGTTCGGTTTCGGGTGATGGTTAGTGTCAGTTGGGCCGGGTTAGTTGCCGGAATTAAAAAAGGCATCGAAACTGGAATCTGGAATCTTTGCCGGAATCTGGAATTTTCACCAAAAATTGGAAAATATCGCTGGAAATTGGAAAGTCTTGCTGAAAACTGGATTTTTTTTTTTTTTTTGAAATCTGCATTTTTTTTTGGCTAGAAGTTGCTAGAATTTGGCTGGATCTAGCTAAATCCCACCAGATCTAGCTGAATCTGGTCGAGATCTTGCCAAATCTGGCTTTTTTTTGCAGGATTTGGTCGGATTTTTTTGTAACTTCGGTCGGGTTTGGGTTGCTCGGGTTTTGGAGATGCAAACCCGCCACTTAACCCGTTGATGTCGGTTTTTGAGAATGGAAACCCGCTGCCAACTAACTGGACCTTCGGTTTGGGCCGAAATCGGGTTGGCGTCAAGTGGTTTGGCCGGGTTGTCGGGCTCCGATCGGGTCTGGACAACCCTATTTGTTACAGACAAAACTCAAAAGCCTGCATGTTTTAGGTTTCCACTATCCCATTCAATTTTCACAAGCCTGCATGTTTTAGGTTTCCACTATCCCATTCAATTTTCACGTTAGCCTTTACACCATCTTTTTGACCTTTCTTGTAAAGTATATACTTTTTTGATAATCTAAACCATAAGTATATACATTATAATATATATGTCAAATTTGATAGAGTAAGGTGATAAGTAGTCATTAGTGTATAATTAAAGTGGGAAAATACTAAAAAACTATATGTTTTACCATATAAAACTTATAAACTGATGTGGTAATGAATATCATTGGTGAATTTCAATTACGTCATAATTGAATTATGAATTGTTTTCTCTCATTGATGACACATTATTTTGTAAAACCAATGTAGCAAAACTTGTAGTACCTATAATACTACTCATAAAAGTGAGGTCAATTATGATCCCATTTAAAATTGATACTATATAATCACAATCTACCACCTCAAATATTGTGAAAAGAGTTGGTGAAATTTGTTGTGTTCATAGTATTGTTGGGTGATAAATAGTGAATATTGAAGAAACATTACTTTCATATGTATGAATCACTAAAGCTACATTGATTATGTATTAATCATCATAGACCACTTAATAGATGTGAAAAAAAAAAATCATTAATTATACATAGAAATAAAACCTAATAGACCAGCCAGTCACTACTTCTTTTTGTGTTCCTAATTATGTTCACATTAATTTTATATATATATATATATATATATATATATGTGTGTGTGTGTGTATAAAAGATATAAAATCATTTGTCTTAATCATAGTGATTCCTTTTAGAACAAAGTTTCTCTCCAAACTAACTTGGAGAAAAACTTTTCAAACTTCTTATATATTTCTTTTTTGGATGTAAATTTTGAAAATCTAACCGTTGAATTTTATGTTCCTTATATTCTTAACATGCATATCAAATTTTGTTCAAATCGGATATTATTTACTATTTGATCAATTAATTTATTTTTTATATACAACTTTAGATTACAAAAACTTAAAATTATAACATTTATTTGATGACATAGTAATTGATCTTTGATTTTCTTGAAATTTTGTAAGCATTAAGGATATAAGAAGAACATGCAATTTAACTGTTAAATTTTCAAAATTTACACTCAATATAAATATATATGATGAATTTGTAGAGTTTCTCTCTAAACTAATTTGGAGAGAAACTTTGTTCTTCCTTTTATACTTCATCAGTTAAATTTGGTTGTTTATTAAGGAAAAGACAAAAATGACTGTGATAGGGTACAAAACAAAAGTGAAACACTAGCTGCTTTCTATATTCACGTAAATAAGTCAGCCAAAAAAAAAAGAATGAAAGAAGGAATGGTAGCCGAATAAATAGAAATTAAAGTTCTTAGTTTACTGTTTGTTGTATGGGTAGCTAGCGGATCTTCACCCTTTCTTTTGTTCTCTATATCCGAAAAATCCAAAGAGACCAAAATTGGTAGTCCGAACCAAATTATGAAAAAAATCCATGATAAAACCTTTTATTGTGTCACAGCTTTATCATGTGACGGCTATGAGTGGTTTATGTAAAAAGAATAGATAGTTATCCATAATCTATCATATAAGATAATAATAAAAATGAGTGTGGTTATTGGGATAGAGTTACTGCCAAAATCCAAGACACACTCAATTGAATATTTTTGCTAAACTCTAAACTATGGGCAACACTCCCACCAAACACACAAGTGGGCAACACTCCCACCAAACACACAAGTGGGGTCAAGAAGAAAAGAGTAGGGCTTTTCTTACCAAACGGAGAGAGCGTCCAAAGCAATCTCGGCATTTTGGAGCAACCCAGCAATCAACACAAGTATCTGATAATACCAAGTCTCCAGACATAGCATGATAGCTGATGCAGTAGATAATTTCAAAAAGTCCCAGAGCCCAGAAAAAGCTTGCCAGCTAAGTCCAGTCCATGTGTATTTGCACCTGTCACTCACCAATATGTACACAAACTGCGCAATCACTATGATCCACCATGAAAAGCTCAACATCAATGCCGCACCCAACAATCCCCAGCCCAGTTTGTAAATCACAATCCAGCTCAATAGTAAATGCACAACTAGTGTAGCTGCAGCGATGTACGAGCTAGGTGCCACTATGCTTTGTGCTTGCAGAAACTTTTGTATGGGAAAATTAGCAGCATAGGCAAAGATTTGTGGGATAAGACCATAGACAAAAATTGCAGCCGCGGATGCAATGGAACTTGATTCACCTAAAGCAAGCAAGAGGGGCTTGGAGAAGATGTAGATGAACATCACTAAGACCCCAGTACACATGAGTAGGATCATTGATCGCTGAAGATATATGCCTAGCATTTCAAACTTGTGAGCACCATAAGCCTGCCCACATAGTGTTTCCACTGCGCTTCCCATTCCAAGCTAGCCAATCAACAGACTAGTCAGTGTCGATCACATATGACTTGTTTTTTACTTTTATCAAAATTGTATTATCTTATAAGTGTAACAAAAATTTGTACATAATGAGATGAGATTATAGTGCTTTAGAGTTGAGGTACGTACCATGAGGCCATAGGCGAATATTTGGATACCATTGTTACCAAGAGAGGCAGCAGCGAGCTCAAGATTACCTAGATGACCACAAAAGATTTGTGTGGACATGGAAGTGACACCATTGAGTAAGTAAACCACTACCGCAGGTGCTGCTAGGCGAAAGAGAGCTTTCAGTTCAATCCATGTACCGGATTTTAGGCGGCTAAAGTTTGAAACCTCGGTGTTGGATAGGGTATCTTCTAGTTCAGAACTCACTGTCTCTGGTGTTGGTGGTTTTGATTGTAATATGGGTTCATGGAGCTCACTGTCAATGGTGTCCATGCTCTCTCTCTCACACACACAAAGAAGCCTGAGTTTGTGATAGCTAGTAAAGTTACCCTTTGTTTATACTGCTTGATATATAAGATACAAAGGGGTTTCTAAACGAAGAACACTGAGCTTGTCAGAGTGTGCCCGTTTGGACTGGGCTTATTTCCTAAGCGTCTGCGTTTTCAGCATTTTATTTATTTATTTTTTTTTTGACGTGCTACTTTTACGTGGAGTGTCTGTCAGTGGGTCCCGTGCACACCTCTTTGACCAGCAAGCATTTTATGTGGGAATTAATCTGTCAGTGGGTCCCGTGCACTATTTACGGAACCCACAAACTTTACTTTTCAACAATTTTTTCATTAAAAATGGGTTACACGGCACTATTAACACATTAAAAATTATTTTGCTATAGTATTTTTAGTGTTCAATTTTCAACAAAATATGATTATAATTATTTTTTGAAGATATTTCGGAATCAAGGACCCATGAATCAAGCACACGTGAATCAAGTCTCCTTGAATCAAGCAATCACACCAAAGTTGGCAGCCAAAGTCAAACACGTTCCAAATAAAGGAAATCCCTCAATGGGATATTTGCATTTCACATTACTTTTTCCTCCCCATTTTTCTCCCAATTTGGGAGGATAAAAAAAGGGTTGGGAGGATAAAAAAAGTGGGCCCGGAAAGGAAAACTTTCTCCTCTATTTTCTGTCTTTCCTATTTTCTTTCCTCAATCAAACCGTGAAAAACAGCATTTTTCACCTTGTTTTCCTCTCTCTATTTTCCATCCTCCTTGTTTTCACCCCAACCAAACACATCCTAAAGGTGTATGAAATACATTTTACACAAATACCCTCTCACCTATCCCTCACTTTATTCATGACCTGATGACTTTTGCCTCTTCTCATGTTGAATGGTCAACAAAAATGAGCGTAAATTTCTTCACGTTGTAAGTTTTTGACCACGTTGAAAGTTTGCCCAGTGCAAAAACATGGTCAACGTGGTCAACAAAATCTAAATTTTATATTATTTAATGTATGATGTGGTAAATTTTATGATAATAAAAATAATTTTTACATTACAATAATAAAAATAATAATATAAATTTATATGTATGATGTAGTAAATTTTATATTATTTAATGAGTACAAATAAATTAATTCCTTACATATTATGTAATAAGGGTATAATAGTCAATTTATATAAATTATATTTTCCATCCTCCCATTTTTCTCTCCAACCAAACAAAAGAGTTTTCCACCCTTCCACTTTTTCACCCCTCCAACCAAACACGCAAGAGGGAAAACCAAATATTTTCTATCCTCTCACAATTTTTCATCCTCCTACTTTTCCACTCCTCTAACCAAACGGACCCTTACAGTTAAGCATGCTGGGATGATCTAATCAGTGACGCTGAAACATTTCTGACTTAGAAATTGGAATAAGAATAATGAACATTTACTTTGATACCTAACAATTTGATTTGAATCTTAGGTGAAACATCCCACATAACTTAATACATCAATCACAATTTGTCACATTAACAACTTTGAAAAAGTTGTGAAATTTATGAAATTTATTGTGTCCTAAGAGATATTGTTCTCCCTAACCCATTCCTTAACGGTGCAGCTCTTCGAAGACCATAATTTTTATGCCACAACTTTTGTCATATCTCTTATGTGATTAAATATGAATGATTGCCTATCACTTTCATATAATCCCACTGCTTGTTTTTCATCACTTAAAACCGCATCAGAGTTGTGACACAAGAGTTGCATTCAGGCTTTCTGTGATGGTTGTACAGAAGCCCAATCTTGGCCCATTCAATACAATCTATACAGAAACTTTTTCCCCCTTTTGAAAATTAATTTCATCATAAAGAAGATACAGCTTAAGCGTTTAAGCATTTCAGGTTGAAGTAACTCTAGAAGATAACAAAACATTTTAAAATGTGAAAGAGATATATAGAATAGCATTATTAAAAGCACTGGCAAGAAAGGCATCGGTCATATAAGGTGGACACTAGATTAGAAAAAAGTACTTACAAGTTCCAAAAGAGCTTTTTCCTACTAAAACCTAAATTTATATGGCAATCTCAATATTGGTAATTACAATATCACTTTCCTCATTTTCCTAATTTCCTTTACAAAAATTTTATTACATCAGCAAACAAGAATCAAGAATCAATAGGATCAGAAAAACAATCCTAAATTACCTAAAATCAAGATTCTCTGCCCAATAAACAATTGTCTTCAATTGACAGGGCTCAGATCAGTTCAAGAGAAACCTTCTTGGAAATAACTTCATCTAGTTATCCTTTTCTCTTTGAAGACTCTGACAAGGTGCAATGTGCAAGAAAAAGCTTCTTAAGATTACAATAGCATTAGAGGGACCATTAAGGAAGCAATGAGCAGAAAAAGCATGACATCGTCATTATAAAGTCCTGCAAAGCAAGTTAGCATGAAGTTAAGGAGGGTTAGTGACCAAAAAGAGAATTAATTGTGTTAAATAGTCTGGTTTTCAACTATGAAGAGTTTCCTCCAAGTTTTTAGCTAAATAAGTTCTTTGTGTTTGTAAGGATAGAGGAAGTGGGTGATAGGAATTCTCTGTCTGTATCTTGGTTAAGCTCCCCTTTAAGGGAAAATGGTGCCCGTCAAACTTTGGAATAAAACGATTTCACAACACTGTCCATTCCATTCTTTACTTGTTCTTTTCATGAAGTAGACGGGAATCGATACTTCATAACCCACTTGATAGGACCAAATTGGCATACATGCCTAAATTTTTTGTATGACAACTACCTCAATTAAGACAGCTCCCATTCTTGAAGATATACAATGAATGGCGTCTGGCCTCCACTCACATGATGGTGGACCCCATCCATGGTTCCCAGGCAGGGATGCGATCACTAGGAGAAAGTAGTATATCCTATTTCTATAATACCAACTCAGCTCTTAATTGGTGTTTCTAAACCCAATAAAAAGCCGATACCTGTCTTAAAAAAGCAAATCAGCAAAGCTCTTGAAAAGACAAGATTAAAACTGAAATTTCAAAGCCCCGCCATTTACAACCTAAAACCTCTTTTGCAAAATCAAAATCTTTCTCCTCTCTCTCACCGCACCATATCTCTCTCTCAACTCCAAACCTCCATAGCCACTGACTTGCATCGTCGCCGGAGCTGCGATGACGAACTCCAAACCTCCGGCTCTATCGGCCTTTGTCTCATTGAAAATTCTCTAAAATCCTCTATCCTTCTCATTATTTCTTAGCCCCAACGACAGAATCTTTCTCGCTACTTTCAAGCCCCAATGTTGCAAGAAGGTTTTCTTCTCTTTTTTACTATTTATTTTCTGTATTTTTCACAACTTATTTGTATGCTTTTTTTTTCGTACCCGAAATTACAAGGGTCTATCTTTTCATGATGATGGATTTGGCACCATAATCTCACCTTACAAGGGTCTATTTTTAATAACCAAATCTTAGAACACGTGATGTTGCAAGATCTGTATGATGATGGAGTTGGATTTGCAGATCTATTATGGGGTGAGATTTGGGTGTTTCTGTTTAGGGAAGAGAGAGGGGTTTGATGGGGTTTGGTATTGTTAGCATAATGTAGCCCAACATAACATATATGATGTCTCTATTATTAAAAAAATAAATATTCAGTTTCTTGTGAAATTATGCAATATTTTAATGATGTAAGATATTGATATATTGAAATAGGTCTACTTGATTTAGTAGACTAAGATTATGAATGCATTCATTGTAGTCCTTGACTTGACCATATTCATCATGATGTAGCCTATTCTGATAGGTACATTGTTGGACCATGATAGAAGGGAGGTGTAAGTTAATATTGCTCAGACTATGGAAGACAATAAGGGCTAGTCTTTCGATGGTTAGTGCATAATAATCTCGGAAGTCCTTCCATAATGAGATTCATGCACGTTGAGTGTTGGCTTTAATAAATCTATCGTGTCAATACCAGTAACTTGAACTCCTATTAAAGGATTGTCATTATAATAGTTCTGGATATGAACGATAGATGAATCCATGTATTAGCATGGAGTTACAAAAGTAATAACACATTAATGAACTTCTTTATTAATGAATCTAATTAATAAAGTTGTTTATTAACAAATGTAACATTTCTGTTACATGAAGTGTTATTACGATAGGAAGGATTTTATGACTGGTCATGTCCTTTCTGAATATTATAAATATTGTCAAGGCCACACTTGCAAGGGGGAGTGAAAGAGAAAATAAAGCTCTTGTTAATCCTGACCAGCTGGGGAGAGCATCCTGATTGCTTGTGAGGTCCTTGAATAACATAATCTAGTATGTAAATTTCTCACATCTTATTGTTGATTTTTATTACATATGCAGAAGATATAATTGTTAATTGATAGATGTATTATATTTGTTTATCTTGAATTATTACTTTTCAAGTATAATTCCAACAGTTATTGTGAGTTTCGGGTTTATTAACTATCATTGTGTTTATTTTGTCCATTTTATCACTATATAACACCATTCTTTGTTTTAGTTTGTATCCTTTTTTTTATTATCAATGTATATAAACTTACATGGTATTGGGTTGTATATATATTAATATTAATGCCACTGGAGTCATACTTCTTTTTGGTTTCCAAGTTGAAGTAAGATTATATATTGTTAGCAGTGTACTTTGTTACTTGCATATAGTCTATATTGCCTTAACTATAAATATTGTGGAATTTGGTACATTTTGTTAGATACCTTTGGATTATGTCAATATCAGTCTTGTTTATTATTAGCTTTATATACCTTGTTTCTTTCAATTTGCATCATGGCACTATGTGGTGCTAGTTTCTGTTATGGAACTTTGCTAATTTTATTTAGTGTGTGAGTTTGAGGTTTGTCTTTGTGGATGGGATGGGATGGAATCCTGGAATGATTTAGGTCAATTTTTGTATTCTGGATTTTGAAGTTGATATTGCCGGTGGTGGTATGAGTTTGGATGAAATTAGAGTTTGAATTTGATTTCACTAAAAACTAAATGAAAAACGAATCTTAGGAGTAAAGTAAAAGAATAGATTAAAACAAGGTTGGTTTCTTTCTACTAATTTGGCTAGATTATTATCTTTATGATTTTTTTCATATTCATTTGATATTTTCTTATTCGAAAGTATTGTCTTCCAGTTGGATTGTTTGGTTTGCTGAAACTTCAACTTATTGCTATAATTGATTAATGATTGAAGAAGCATTTGAAGATGCTAAATGTGTGTCTCTCAACTTAGTTTTATTTATTTATTTATTGATAAGTAGCACTCAAGTTAGTTTAGATGGAAATGGTATATTATATTGAGTGAATTTGAAGGATAGATTTATAGTAGTCCCTAAATTTAGGGTTTCTAAAACTTTTCTTTTCTCTTCTTTTGTGGTTACTCTCTTTTTTTTTTTTTTGCTATGCAGTCTTGAACTTTAATTTAGTTACATTGTTTGAAAGTAAAAAATCTGTATTTTTCAAAGCAAAAATTTGCCAACTAGTAACTAGATTCAATATTGTCTATTGTTTGTGTATTTTCCATTAAATATTAATTTAATGGGCTTTAAGTTGTTAAAAGCAAAGAAAAATGTGTTTTGAAATTGTTAACAAAAAGAGAACTTGATCTGAATGTTTAGTTTATGGTTTCTAGTATTTGTGCAAAATTACCATCTAACCAACCTTAAATTAGATTTGCGGTTTGTTGATTAGCAATTTTATGACATTGGTAAAAAGGAATGCAAGTTGTTGAATAAGAAATGAGAGTTGATAAATTAAGTTGCGTAGCCATGGTGGTTAGGGACTGGGAAGGTAGTATTATTGTTGTTGGTACAAAAATGGACACAAAAGCCTCAAGGAGTGTAGCAGAAGCAAAAAGCATGCGATGGGCACTAATGATGGCAAAATTGTTAAAGCTAGTCATGGAAGGAGACTCAAGGATCTATTTCAATGCACTAAACAAAGTAATGCTAAGGGAGCATGGCCATACAAATCCATAGGAACTAAGGACTATGCTTGAAGACATATTGGACTTAGTAAATGAGATGAACCAAGTTTCATTTGGATTAGGAGAGATGTAAATCAAGTGGCTCATGAGTTTGCTAAGTGGGTCTTAGTTAACAATTAGAATGGATTTGTAAATTGTGGCCTTACCTGATCATTTGCTATATGTGATTAGGAAGGATGCTTTGAGTTGTACAGTTGTAGTTAAGTTCTTTTTAATAAAGCTTGGTTTATTGTTAAAAAATATTTCTAATGGGTGATTTGGTTTGGTCACACGGTCCAAGATTTTTTCGGGACTGTAAGAAACAAAAAAAAGAAAAAAGAAAAAAAAGAATATGCATACTTTATTGATAAATACAAACAGAGAGTTATTAATAGTGGTATTCATATTAATACTTTAGAATTAGAAGAACAAACGTGGAGCTTTTCCCTAGAAAATAACAAATCCCTTACCTCCACTTGTAATAAAACTAATTAATTTGCTACTTGTTTTTTCTGTTTCTTTTCTCCTTTTCCTTTTCTTGTAATTCTTGGTTTGCTTTGTGCTTTTCTTGCATAGAGCAGCCTTTTCTTACATATATATCATTCTTATAAATAACATTAAAAAAAAAAATTTGTTAAGATTTTGGCGAGAATTGTTAATTTGGGACAATCAAATTAAAAATTTTAAGCAAATTGTTTTTACCAATAACAAGGAAATAATTATATATAACATTAAGCCACTCGTATGAATAATAGTATGAATACATCAAATTAAGAACTTGAAAGTTGCTTTTTTTTTTTTTTTTTTTTTTTTTTTGAGAAGAGACCCTGAAAAGTTAGAATAAGTAGATTCACTGTAGTATCAACTCTAAAACTTCTCTTCCCAAATCCAAATCTCTATGCAGAAAAGCTTGTGACCATATTAAAAGCTTGCCAGCTTGGTAATTGTTAACTATTATGGCCAAAATATTGCCATTCACTATATCATTCCCTTAACTGGAACTTTCCATGAGTGCTACCATTCATCCCAATATAGCACCTGCAACAACCTACAAAAATACCAACGGAACAATGTTCTTTTAGAATCATATCATTAGTATAACAAGTGCTTAGTCATTTAGATCAAGGAAAAAAATCTTTTAGAGTTGTATCATTGAGAAAATTAGAAAAAGGAACAGAACATGGTTTTTTTTTCATTATTTTCTCCTAAGGAATCAATACATTACCATCAATAGTAAGTTTTGTCATTTATGTCAAAGAAACTAAATAGGTAAGATCTCCATGCCTTGAGAAGTATAGATCATTATAAAAAGATCTTTCTTTATGGTTTTTTTCTTTATATAAAGTTTAATGAGTCTTACCTTTTGGACCACCAAAGGTGGACTCTCCTCGTTAAGAATAATCATGCCAAAGGCACATGGTCATGGTAACAAAAAGAAAAATTTCAAACTTTTTTTTTTCTTTTTCTGTTCTGTAGCTTCTTGTTTTTCATTATATAGATTTCAAACCATAAACTAATCACTTAATCAAGCCTATGTATTTGACATGAGGACAACATAAACAATTATATCTATATAAATGTTGTTAGGTTCTAAAGACTCAGGTTTTTATGTATTTAGAACTCTAATGTGTATTGTTGACAAACCATGATCAAAACAATATGTTTAGTTGTGTTTAGACTTGCTCAAAGTTGTATCTTTTATGTAAAGTTGGAATCGAGCTGATGCAGAAGTTACTGTGCATTTTGGCCTGACTTGATCGATTGAAGCTTAGGCTCGATCGATTGAATCTCGGGCGGAATGTGTTTTTTTGCAGATTTCCAACTCAGTCCTACTTTGTTTAAAACGTTTAGGGTTTTCTAATTTGTCCTAAGTATAAAAGGAAAACCCTAGCCACGTTTTAGTGTTGCTCATATTGTTATTTGTGTAAATCTCTTGTGAGATCTAGAGGAGCTTTCTTTTACAAAAACTTAGGCTTTTCAAGGAGGTGATATTATCTACACCTTGATGATCAACTCAGTTGCTGCCATTGAAGCTTAAAGAAACACAAGCGAGTGTGCTTATATCTGGTGGTGAATCCAAGAAAGAAGGAGTCTGTGGATTCAAAGTTTGCACGTGGTCGTGTCAGTAAGTTCTACTGGTGGGTAGCAATAAGAAGTCGAGCGTGGGGGCTTGTAAGTCTTGTTGTATGAACTTCGATTCTTTCAAGATAGTGGATTCAAGTTTACCTTGAGGATAGCTAGGTTAAATCCTCTCTAGGTTTTTACCGGTTTGGTTTCCTGGGTGATCATACCTTTGTGTTATTTATCTTTCCGCTGCTATGCATGATATGGTTGTTGTGATTGTGATAACCTAGTTTTGTTAAATTGGACTAAGTAACAACTTGGCTAATTACCTAGGTTAATCCAATTGTGTTTTTAAGGGGTCTAAAAACTATCAAATGTAACCAAAGAAATGCAACAGATCTGAAGTGGAGTATGACCGAGTGAATCACGTAGAGGTCTAACATTAGAGACAGGGTGTTCGGGAGGTAGCTCACAGCCTCACACACAATTTAACTTAGTAACTAGAATAAGCAGCATACTATTTTAAATTAACAAAGTTCCATAACAGAAGCTAGCGCCACATGGTGCCATGATACAAACAAGAAGAAATAGGGTATATAAAGCCAATGATAAACATAACTGATATTGAAATAATCCAAAGGTTTCTAACAAAATGTACCAAATTCCTCAATATTTATAGCTAAGGCAATGTAGACTATACGCAAGTAACAAAGTACACTGAAGTATGACTCCAATAGCATCATACATCACTTGCAAGGAACCATTAATATTAATATTGGCAGCCCAATCCCATGTAAATTTATATTCATTGATAATAAAATAAGGATACAAACTAAAGCAAAGAATGGTGTTATACAGTGATAAAATCAACAAAATAAACACAATGATAAACAATGATAGCTAATAAACCCGAAACTCACAATACCAAACCCCATCAAACCCCTCTCTCTTTCCTAAACAAAAACACCCAAATCTCACCCCATAAAAAATATGCAAATTCAACTCCATCATCATACAGATCTTTCAACATCACGTGTTCTGAGATTTGGTTATAAAAAATAGACCCTTGTAAGTTGAGATTATGGAGCCAAATCCATCATCATAAAAAAGATAGACCCTTTTAATTTCGGGTAGGAAAAAAAAAGCATACAAATAAGTTGTGAAAAATACATAAAATAAACAGTAAAAGAGAGAAGAAAACCTTCTTGCAACATTGGGGGTTCGAAGTGGTGAGAAAGATTCTATCGTTGGGGCTAAGAAGCAATGACACTACAAAAAAGGGGTCTATAGTTGCCTTTCAAAAATGTGGCTATAGACCACAAAAACGCAGCTATATAGGATATAGTCGCGTTTCCTATAGCCGTAATTATAAACCAGACCTATACTATGCAGCAATAGCCCCTGTAGGTCTATAGCCACGTTTTTTTAACCGCAACAAAAGGTTAAACCTATGGTTGCGTTTTTTAATCGTGGCTATAGGGTTCGGACCTATAGCTGCGTTTTTAAAAAACATGGCTACAGACCCGCTTTGAGCCAAACCTATAGTTGCGTTTAAAAACGCGGCTATAGCCAGTTTTTTCCCTTTTTTATTTCCTTTGCTAAATCACAAATTCCTGCCCAAATTGCATGAAGAAATAAAAAACAAGTTCCCAACAGAATATGCAAACTAAATGTCATTACCAATGTTATTAAGCAAAAGCCTTCACCCATCTATCTCCAATAAGTTTTGAGGTAGCCTTAATTCAGTATTTTCCAAAAACCAACATACGATAGAAACACTTTTCATCTATGTACCTCAATTTTCTAAGAAACCAAACAAGGAGTGAATAAACAATTACCCTAATTTGCTACTCAAAACTCTCTAAAAAAATAATTACCCTAATTTGCCAAACAATTCTATAACTAGAGTAGTTAGAGTCATCACTCCTATCACTGATCCATTCCAAGTACAAAATATGGTCAAACTCAATATGATAGTTTTACATAGAAACTGATATTCCATACTGAATTAAGTTATACAAAATAAGAAATCTACACAGTAAGACTGCTAGAAATTCATAGGAGCTGTAAAATGAAAAAAATTCCAATAGCAAATTTAGTGAACTTAATGTGCTTAAATAGTAAGGTGATGAATTCCTTTCACATTCAAAGACATGAACTCTAATCAGTCTTTTGAACAAATAGACCATCACATGCAGTCTCAATACGGTACCCAGCTTTGAAAGTTACAACTCACATAATGTGTATCACATAACACCATATTTACACATTATCCATTCATAAGAACTTATCCCCATTAGATAGGAATAGAGGTGCACAAGTTAGCTACAAGTCATAAAATTTATGTGTATGCATGCATCTTTTTATTTTTTTATTTTTTTCCCCATTTAGGAAAGGGAACATATAAATATAAAAGTATGGGAACTGATTGCAAGTTATGTTAAATAGAAATAGAACTTACTAATGATACACCACCAGAACCCAGCTCACACATGGTGTTGACATTTACTTTAGCAGCGAGCAGCCCCGTCACAACCTGGAGTGACTTAAATTTCTCACAAACTTCCCTATTTCATGAGTACTAACTTACACACACACATACACACACAAAGCCTAAGAGAATTACCATAAAAGCCCAACAAAAGATGCATGTAATTGCAGAGGCTAGAAATCCAGATTCTTGTGTCACGACAGGAATTGCAAGGATTCCCGCACCCACCTAATATTTGTTGATTAATAACATTGAAGATAATGTATGGTCAAATTAAACCAATGTGTTGTTTGAATTAGTATCCAAAACAACGAGTAAAAAGTATAAGTATTAAGAAAAAAATCATGAAAAGAATAATTAAATTTAAGAGAGAGTTTGATTTAAATTCTGTAGGCTTCATTTGAAAGCTTTTTTCAAAGTACCAATCTACAGGCTATAATCTTTGAGAGCAAAAAGTACGTTTAGTCCTTAAAAGTTTATCTAGTTTTCTAATTTCATCCCTACAGTTCAGAAGTAGCAAATGTTGATCCAGTTTGATTCTTACAAGTTACACCACACCAAATCTTGATGTGTCATACTTACATATGATATATCCTTAGGCACGTTATACACTGCGTATGAAATTCTCACATAGTTTAAGTGCAATATACATATGAAACTCTCTCTTTTTATTTTATTTTGATAAACTAAACTATTTTATTACTCTTTATTGTTTTCTTTATGATTCTTTGGCTAAAAATCCGGTGGATTTTGTTGTTTCTTTGTGCTGGGGCCAACCAAGAATGAAATATTAAAAATTGTGTCCCAATTAAATTGTATGACATTTCAATTTTGAGTGCCTAGCAAACTCACTATAAAATTATCCAAAGGGCTTTCATTCGACCATTTTATAATTTGGATCCATCCAATCCATCACTAAAAAAAAGGCCTTTCATATATGGTCATTGTATAATATTCGACCTAACCATCATATATCAAAACTGTTAACCATCTCTCTATAAAGTATTTGATCATAGCGTATAAAGGGCTATAAATCACTTATTCATCACAAGCCAATCCCAATTCTAGAAATTTATTGGAAAAGAGAAAATACAACAATGATTTGCAAAAGATGATAAATGGCTATTTATTTTGGAGAATGGCCTCCACAATTACATGTGATACCTTTATCACCAACAAGGAACATGAGTATAGGCTATGACATGGATACACATATACTTGATACAAAGCCTGCCTCAGGGATCAACCTCTCCATAATCAATTTTGGAGACAAAATTTCCATGTAGGGTATAGAGTATAGATAACAGAGTATCTTAACAATAATAATTGTGAATGCAGACAATGCAATGAGGTGACCACATCACCACACTACTTGGTACTGAAATTTAGGTTGCATATGAAATGGTAATGTGCACATAAATTATTATTATTTTGATGTGTCATAAATTATCATTAATTCGTTTAGACATGCAGAAGCACAAGTCAACCTAACAAAGAAAGATATCTATGATGGGCACCATCCATCAATGTGGACAAAATTGATGCCAAATCATTCAAATAAATCGTTGAACATAATAGTCATGCCAAATGACTTCTTCTTTTACAAGAATTTGAATATTGGATAACATTATATATATACCAAATTACCAATCAAATTAGGACACTTACTTTTGTGTACAAAATATCTTCTAAAATATTTTGGTATCTCCTTTGAAAAAATTCTTAACCCATGATTCTAAATTGTTATAAAATTTCACGAATATAAGTGAAAATGGGTAAGGCCCACTATCCTGGATTTTGTGCTCATAGTGTTTTGAACCACTAAGTTTGGGTAAGGCCCACTATCCTGGGTTTGCATATCACTCCCTTGTATCACCCAAGCATCACAAAAGAACTAAGAACATGGTCATGAAAATTTAACCAAAGATGCAAATAAGGATTACGACAGCTACCTGAAAAATTCCAACAAAAGCTGACAGAAATGTTGTGGAGCGAATAGCTAGCCCCCTTAAAAGCAAGCCAGCAGGTACGAGCTGGGGCATCCATGAACTAAAAAGGCATTATGTAACTAAAATTAATAACAACAATAATATCAATAATAGTAATTTCAGAGATGAAAAAAGTCAACCAGGGCCAGTCTAAATGAAGTAAAATCCTTCCAATTTAAACATAAGGCAAAAATTGCTATCCATTACTTCAAAATGAAGTTTAATTTTTCCTGGTTTCTAATCATCAAAATAGAGCATATCTAAGTCAACTACCACATAATCATACCATGTAATATATTTACAAAATGAATTCGACATAAGAAGCATGGAACTTTATATTAGCAAGAATTTCACAATTATTATCCTCTTCTACTTATAGAGATGATATCCCCAAGAGTATAGGCCAGTCTGGTTGGTTCTTTGCACGTGATTTTGGTGTCAATGTATGCATACCATGGAAAAAAAATACAATGTCACACACAAAGCAAGAAACATGGAATGACAGTATCATGGGTCTATAGTACATTCAGTACATATGTAAAATAGGCAATGGAATCACACCTAAATGCCAAATGTCACATAAATAAACCACATATTATCAAAATGGGAATAGGGAAGTTTTAAGGTCTTAGAAATAAGCCAACTGAAATTGAGAATCAGAATATAGGACACCACCATTTTGACCAAAACCCCAACCACTATGCAATAATCATCCTATAGTTTTATCATACTACTAGAGTTCAACTAATGCAAAATTTGAGATATTTGATTCAAGTAGACATTTTTTACAATTATATTTCCAAAAATATCACTGATTGCAATGTTCTTTCTGCGGCTGCAGCACACAAAGAAAGATTCTAAAATTAAGGATAAAATTCAAAATTTAAATACATGGAGCTGAGTTGCTGTAGTTTACTGGAGGTTCAGAAAGAACAAATCATAAATATAGAAGCAATCTTTATCCATGTAGGTAACACTATCTTTCCCCATCTTTGCCCCTAGCAGTAATATAAGCTAAAAGAACAGAGATGATTGGGGTGGTGATGTTCGTTTCTGACAAATAATGTCCATGAAGAGAGTTGCATGCCAAAAGATGTGATGGTAGTGTTGATGAAGCTGGAGAAGACAGTGATGTTGTAAATTGATATATTATAGAAATATGGTAAAATCCATATAGCTAGAGACTACAACAACACTGTTGTGAGGTCATGGTACAATTAGATAAAAGTTAGCAGTAATTTATGTAGGATTGGTGAGGTGTTGATGATGCAACAACTATCAAAAGTGACACATGTTAAGGAAAAGAGCAAGGTCATGCACCAACACAAAGAATGCAAGAGAAAGTTTAAGTGCCTTTCTCTAAAATCTTAAATACCAATCTACCACCCCATGTGAGGAGTACCTTGACTTGAAATTGCAATGTGGGTGTCCTGTAGGTCTAAATCATTTGAATTCGGAAGAGATTTGGTTGAGTTATCTGAATAAACAATTCTAATCAGTTCTTTAATGGTAGTTATCGATTCCTATATAGCAAAAACCAAATAATTTGAAGAGTAAAGATCTGAAATTTACAACTCCAACTTAACTAATATGGATGCATCATCAAAGAGAACCCAAAAAAGGAACAAGTATTACCTGGGGCAGCACATTTAGACGCTCGTTATGGCCATTCAAAGTCTGTGCAGAGATTTAGATTTGCTTAATGAAAAATCAAAATACAAAATATACCCAAAAGAGAAAAGTCCTTGTTTTCAAATAAAAGAAAATTATTTACTACTTAGAACAGTTGTAACATCTTCAACAAATTCATCTCTAGCTGTAGAAATTGTAAACTAAAGCAAAGAATGTTCAAATCACCAAAAGAGAAAAAAACCCAGAAAGAGAAAACTTGAAACAAATCTAAAAACAAAAAACTTACAAGAAGAAGAGGTCTAGGACCCACTTGGTAAAATTGTCTAAAATTGTGTACATAGATCATAGACATAAATTGGTTAACTTGAAATCCTGAAACCATCTTGAAGCACGAACTCTAGATTCTTCGACAGCTAGCAATTCACTAATAAAGCTCTTCACCCAATCATCGTCCACAATGGAAGGAGTGCACAGTATCTCCTGTTTATGTAAGAAGGGTAAAGTTGTGATTTACAACTATGTTTTATGTTGGCTTTATTCTATGACAAAAAGTGTTGTAATTGCTTTAATTTATTTCCTTATACTTTGTGGGATTTTATTGTATTGGGTTTAGTATTAAGTTGGTGAAGACTCAAGTTTAAATGAAGAATCAGTTAGGTTCTAAAGACTTAGGATTTTATGTATTTAGAACTCTAATTTGTATTGTTGGCAAACCATGATCAAAACAATTTGTTTAGAAGTGTTTTAGTCTTGCTCAAAGTTGTGCATTTATGTAAAGTTGGAATCGAGCTAATATAGGAAAGCATTATGCATTTCGGCCTGGCTCGATCGATCGAAGCTCGAGCAGAATGTTTTTTTTGCAGAATTTCCAACTCAGCCCTAGTTGTTTTAAAACGTTTTTAGAGTTTCTAATTTGTCCTAAGTATAAAAGGCAAACCCTAGCCACGTTTTAGTGTTGCTCATATTGCGGTTTGTGTAAATCTCTTGTGAGATCTAGAGGAGCTTTCCTTTACACAAACTTAGGGTTTTCAAGGAAAAGATTTATCTACATCTTGATGATCAACTCGGTTGCTGCCATTGAAGCTTAAAGAAAACACAAGCGGGTGTGCTTGTATCTGGTGGTGAATCCAAGAAAGAAGGAGTCCGTGAATTCGGAGCTTGCACGTGGTCGTGTCAGTAAGTTCTACTGGTTGGTAGCAATAAGAAGTCGAGCGTGGGGGCTTGTAAGTCTTATTGTATGAACGTCGGTTCTTTCAAGATAGTGGATTCAAGTTTACCTTAAGGATAGCTAGGTTAAATCCTCTCCAGGTTTTTACCGGTTTGGTTTCCTGGGTGATTATATCTTTTGTTATTTATTTTTCCACTGCTTTGCATGATATGATCTTTGTTATTGTGATAACCTAGACTTGTTAAATTGGACTAAGTAACAACTTGGCTAATTACCTAGGTTAAATCAATTGTTTTTAAGGAGTCTAAAAACTATCAGAATCAATGGATTTCGCGAGAAGCTTGTGAGAAGTTAAGCCGTAAAAGAGCCACGTGAGGAGCGCATGACTGGAAGCTGAAGAGTCATGCCAGGCTGTCGTTTTCGTGAGTGTCTCGCGGGTAAGGCCTTCCCACGAGACAGTCATGAAACATTCTGTCTAGAGGATTTTTAAGTGTGACTTCCCTATCCTTCACCCATACTATATATACCCTTATTACCCACAAATGTAAAGAAGACCATTCAGACAAAAAAACCCTAGATAGGTTTTCTACAATACACACCCATCTTTTTGAGAGAGAGCTACTCATCCTTAGTGAGAAATCATTGTAGCATCTTCTCCTTCCCTTTCCTATTATCATACCTTGAGAGGAGATTTGTACCCAAACACAATCCACATCTTTTCAGTGTAGTGAGTGTTTTTGGTGTTGCTGGGAAGTATTGGAAGAAGCCGAGGATGGCAAATATAACATGGAGCTTGTTGCGGGATCCGGAGAGCTAGACAAGACACGGTTCCGAGAAGCCTTATTGGAGTAAAAGCTTGGAGAGCTTAGGTATAGTGGGTAGATTAGGCTTGGAAGGTCTCTTGCTAACCCATGTATCCCAACTGATTGTGTAGTGGATTGATTACTGCTTGGAGGGCGGCGGAGAGATTTTTCACTGAGTTCTTCAGTTTCCTCTTCGATAACACATCAGCGTGTTATCTGTGTTTGCATTCTTCTTCCCTACTCTTATACATTTCATTTTACTGCTGTGATTATATAAATATGTGTTAGAGTAGCTTGTTTGTTTATTCGCTCACATTTACACTATTCTGCACTTAGAATTTAGTTAGTATAAAATCTATCGAACCGTAACTTTTATTTGGGTTGTATTTTTTTAACACATTTTCGAGCTTTCAATTGATATTAGAGCGTGTACACTTGTTGTGGTTTAAATACCTAAGTGTGATCATTGACCCCTTGTGTTTATTTGCCATGGATTGTGCTTTTGTATGCCTCTATGCATGTTTTAGATGTTGATGAATGTAACATGCCACATATTTGTGAAAATGCCTCTATGAGTGATAATCCTCATGATTGTGATGCTATGTTACATGAATCCTTGGGTGTTGTTGATATTCCTAACATCAAACTCTTGACGAAAAATGCTAAGAAGTTTAATAAGGATTTGAGCAAGTTTTTTTTTTTGTGAAAATGATGAATTGATTGCTAAGCTCAATGAATCCAACAAATTGGTTGAAAAATATAAAAAACTTGCTGAAAATTCTCATGAAAAGCTGAAAGAGTTTGAATGTTTGAATATGAACTTGGATGCTAAACTTGTTTTGTTTAACAAACTTGTTAATGAGCTAAAATGTGAAAATGAATCTCTTAAAATGTATGCTAAGTGTTTGATTGTTGAACCTAATTCTAAAAATGATGAAAATATTTGCTACAATCATGTTGTGGTACCCAATTTTGTGTTATTGTGTATTCTACCTCAAAGAATAAATCACTGTACATTCCTCCACATAAAAGAAATCAAAAGGTGGAGAGAAAGGCTGTTAAGTCAAAGCCTTCGTTTAGGTCTCAACCTAAGGCTTTGGATGGATCTAAGTTTGTTCCAACTTGCCACTATTGTGGTGCCATGTTGCTAGATCCCTTCCCAAAAAGCCTAGTGAACCTAAACATATTGTTTGTCACCATTATGGTGCCTTTGGTCATCTAAGACCTCAATACTCTAAATTTCATGCTCTTAAAAGAATCAAAAGAAAAGAAAAACTTGAGCTTTTTGGAAGTTGTGCTAAAAAAAGTAAACTGATTTTGAGTGAAAATAGCATGTTGTTAAAGAAAATGTTTAATGCTCTTAACTTCTTGACTATATGTATCTCTGGTTCTCATTCTTCCAACCCTCGTCTCACTTCTCTCGAGATACTCATTCCAAACAATCGTTCCTTATGCTCTTTTGATCCTTGATCTAATTCTTTCAATCTTTGTTGGACCTTTCATGCATTGATTGTCATATCTTCATGCATTTTTATACATCTTGCATTTATTTGTATGCATTGTTTTTGTTTTTTATCTTACTTTATTGCTTTCGTTTTGTATGTGTAAAAATCCAAAAACCCATAAAAATTGAAAAATCTTCAAAAAATTTGATCGCTTGTGTTGTGTATATCACATGTGAGTTTGGTCTAGTACCTTCATACTAATGGCGTAGTGCATTTACGAGCCTAACTTGTTATGTATGCATATTTATCTGTGTGGGAGAAATCTTGAAAACTATGTGTGATTATTGTAAATAGATCTTCAGACTTGTCATGAATGATTAGTCAATAGTCTTGTTGGTCTTGATACTTACATAGACTTGTGCCTATATATCTTCTCACCTTTATTTTTATGTTTTTGCTATAAGAGCTCAATAATGTAAATCTCACAATGAAAAAGAGATTATGAGCTGCAAAAGCCTGTCGCACATACTAGTATTTGACTAGGAAAAAGAGAAAGTGACTGTTATATTGAAATGTATAGTGCTCAAAAAGCCAAAGGCTAACTCTCAATGTTGAAATATCAAAAATTTCAAACACCGATCTCAAAAAGAAATGTATTATCCAAAAATGATCAAAAGTTATGACTTATGCAGAAGCCAAATGAAAAGCTTTTAAGTTGTGTAATCATTCTCTTGTGGAAGGTCATATATGCTCATTTCTATAATTGAGATTGTCCACTTGACTTAGTACTAGTTGTGTATGACTTGATTGAATTGATCATTGAAACTTCACTCTGGTCTAAAGACTATTCCACATTTGATACATACACACAACACACAAGTCTAATGTTCAATGAATATTTATTTCATTTGTGTGATTGTACATGTTCAAATGTGATGTGTGTGTGCTCAACCATTTGTGGTTCAAACCAAAAAGATTTTTGTTCTTTTTGTTTGCTTTTGGAAGTGATTTGTATCACTCATGTTTTTCAAAGTTTTTCAAATTGTTTTTGTGTGAAAAACATGTTTTCTGGGTGTTTTTGTGACCTATTTCATGTGTAAGTTCAACTAGGAGTTTAATGGTCTAATTCTCAAGTTTTTCAGTTTTGGACAGAGAGTTTCGCGGCTGTTTCACGAGTAAAGCTTACCAGCAAAATACCAACAAGATGCCAGTGAAATTTTTGCGGGAAGCTAACTAGCGAGATACAAGCGAAAATTTCTAGATCAACTTTTTAAAGGGTATTTCGTGGGACATTTGTTTTAAACGCCTCCCATCTTCTCCTAAACCCCTGTTTTAATGTTTCTACGTCATAACCCAACTAAATTCAAGTGTTTTTCATTCCATTAACATCTCCAAGGTAATATTTACCTCTTTTCATTGATTTTGATCCTTAGATTATGTTTTTGGGGGTTTTATGTTCATAGTTGGGATTTTGTCAAATGGGAGTTGGAA
Organism: Quercus robur; assembly: GCF_932294415.1. NCBI lineage: Eukaryota > Viridiplantae > Streptophyta > Magnoliopsida > Fagales > Fagaceae > Quercus > Quercus robur. The sequence continues at coordinate 75,655,236 of NC_065538.1, read as the reverse complement.
AACTTATTTTTTGTCAATCTTTTTGATTGAGCTTTGTTTTAAATGATGATTTACTTTGGATGTTGGCCCCTTGTGGCAAAAATAACATGTATTTAGGCAAGATTTTCATATGTTCATGCATTGTTTAACATATATATGTAGTGTGTGCACTCTATGTGTTTGATAAAATGCCCAAATGGCATTTTGTTGTTGTTTTGGACTCCAATGAGTACCAAACTTTGGGGATAACCATAATTTTTCATGTTTATCATGTTTTAATAATTGGTTGTGTATTTTATACACTTTTCCCCATGAGTGTTTATTCATGCATTGGTCATGCATCTCACATGCACACTAGATGCACATTTGCTACACACACTCTAACACTTGATATGTTTTGCACTTCACTCATGCTAGTTAAGTCTTTTTAGACCTTTTAGCTCTTATAATATGTTCTTGTGTCTATGTCATGCCTAGGTTTACATCATGTTCCATCATCCTTAGCATGTCATGTATACTTTATACTTTGTAGCATGTTTTAAGTTGTCTTTGTTTTTCGTTTGAGCTTCATTTTCTCATTCATTTTGCACTCTTCATGCATCATACCCTTTCTCATATCTTCTTTTCTTTCCCTCCTTCTTCTTGATTGTTTTGTCTATTCGTGACAAAAAGGGGGAAAGTATACCGGAGAATATACAGGTTTGTATCTTCATTTCTATATGACTCATATGCACACTCTTAGGGAGAGTAATTCTACCTTGTGCACATTCGTAGGGGGAGAAAGTCATAGGGGAGATGCATATACCAAGAGGGAGAAGACATTCTTTTATGAGAAAACCTTGTTTTACTTTATGCTTGTTTTCTCATTGCTTTATGGTGCTTTGAGTTATGTTTAGTATCATCTATGCTTTGCTGCTCTCATCGCATCATGCACTTGTGCCCTAGTAGGATCTTGTTCCTAGATGCATAAACTTCATGTATTTTGCATTGGTCGTGTGTTAGACATGCATTTATCCTTATGCTATTGTGCTTTATTGGTTGCATGTTCGGATGATCATTTGCTTTACTATGTGATCATTATAGTCATTTCCATATGACTGTTTGGTGTATGATTAAGTTGCTCACATGTTTCACATAATGTTCACTTGATCGCATTTTACTTGTTACATTATATTTGTCATTTTATTACTTGATTTACCTTGAGAGTCTAATGCGTTTTGTTCAAGTATTTCAGGTTACAGGTATAGATGTTCCAAGTTCATCACAACTTCTAGATTTAGGTGTGAGTGAGTTTTGTCATTATTCCCAAACTCACGTTTAAGTCTAGAGTCTGTTATAGGGTGTTTTGTCATGGAATAGCCAAAGGAGGTGATTGTAAAGTTGTGATTTACAACTATGTTTTATGTTGGCTTTATTCCATGACAAAAAGTGTTGTAATTGCTTTAATTTATATCCTTTTACTTTATGGGATTTTATTGTATTGGATTTAGTATTAAGTTGGTGAAGACTCAAGCTTAAATGAAGAATCAGTGGATTTCGTGAGAAGCTCGCGAGAAGCTAAGCCGCGAAAGAGCCACGTGAGGAGCACATGACTGGAAGCTGAAGAGTTGTGTCAGGCTGTCGTTTTTACGAGTGTCTCGCGGGTAAGGCCTTCCCGCGAGACAATCACGAAACATTCTGCCTGGAGGATTTTTTAAGTGTGTCTTCCTTATCCTTCACTCATACTATATATACCCTCATTACCCACAAAAGTAAAGGGGACCATTCAGAGAGAAAAACCCTAGATAGGCTTTCTACAACACACATCCATCTTTTTGAGAGAGAGCTACTCATCCTTAGTGAGAAATCATTGCAACCTCTTCTCCTTCCCTCTCCCATTATCATACCTTAAGAGGAGATTTGTACCCAAACACAATCCACACCTTTTCAGTGTAGTGAGTGTTTTTAGTGTTGTTGGGAAGTATTGGAAGAAGCCAAGGATGGCAAATGCAACATAGAGCTTGTTGTGGGATCCGGAGAGCTAGACAAGACACAGTTTCGAGAAGCCTTGTTGGAGTAGGAGCTTGGAGGGCTTAGGTACAACGGGTAGATTAGGTTTGGAGGGTCTCTTGCTAACCCATGTATCCCAACTGATTGTCTAGTGGATCGATTACTGCTTGGAGGGCGGCGGAGAGGTTTTTCACCGAGTTTTTCGGTTTCCTCTTCGACAACACATTGGCATGTTATCTGTGTTTGCATTCTTCTTCCCTACTCTTTTACATTTCATTTTATTGCTGTGATTATATAAATATGTGTTAGAGTAGTTTGTTTGTTTATTCACTCGCATTTACACTATTTCGCACTTAGAATTAAGTTAGTGTAAAATCTATCGAGCCGTAACTTTTATTTGGGGGTCTAAATAGCTCTTGTGTTTTTTTAACACATTTTCGAGCTTTCAAGAAGGATCAATTAGTTGGGGTCAAAATCAAGCTTTGAAAGCAATATATGAGTAATTGCCAATTAGAAAGAAACAATAATATTGCAAATCAAAATTGTTTAAACCCGATTAGAGATCATCTAAAAGACAACAAAAGAATGTGTAGCACGCATGTAAAATATGAAAAGGAGCTTCCTTTATGCTTTGCTTGTTTACTAAGAAAAAGTTGTTCGAAAAGAAAAATGACATTTAATTTTTAATATCAAATTTCTCATTTGGTAATTCCGCCCTACGCAACTAGTTTTTCCACACCCAAACAAGAAGTCTAAAAATAATCAAGAAAAATCAAGGACATAAAGCTAAGTTAAACACAAAATTTCACTACTGAAAACAAGAAAAAACATTTTATCTTCACCCAACAACACTTTATTCTTATTCTTATGTTACTCTCTCTCACTAACTCTTACTGTCTATCAATGGCAAAATGGATTTTTCTTCAAAATAACATCCATCACCCCTAAATCTCTTTTATTGTTCTCCACTCTCACCCTTTTCAACATCCTCATACCCATTTTTCCCAAACCTCCAACCCGAACCCGAAATCGACTTAATCCGTATCTATGGCCATCACTGAGCTCACCAACTATGGCTTCCCAATTGGACTCTTACCCTTCTCAGTCCATGGCTACTCCATAAACAAGACCTCCAAACAAAAAATAAATTGTACAAAAATCAGCAAAACCCAACATACCCATTTCGCAGCAACAATAAAGAAGAAAACTGGTTGATATACCTGTCCTTTGGATAAGAGCTGGAGACCCGAGTTGACCCAAAACCCAAATAACAAAAACAAAAATAAATAATTGGTAGATCCAAACCCTAATTAAAGAAGCCAAACAAAAAGAAAAACAATTCGAGAAAGAAAGAGACAAACGTACCAGAGAGTGCGCGCACGAGAGAGAGAGAGAGGGCGAAATCACTGCGGATTCCAGAGATCACGTCCTCTTTGTCTTCCTCTTCGGGTGATTTGTGAGAGTGTCTTGAGTGAGATTGAGAGTTGGAGAAAGAGGGAGAGAGACCTAAGGTAGCGCCGGTGATGGAGGACTAGGCTTTGTCGACGCCGGTGAGTAGGATCAGTGGTAGAGATTGAGGGCGTGAACAGCTTCGGGTCTAACCACGGCTTAGGATGTTCGAAGGGCTTAGATAGAGAGTGGTTGCTTAGGGTGTTCGAAGAACTTATGAGGGGTAATACTTCCTTTTTCCTTTATACTGGGTCCTAAAGCTGCGTTTACATAAACGCAGCATAGACATGCTTGAAGCCACATTTATGTAAACGCAGCTTTAGGGGTGCCTATGGCCGTGTTTAACTCTTAAATGCAGCTTTAGGATAGCCCTATAGCCGTGTTGTGTAAACGTGGCTTTAGGACATATTAAAAAATAATAATAAAATAAAATAAAATTCAGATAGGCTTGTAGCCACATTTTTAAAATGCGGCTTAAGCAAAACCTAGCAAAATGCTGCTGTACCACAAGAAACGCGGCTACAGAGCAGATCTTGGGCTGTGTTCTGTGCTTGCGGCTATACTTCTGGTGTTGGAGCTATGTTTGCATGAAACGCGGTTCAAACATCACTCTATAGCTGCGTTTTTAAAAAACGCGGCTTAAAAACACGTTTTTTGTATTGTAAGAAGGATAGAGGATTTTAGGGAATTTTCGATGAGACAAAGGCTGATAGCGCCGGAGGTTTGGAGTTCGGCAGCGCAGCTCCGGCGATGATGCAAGGTAATGGCTATGGAGGTTTGGAGTTGCCTTGAAATTTCAGGGGCAATCTTGTCTTTTCAAGAGCTTTGCTGATTTGCTTTTTGAGACAAGTGTCGACTTTTTGTTGGGCTTAGAAACACCAACTAAGAGCTGAGTTGGTATTATGGAAACAGGATATACTTTCTCACGAGGCAAGTGACAGGCAGACTCCACCAGCTGTACTTATTAAATTTCTACCATCCTTGTAAGTTAAAAAACCATAAACCTAGGCATCTATTCCAGGTTAGTCACATCTTAGGATTGCACAAATCTAACTCACATTGAGAACTACACCACACACACACACACACACAAAAATTAAAAGGGGTACTTACCACTTTGGGCAAATGTGGCTGCTGGAAGTGTAGGAATTTTAATAGCTAAAATTCCAATAAGTCAGGTTGATAAATATAACAGAAACAAAATAAGCCTTTAGCAAAAATCAATTTAATTTTCAGAAGGAACAAGTAACAGATTTAAAAGACTCAGTACTCCATAAAAATGAATAATATAAAATAGCCAGGACATACTTTTATTGCATGAAGAAGCTTGCACTTGAGATGTAGTGGGCCATGGAGCTGCAATGTTGTCATTTAAATCACAAAGGAAGCTTAATCCTGAAGTCGGGCCTAATGTTGCATCAGAAGGCAAGCTAGGCAAAAGACATCCAGCCTCTGCTTCAGCAAAAAGGAGAAAGAAATGCAAGCTAATTACAAGATTGAAATCAGAAAGTAATAACATTTAATCCATTCACTCACACAAATCTAGATTAGAAACTAAAGGTTCTATTTGCAAACCTTTTGCAGAAAAAAGGTCATAATAAAGAATGAAAGGAAATAAGCTAGAAGGAAATGAATAATTTCTGCACAATACTAAATGATTCTTTGTCTTTAGTTTATTATTCCACAGTGCATATGAATTATGCACATTACCTTGAGTTCCAACTGAGACATTGAATTGTTGTTCCATAGCATTTCGAGATGGAAAAATGAAAACAGAATCATGTATCAGAATTAGCTTAAAGTCAATGTGACAGAGAACATATTTAGTTTAATTATGAAAAGGGGACCCAGAAAAAACATGAACCTTGAAGGGAGAAATCCTTGAGGCTTATATGACAGAGGCTATATACATCTTTTGTAATATTTGACTTCCTTAACTTTGTTCCCAATGATGCAGCACAATCCAAAGCTTGCAAGTTGGTTATAAAACTCTGCTTTTGCAAGTGGGAGACATAGCTTCCCATGGCACTACAGCATGTCGTCTGGTTATTTATCCCATGCCCATAGCCCTTTGCGACATGCTTCATGTCAGGGAAATTCAGGGGGCAAACTGAAGCACAATCACAAAAGAAGAAGTATGAGATTGATGAGGCCACCTAAAGGGATTGGCATACGAATAAAAAATCAAACATGTATAAGAAACAGAGCAAACAAGAATTACCACACAAAAAAATGTGGAATTAATAAATTTCCATGATAAAAGGATTGAGGAAGTCACAAGGACAGATAGAAGAGACAATCTAGGAGCTATCAATGTTGTCTATAAGTTTACAGTCCAGTACATGAATAAGGAAATGAACCCAAAGTTGGATTTTGCACTAACAAAAGAATCTTCTAAAGAAATGGACGCATAGTGACTTTCAAAAGGATGTTATACTCCACACACTCCGACATGTAATCATATGCTTCTAACACAAGTACTCAATTCTTTTGTGGATACTTTTTAAGTGTCAGAAGGTGTCTTAGATAAAAACCTAGACATAATCTGGAGAGGTTATTCTACATCCATGTTTTACCCCAAACTCACCTTTATTAACATTGAAATTTGATAGTACTCTGAGAACATGCTTCGCAAGAGGAGGATCAAGTTTACTTGCCAGCCATCTGTGGACGATACTTCTACAATCATTTATAGTAGTTAAGTGCTCAGGTAAAACATGGGGCCATCAATGCTCAATAGCTCAGAAGCTTTCAATGCAATCCTCGTAGCAGCCTTTAGTATTGCACCCTGACAAATTTGGTTATAGCATTCTTTCACAGAATCAATCTCAGCACAAGTTGCCAGAAGCTTAGAAGTATCTACAGTGTTCTCAAACTCATTAACATCAATAACCGGGCAAGAGTTTTGAGTGAGATTTGAGGCATGAGTTGAACATATCTGTGTTACATTAATATTAGCACCTTGACCAACCAAAATCTACTCAATGTCTGATAGGCAAAATTTGGCAAGGGTCCTATTTAAAGCAAGGAAATTGGTGTCTTTACTCGATTGACCAATGATAATTGCAAGAGTGGCTTCCAACTACGAACAACAAATGACATAAGCCAAAAATGGTGCAAAAGTGGACCAGCGATCTATTGATGTTATACTCAGCAAGCTTTCAGCAGCAATGAAGTTTAACATACAGAGTCCTGCATTAGAAGAGAGAGAGAGAGAGAGAGAGATCACAAAGCACAACATGTGATCAAACTTCTTAATCCATATAACTTTAAGAATGCAATGTAAATAAAGATTTTACTATAATTTTTAAGAAGTATATTTAAATAGACCTGATAATTTTGGAGTGGTAGTATTTGTGAAGGGTATCAATAGTGAAGGTGCAGGCATAGGAATAAACAGCTGAGGAGACCCACTAGGAGAGATCTCAGGCAAAAAAGCATCCCTTCTTTTATCCATCAAAACAGGACCCGTAAGATGATCTAACTGGCTACAGCAAGATTCCTTCCTTTTTTTGCTATTTGATTTCATTAATAACCATGGTAAAAATGAATTGTATTTGAAACAAACATGGATCATCATAAGTTTTAAGTTGTCTTCAATTTGCTTTTGTTTGGGCACAGATATGTGCACACGACCAGAATATATGTAGAGATGCTTGCACTTATACACCTCCACAATATAGTTTAAGATGCCTGCAATTTTTTTACATGAGAATATAAGTAGAGATGCCTGCACTTTTATGTTTATGTAAGTTTTGTTCCTATTTAAGATTATGATGTCAAAAAAATTTATTATTTGCAGGTTCAAGATAAATTTCCTTTCTCCATAGGATTCACAACAAAAGAAGGTCCAATTTGCACTTTGTCGAATAGTGCTCTTTTGCAGAAACATTGACCATTTCCAAGGGTTAAGATTCTTCATTTGCATAGAATTGATACGTTCCATATGGAAGCTTATTATGCTGATCAAAATGAATTACCTTCTGGTGTATCACCTAAAATCAGTAGTTTTATGGTACGACTTCCTTTTGAACATGGTTTTTTCATTGTGTATGTAAATTTTGAGACATGTCAAAATTATATTAAATCTAAATGATGCATGCAAGTGGTTTAGACAATGTACAAATTTACATAATTTCAACTTCTTTAGTGAGTGTGAATTTCAATGTTTGTGGTTGAAATTTAAAAATTGGACCACTAGACATAATCACCTTTTGGGTGCTTGGCAATTGTAACACTATGTTTGGAAGTTGGGAGGGAGAGGAGTATAGGATAAGACTGGGGAGGTAAAAGAGAGGAGAGGAATAGAAAGGGGAGTAGATGCCCCTCCCTTTGTTTGTTTGTAGGGTTGGAAGGAGAGTAAATGATAATGTATAAATAAATTGGTAATTATATCCTTGATTTATTAAGCTCTATACATAAAAAATGTTAAGGGCAAAATAGGAAGTACACAAAAATTCAATGAATTTGAATCCCTTTCCCTCCAAATTTACCCAAATTGGTAGAAGGTACTAAGATTCCTTTACTTATAACTGCTTGTCTTGATAATAGTGGATTCTTGGGAATGGTGACCTTAAAATCACTCAGTGGGGTTTTTGTCATGTAGGTTTTCCCTATTCGTAAACAAATCACTGTGTCAATTTATTTTCCGTTGCATACTCTAGTTAATTGGTGATTTGTTTGTGTTACCACGTGCTTTGCATGTTAATTTGATTAATTAATAAACTTGGCTAATTAATCAATTAATTCATCATGAGAGGTCAATACATTATCGGCCTATTAAGTGGTATCAAAGCAGACACATTCTGATTAGGGTTAATCTTTGCTGTGTGATCCATTGACCCCTGTTTGTCATGGATAGATGACAGTCTCTTATTATACCTCATTTGTTTGATGACACTAATTATGCATACTAGAAAGTATGCATGAGAGTTTTATTGCAGTCTTTAGATGAGAAAGTGTGGCAAATTGTGGAGATAGGCTGGACCAAGCCTACGGAAGCGCCGGCCAATTGGGATGATGCTAAGATTAAGGCGGCAAACTTCAACAGCAGGGCATTGAATGCTCTATTCAATGCAATCACGAATGAGGAGTTCAAGAAGATATCTTCCATTGAAACTGCTAAGGAATCATGGACCATCCTCCAGACAACCTATGAAGGAATCAAGGCTGTCAAGGATTCAAAACTTCAGAGGCTCACTACTAGCTTTGAAGAGATCAAGAAAGAGGATGAGTCATTCGATGAGATTTATGCCAAGTTCAAGGACATAGTGAACTCAGCTTTTAATCTTGGGGAAACCATTCCCAAACCCAAGATTGTGAGAAAGGTGCTCAAATCTCTACCCGAAAGATTCCATGCCAAGATCATTGCCATTGAGGAATCAAAGGACATTGACAAAATTCCTTTGACAGAGTTGGTTGGCAATTTGCAAACCTATGAGTTGGGTTTGACAAGGATAGGGAAATCAAGCAAGAGCAAGAGCAAGAGCATGGCTTTAAAAGTCAAGAGCAGCGACATTGATGAGTCTTCAGATGATGAAGATTCTAAGATGAAGTCCTACATCACCAGGCAATTCAAGAAGTTCATGAAGAATGCCAATGCAAAGGGCTCTGATAAAGACCGTAAACAATCGAGTTCTTTTCAGTCTAAGAGCCAAGACAAAGGGAAGAAGGATGCTAGAGATGGCGGTCAGTACACTGTTCCCTCAAGACCAAAGTGCTTTGGGTGTCAAGGTTTCGGTCATATGAAACAAGAGTGCCCTACTTATCTCAAGACCATTGGGAAGAGTAAGGCACTTGCTGCTACCTTGAGTAACACCGAGCTTAAGGATGACGGAATCCTAAATGCCTTCACTGTCATTGTAAATCCTACTGAGGGGATTGTTGAAGATGTGGATAAAAAAGAGAAATTGGTGGAGTCTAAGTTTAAGAAGATGGATGAACAAGATGACATCCACACAACCTATGCAAAGTAATACAAAGTCTCAAAAAAGCATGAGAAGTTGTATAGGTTGGCCACCAAGAAGCTTAGTGATGTGGAGCTTGAGCAAGAAGAAATCTCTACAAAGTTTGATGAAGCCAATTAGACTATTGGAGCACTGAGATTTAAGAATAATTTCTTGGCTGAGAAGACCAAGAAGCTTGAGGCAGAACTGTTCCAAGTCAAAGCTCAGCTAGAAAGGACTTCAAGCGCTAAGCTCGATGAGATGCTCAGTCTTCAGAAATCAGCTTCCGATCGAACCAGTTTAGGGTATAATTTTCTCTTCTCCTAGTATTGCTTCTACTAGTGCTACTATTTTTGTTCCTCCTGCTAATAATATTGAAATTGAGAACAATGATGTTAAAAATGAATTAGCTAGTGAGAACATAGATAAGGGTAAATCTATCTTAGGAGCACCCCCTAAGCTTAATAAGAAAGAGATTAAAAATCCTAGGACTAAGAAGGGAAACTCTCAAAAGCCTAAGCAGAAAAAGCAGCATTTCTGTCATCATTGTGGCGCAGCTGGACATACTCGAGCTAATTGCTACAAGTGGTTAACCACTCAAAAGAGCAACAGCATGATTGCATCGGGAGACCAGAATCAGTTTCCACCCTCTTTTGCTCCTCTTGGAGATCTTCTCAAAACCCTCATGTTCTTTTCGAACTTGAACGGTTTTAACTCTTCCCCCTCACTGTCGGATCAAGGGTTTGCTAAACGAAAAGGTTCTTCCAAGGTGTGGAAGGAAAAGGGCTCCAAGTGATTCTGTCACTTCTTCTCTCTCTCCCCTTCTTGTTTTTGTGTGTGCATTACTTGTGTGTTTTGCTTTATTGTTTTAAGTCAGTCTAGTTTTATGCATTGTTTTGTTTAACTTGTTTTTGTTGTTTTTCTTTTCAGTTTTGGTTTTTTTTTTTTTTTTTTTTTTTTTTTTTTTTTTCGTATATAAAAATAAATAAATAAATTGAAAAATTAGAAAAATACAAAAACAGTGTGTGTTTGTGTACATTGGTACTTGTGTACCTTGAATGACCATTAAAATAAAGTTTTCTAAATTTTGTATCTTTTGCACCTTAGATGAGCATCTCTCTGCACAACTAAGCAAGTGAGCTTTGTGGCTCATGTTTGTGATGAGTAAGATTAAGTAATCTTTTGTACTTAATACTCGTATCACTCTTTTTGACGGGAATGACTAGAAAATCCTAAGAGAAAGGCATAAATAACCATCTCACCACTGTTGCCCGCCAATAATGAAATAACATTTGTATACTTCGGCATAGTAAAAGTGGAATGTCAAATGCTCAACATAATTGAGTATTTCTTTTCTATCTCATATATGCCCATGCATGGTTTGTTGAAAAGAAAAATATGCAAAGAAAAGTAAAAGCAAAAAGATCAAAATGCTTTATATATGATTACAAGTGTGTATTCTAGGAGATGTGGGAATTATAGGATGTACCTCGAAGGTGATAGTCCCCATCAAATAGTTATGATTGTGTGTGAGTTAAAGTGATTTTCTCATATCTCAAATCGTCATAACGTGTAAACACTTATGCAATATTGCGATGTTTTTCACATACAACACGCAATATTCTTTGCTACTTTTGATACACGCAATATTCTTTGCTACTTTAGTGTGTGTGTGTGTGTGTGTGTGTGTGTGTGTTTTGGATCTAATTGCCCATCATTTTTATTGTTGAAAGATGTTTTTGAGAGCTTAAAATGTTGTTTGAATATGTGTTTGATAAGCATGTTTGATTGCATTCATATCTGTGTTTTTCTCTTCTTTGAAAAACTGTTTTTGAGCAATCTTGATAGCTTCTCGATAGCTCTTGACAGATATGCTATCTATCGAGACCCTTCAGCTTCTTTTTATCGCATTCTCGATAGCTCTCGATAGCTAGTTCGATCAATCAAGAAACTTTCTGTTTCCTCAATAGCTGCTCGATTGCTACCTCAATCCATCGAGCTTCTTTGTGTTGAAAACCTCTTTTTTTTTTATCCTCGATAGATCCTCGATAGTAGGTTCAACAGTTGGAACATGCGTTTTAATCTTTGATAGCTTCTCGATAGCTCTCGATCGATCAAGATTTATGAGATTTCTATATAAGGAGGAATCACGATTTCTGATCTCACTCCCTCGATCTCTATCGACAGATTTCAAACTTTTCACCTCCTAAACTCACTTTTCTCTCTCTAAACCTTCACTCCACGTGATTTTCGGCCTATTCTTGCCTCTAATCACTTGGTATGATCTCTCTATCTCTCATTCTTCGTGCATTTCATGCATTTAGATCTAGGTTTTTGGGTTGTTTGAAAATTTTGGGGCTTTTCAAAATTGATGAAGGTTTTGTGAAATTTTTGGGATGGGTGTTGCTTAAATGAGTTTAAAACCTCATGCATTGCATCACACTTGCATTATAACAACGTTTCATGTATTTTAGATGTGTTTTTACCTTGTGCTATGTTGTGTGCTAATAGGTTTGGATTGGGCTGAGCCCAGGTTGAATTTAAATTTGCATGTCACAACATAGCCCATGTTTCATGCATACGTACCTTCCTATTTTTATCATTTGATGTTAAAACTGCTTGGTACTTTTCTAATTGTCTCCCTCTCTTTCTTTCTTTCTCTCCTTCTTACGTTAGTTACGTCATGGAACCTAAGCGTAAGTCTACTCCATCCTAGAACCCTCTTCGTTCCGGGGTATCTTCTTCTTCTTCTCCATCTGACCCTACTCCCTCTCACGTCCGGTTCCGTGATGAAAAGGCCAAATCGGACTTCTTTGAGAACTTCTCCCGATGTAGCGTTCATTCGGAACACCAAGTCGTTCTGTCAGACTTTTCTGACACTAACCTGCCCACTATCATCTACAGTAGGGGTTGGGAGTCACTGTGTGGCGCCCCGGTCACGTGCCCTTCTGTGATCATACAGGAGTTCTACTCTAATATGCACGGATTTGATTACTCTATACCTCAGTTTTCTACTCGCGTTCGAGGTATACGCATGGTAGTTACTCCGGAGATTGTTTCCGAGGTACTACACGTGCCTAGGGTAGCGCATCCTGCCTACCCTGGTTGTGCGCATTTGAGGATAGAGTCTGATGTAGCGTAGGCGTGTAGAAGCAGAATCTGTAACACACAATTACTACAACTCTTCCACGAAACCTAAGTTCTACAAGAACACTAGGCTAGCGGGCAAAATAATAGAGAAAACATCTCTAATAAACTTTTATTAATCAATGCATAACCACAATAATCAACCCCTCTATAAAAAGTATTTATAGGAATAGAATTTCTCCTACTCCTTTTAGGAAAAGAAATAATAAACCTACTTCTACTTGAGAAAGGAAAAACAATTTAACTTGGAAAAGAAAAACAATTAAAACCCTAATTCAACTATGAAAAAAGAAAACAACATAAAATATTAAAATATTTTATTCTTCCTTAATGTATCTGCATCAGAGTCCAAAGACGAACTTGCGTCTTTGTTTTGTGAAACACCATCATCTTGAGGTGACCGTCAAAACACCCATTGCTCGGCCTTTGATAAAGGTCCGAGATTCCTAAACATGGTAATGACATTTGTTCTTCATCCATTGTCTCACTATAATACTATCACTGAGCCTCGTACTCGATTTTTGTTGTCCCTCATTGAGGATATCTCTATTGACTTTCCTTCACACTTTATACTCTCCCTTATAGATATCTATAAGGACATGGCGACTCGTGATAAGATCATTTTTCCTTTCACTATCATGAGACTCCTTCGCCACTTTTCTGTCTCCTATCCCGAGTCTCCCCACTTCACATTCATGTGTGCCATTGACGCCGCTACCGTTAAGCGGAGTTTTGCACAGCTTCGCTCGAGGCAACCCCAGACACAGACGGTCGTACCTCTAGCTTCTACCACTCCATCCACCTCTGCTCCTTTAGCGGGTGGAGTGACACTTGAGGCCATCATGACACAGCTTGTGCGCATGAATGCTCTCCTTGACACTCTCAAAGATGAGTTGTGTCAGGTGAACACCCGTGTTGGTCGTATTACGTGACGACAGGCTATAATGGGTGGTTACACAGTGGCTTCCTCTCTCAAGGCATCTAAGGATGTGAGTGATGGCTCCGGCAGTGCTGATGATGCTGAGGATGATGATGATGGCTCGTTGAGTGATGATGACATGTCTACTTGATGTACTTACCCCTTTGTCACTCATGACAAAAAGGGAGAGTAGTTTTGAGATGAGAGTAATCATACTCATAGGGGGAGGGTTAGTTTAGGAGATAGGGGGAGTGTATATTAAGGGATGTAGTGAGGACTTATATGTATCTTTTTCTTTTCTCTCTATTTCAGATACATTACATCTTGTATATTGGTCTTGTGACCATTTTGACATACATTATACTTATATTTGCTTTATATATTGATGTATGTTCTTTCACCTATCTCTCTATGTGTTGTTTCTTTTCTATCTTTATACACATGTTTCTTATATAATGTATGCAATTTATTATTTCTGTTTCACACTAAAATGCCTTGATGGGTTTTGTTTAAAGTGTTTCAGAAATACAGGTTGTCAAAGTCTACTTGCCATAAACTCTCTTTTTGCAAAATTTTTCTAGAATTTGTGTTAGGATAAATTTTATTGTACTTAACAAGTGAATATGAGTTGGGTGATTTATGAATTCTCTCATATCTCATTTGTTTATTGTGGTTTTGTCATGGATTGCCAAAGGGGGAGATTGTTAGGACATATATGATTCAATTTTAGAAACATATGTCAACATTTTATATAATTGGCTAATCCTTTGATAAAACGCACTTTACTTGTAACTGGGTAGATCTATGATGAGTTTAATGCTTCAAAAAACAAGGTTTCAAGTTCAAGTGTTAAAGCTATGCAAGTCTGTCCAAGAATCAAATCAGAAAGTGTAGGATTTTAAAGCTCGACTGCTAGCATCTATCGAGGTTTAAAAGCTATTTCAACCCGTGGCTCGATAGATGGCTATTTATCGAGGTTTATGAAATCCAGTTTTTCAAAACTGATTTCAATCCAATTTATGGGTATATGTTTGGGCTTTCTTTTCTCATAACCCTAAACATATATAAGGATTATTTTAAGGGCCGTAAAAGGTTACAGAAGTTGCACAAGAGCACAATTCCACAAGTGTGAAGAAAGATGTGATCGGAAACCTAGTTTGCCCTAGTTCTTCTTTCTCTTGAAGAAGCTATTGTGTTTTGTGCATCATAGGGTTTTGTGATCAAGCAACTTCATGATCTTCATCGTGTGATGAACTGAAGAACTTTGCAGCCAACATTTTTCTCAAGTTGGTGATCAAGTCGCGTACTGGGATCCACGCAATTGGTTAGTCACGTACTGGGAGCTGTGTATTGAAAAGGAGAGATTGTCACTACAAAACAAGTCCAATTGGGTATTGGGGTAAGGGTTCAACTGTAGGTTGGTAGAAGGTACTGGGATTCCTTTACTTGTAACCACTTGTTTTGATAATAGTGGATTCTCAGGAGTGATGACCTTAAAATCACCCGGTGGGGTTTTTGCCATGTAGGTTTTCCCAATTCATAAACAAATCACCGTGTCAATTTATTTTCCGTTGCATACTTTAGTTAATTGGTGATTTGTTTATGCTACCACGTACAATTGCATGTTAAATTGATTAATTAATAAACTTGGCTAAGTAATTAAGTAATTTATCATAAGGGGTTAATACGTTTTTGGCCTATTAGCCCTTTCCAAGTTTCTAACATGGAAGCAACAAAAGTTAAAGTTAGAGTGTAGCTAAACATTCATGGGATTGTTACTGTAGTATCAGCCTCAGTAAGTGTACAATTCTATCAATTGGTATACTGAACATATTGAGCCTGAGACTTTTGTGTAAGATTATTCTCATTTCTTGTAAGTGTTTTCTACTGAATCAGCAATTAGAAGATAATGTAGATGATGATTCCCTTGCAAAGAGTGATGATCATTTGACTTCAGCAAAGATGGAGGCTGAAGCCAATCATGGGTCTTCTGCTGTCCCAAATAGTGCTAAAGATAGTAATCTTAAACTGATGAAACCTTCATCTGTATCTTCTGTAAGTAGTTCAGTTGTTTAACCATTTATGTATGCATTTCTTAGTTCCAGATGCATTCGCATTATTAATTTACTGCATTCCAACATTCTCTGGAAAATTAAAAAGTATGCTTGCTTTCATTAGCAGTTCTCCTCACCTTCAAAAACCTTTATCTTATATAGCAGGCCAGATTGTCATGTATATGTTATATAGTATTGAACCGATGACATTCTTTTGTATTTATGTGTGATAAGTTGGAAGTTTAGGAATTGAATTTCCTTGTGAAGGGCGATGGACTAAGAAAAAGCAAGTTTGTCAAAAGGCTGGATATTCCTGTTAGTGAGTGTGTCTTTGGTGGAATAGCAAAAGCAAAGCTCTCAGAAGCTGAAAAGATAGAACATCAGCTGGTGCAACCCGAGTTAAAGATGGAGCATGCAAAAGAAATGAAAAATGCATTGGAGTCTTATGTCTACGAGATGCGTGATAAGGTATAACATCAAAATTCAGAATGAATGATTTATAATCCCAAATCTAAAGCCCCCTTCTCAGGCTAGGGGAGCCTGCTGAAAAATTTGAATCATACCTACTTCACCTTAGCAAAGCCTTTGTAGAATATGCTATAAACTTGTTGTAGTTGTGTATAGGAACAGAACTGATGTTCTTATGTGGCATACTTTATTCAATTCCCTGATGTAATGAGTTTATAAAAAAGTACTTATATGAAAAAAAGTGTGTATCAAAAGGTCAATGTGGGGTGCACCTTTAGACTTTCCTTGTAGGCAGTGGTAATTTTTTTTTTTCTTGGGCCTGTTCCTTTGAGCCTTACTTATGTCAAGTCTTAATCACATTTGAAGTATGAACCTTACAGCTTTCCCCCTTATAAAAATATGCCTTTTCTTATTTCCCTTTTTCACCTGAAACATTTGTTAATGCTCTTTAATGGCTGCATTTGAAATTTCATTTCCCCTATGATTTTGATGGAAACTAAGACCAAAAACTTGCAATCTGCGTTCATGAAAATTCTAGCTCACAATGTTCGTTTATGAATTTTTCAAAAATATATATTTTACAGGATTTGAAATAAAAAAATTACTTAGAGCATCAGCACTGGGGAATGATAATGCCAAATGTAAGGAGAATTTGGCATTTCAAGCCCCAAAGTGCTCCAAAGTACTCTGCATTAGGCAATTTTAAATCCAAGTATTGCAAATATTTTTGCAATACTGCTACAGTGCAATTCTACATGTAGAATTACACTGTAGCAGTATTGTAAAATATATATATATATATATATATATATATATATATTTTATCTCTGTCTCTCCATCGCTGAAGCTTCACCAGCACAGCCAACCCATAGCACAGTCAACCCGGCACAGCCAACCCAGCACCACAGAGCACAACGAAACCCAAAAAACCCATATCACAATCGGATCACAACCAACACGGCAAAACCCAAAAACCCACCGGATGCTGAGCACGGCGAAACCAACAAGGCGATGCCATCGCTAAAGCTTCACCAACACAGCAACCCACAACATAGCCAACCCAGCACCACAGAGCACGGTGAAACCCAAAAAACCCATATCACAACCGGATCAAAACCAACACGATGAAACCCAAAAATCCACCGGATGCTGAGCACAGCGATGCCATCGAGCACAGCAAAACCAACACGACGACGCCATCGAGCACGACGAAACCCAAAAACCCACCGAATCACAACCATGGAGCACGGCGAAACCCATATCACGAATTCACGATCCCCGACCCACGATCCACGACCCACGATCCACAACCGGAGCACAATCAAACCTAGATAAGTAACAGAGAAGTGAGACAGGAGAGAGAGAGAGAGAGGAAGTGAGCACAATCAAACCAAAAAACTATATTTTATGTTTGCTTCTGGACTTAAAAAATAATATTTTAATAAAATGGTAAAATAATAGAGTTTTGGGATGCTGGAGATATTGTAAAATGGTATGGTATAAGTAATAAAGTAGTTTTTTGAGATGGTAAAATAGAATAGAGTAGCATTTCCTAATGTTGATGCTCTTATGAATTTTCCTCGTATTTTTGAGTGATGATTGAATCTTCGAATTTGAATCATTGGTGACCTTAAGAAGTTTCAACTAAGTGGATGTGACTTGAACAGGGTCCCCATATCTATATCCTGTCATGATGTCTTGGTAAATTTTGTTCATGTCAAGTCCAGCATTGTCAAGGCCCATATCTAAATTTTCATATGTGAATCTTAAATTATAACTGAATTGAATTTAGGTATTTGGGCTGTTTCATTAGACTTACTTGTTCCAGATGTTAGAATAACACAATTATGTGAATAGATATTACATACATACTGTGGCTTTTCCACCGAGTCAGAGAGGGAAGGTATATCCTATAATCTTCAACAAACAGAAGAGTGGCTTTATGAGGATGGATTTGATGAATCTGTAGATGCTTATACTGAAAAGCTGGAGTATCTTAAAAAGGTGATAAATTGAAAGTTCAAATAGTGTATAAAACACCCTTGAACGTTTAGATCCCCAATAACAAAATAACCAATTCAAGCTTTATGACAAAGAACTATTGTGCGGAAAATGAACACAAGCTACAAACAGAATTGGTAAACAATCTATGCCAATTAAGAACACATCCACAGCAGAAAATAAAAGGCAAAAATTAAGAGAAGGAAGATGCAAACACAGGGACAACACATGATGTGTTATCGAAGAGGAAACCGAAGCCCTCGATGTAAAACCTCTGCGCTGCCCTCCAAGCTGTAAGTAATCCATTAGAAAATGTAGTTGAGATACATGAACAGTAATAGATCCTCCAAGCCTAATCTACCCAGTGTACCAGAGCCCTCCAAGCTTCTTGCTCCAACAAAGTTGCGCCAAACCTATTTCTTTTCTAACTTCCCGAATTCTGCTACTTGACCATAGCATCAACCAATGTAGATTGGTTCCTTCCTAACTGCTTCCTAGAACACCAAACAGCCCTCTCATAGTAATGGATATGATGAGAAAAGGTTTTGGTCAAAAGACCTCTCAAGGGTTTAACAATAGAGAGGAAGAGAGTTGAGGAATTTGAAGAGTCTCTTATGTGAAGATTGTGGATGAATCAATCTTGTATAACACTAGGGTTTCTCTCTCAAAATTCTCTCTAAAAGCTCTCTTTCTTTCGTGGGTATAAGGGGTATTTATACTGAGGTGAGAATGGAATGTGAAGAATTAGGTTTTTCAAAACAGGGTTAGCTCGCGGCTTGACTGAGTCGCGAGATCCAGCCGTGAGATAACAGAATGGCCAGTTGTCCTATTTTGTCCTGTAGTGCTCCAGCTAGCATGACGCTTCAACTTCTGGCATGCCTGGCACGTGTGCATCTTCTAGCGGCTTGCAGTCGCGAGTCACCCGCGAGATCCAGTCGCGAGTCTCTGTTTTCTTGCACACTCTTAAGCATTTCATCACACTATCTCACTCACTACCCTTACAACAATCCCACCTAAATACAGGGTTACTAGTTGCTGAATTACAAGCAAATTTGGTACAGAATAAAGCCAACAAGATAGTTGATTAAATTCAACCTTACATAAATAATTTATAATTTTTCTACAATTTTTATGTATATTTTTCCCCTTAAATGATACTTTTGGGTTGTAACAGCTGGTTGATCCCATTGAAAACCGATACAAAGAGGAAGAGGCACGAGCCCGAGCTAGTAAGGATCTAGTAGATTGCATCACAAATTATCGGATGGTTGTAGAATCACATCCTGTCGGTGAGAGAGATGTGGTATGATCCTTGTCCATTGCTTCGTTGGTGGTGAAGAGAGTCTTTGTGACTAGCTTCACGGTTCACTATTTGATTATTTTATTTTACGTGATATTTTTCTCAGTTTCACTTCATGTTCGATCTATCAAAGAACACAACAAATGCAATCCCACACCAAATCCTTGAAAGAAGTTTATTACTCAATATATTTGTACTTAAACGCTAGTAGATTTGGTCTCGTGAAGATCCTATCCTGCAAAAATCTGCCTTTATCTAACTTTAATTTTAATGTAAATTTTTATGGAACTTGTGTATTCGTTTCTCTTTTCATTGACAATTTGTGTTTGTTTGTTATCTTTCATCTTGTTGCTCTTTCCAATACATCTTTTTCTTTTGGCTTTGTCCATCTTTAAAATTAAACCTGATGCCTCCACGGATTTGTTGTTCAGGACATGCAAACACATAATGAGATCCAATGCTTCTCCCACCAGTTTTGAGGATGAAGATGACTCAGACCAAAGAGACAAACCAGATGGCATTCGCATGCAAGTAGATTAATGCGGAATCTCTATGCATGTTTACAGATGTAAAATCTTGCACTTCTAGTAGCAGCTGAAACATTCTCAGAAGGCGAGCACTGGTTTTGTTTGTTCTCATGGATATAACTTTTTGCTTCTTGTTTTTAGATTATTCGTTACGATTTACTAATTCAATGTGTAGGATAAAAAGGGAAATTGTGGAGTGCTTTAATTTGTAAATGTAAACAATATAGATTTTGTTGGCCAAGGCCCCTGTTTTGTAATAAAATAATTCATGATTTACTGAATTTAGATCCAGATACTCAGTAACTTGAATAAAAAGAAAAAAAGCATCAATGGTACAATTCAAAGGACAAACGCATCATGCAATTGATATGTTTGTAATATGAGGTCCCGTCATGTTTTTTCGCCGACTAGAGAGTTTGCAATCGTTGGATGTTCATGTGCAAATTAACACTGTCAGGTATAATTTTCGGATCAAATCAGCATGATAGACATTAATTTGCTCATTTGCACTACAAGCTTGCATGTCAGTATGTCACCTATTAAGTAAACTGTGAGCCTCTGGACTACATCAATTTTATAGATTTGACTCATGATAAATTATTAGGATGAATTTCGACTAGTCCAGCTGTAAAGGCTGGGAGAATATGTAGATCAATGAAGTTTAAAGCACACTGAGCAAATTGATGCCAAAAAAGAACGAAAAATGGGCCACATTATTGGCTAATTCCCGGTAAAGCACACCACAACTCAATTCCTTCTATGGTCCAAGAATGATGGGCAGGCTTGTTAACTAGCCAGAGATTTTTGGTAGCTGATCGATGAGTCAAATCCTGTTTATGATTGATTGTTGCAAGTCCATCTCCTACAGCCCAGGCCCAAAATTTTGATACTCGTGAATCAATGTCGGCAAGCTCTTTAGCTCTTCAGCAGAGGCTCCTTTGTGTCGTCCCATTTTTCCAATCGTTTCTTAGCAATCTCCACCTGAAAATTTCAACTTCTCAGTGCTTGTTTACTAGTTACCACTAGTTACTTCAGATATATGGTGAGGGAGAAGGAGGTGTGGTTTTGAATTATAGACATAATTACGTAAAACATCTCTAAAAAGATGTTAATATTAATGAGTTATCACTTGAACCTCAGTTATAAGTTGCAACCAGTTTGAAGTTGCATGTTATACACATTATTAACAATTTGTCTTTTTTTTTTTTCCTTAAATTTATGTCATATTTTTGGGGTCTGAAGGGTCAATTTATAATCATCTAATCAATTCAATGAAGGTCAGATGGGTTCCAGCCCAAAATAATTGATTGTAACTTACTGGTCCAAACTGTACCAACTACCAAAACCCTTGTTTTTGGGCCAGCCATTATTGTCTCTGATTATACAGTGATGGGTTGATGGAACATCTAAAAATTTAAGATGCTCAATTTTTATTTTGAAAATAAGAGCTTGTGTTTGTTATTCCATGATCAAATTCATTATGGTTATCTTTCTTTCTTTTTACTTTCTTCTTTTTATTTTTTATGTGTGCCCCAAAATTTGAATTAGCATATAGAAGTACTGATTACTCAGTGTTTAAAAGCCATAAATAATACGTAGTAAACATTTCAATTTCAAGTAGAAACTAGAGTTCAATTCCTCTTTATTCATTGAAGAACATACCTCCTTATTCCAGTCCGTGCGAAATGTTGCCCAAATTAAAATGAAGGTCTGCATCACAGTTCCTCCTATCATCCCTGTCCATATTCCCTGTTTCGTTCAGTCAAGCAATTTTATTCAGTGCATCATTTCTTTGGTCACAGCTAAAAATGATATTCTAGATTTATTATATAAGAAGGGTGCTTAATTGGTAAACCTTAGCGCCAAGGTCGAACTTAAAGCCGAGAACGCAACCCAAAGGTATTCCAACCACGTAGTAACATCCCACATTTACATATGCCACAAATGCTTGCCATCCACATCCAACAGCCACCCCTACAATTAAAACTTAAAAATGTTATTTAAAGTGAATCTAATTATAATAAAGAGTTTAAAACGACTTTTAACATTAAACTCTGCCGTTGCCCTTTTGCATTAAACAAGTAGTCCTTCCCTTGCCACTACACACAAATCGAGTACAATAGATTTTTTATTACATAGAAGAAGACAAAAAATCTGATTTTTTTTAAAAAAAAAAAAAAAAAAAAAGACAAAAAAATAACATTATTTTCTTTGGGAGAAGAGAAGGGCAGGGCAGGCTATGGCGATAAGGGTTCATTCTGACTGGTGGTTGGTAAGGTTACCACATGAAAAAATTATCCTGTGCAGGTTCCTCTGATGCAGCCAGAGCAACAAGGCTAGCTTAGCTGGCTGTTGAGGTGGTATCTTGTGTGGTAACTATATATAACTTCTCAATGCATGTGAGATTTATTCCGTTTTAGGTCATCTGTTAACAAAAACAAGTGTATCCTTATGCACTCATTAAGTAGGCTTTAAAAATGTCCCGTATGTATTAGAAGCTAACAAAACTTAATAAAAACATAGACTTACTATAAAAGTGACTCCATTGCATTATAAAATTCTACCTTAATGAGTAAATAAAAAAACTATTAAATTGGTCCAAAGTTATGCATCTGTTAGCAAATCCAAAGTTTTTGAAGAGACACCATCATTTTTCACATTTTCCTATTACTAACCTTACTCACTTTTATTATGGATCAATAATAATAATAATATATCACATCTTGCAGCAGGAAAATTGCAACACATCAAGTAAATAGTTGTGAATAATTATATGTTACTTGATACAAAAAAATCTCAATATCTATCAGAAATTATGTTGAATAACCAGTTTTTTATGTGTAGAGTACTTACCGGACAAGACTGGTTGAACTCCATTGAGAATGAGAGTGACAGCCAAGTATGGACAGAGCTCTGAGACTGCATCAGCCACGGTTTCACCGCTAGTGAAGGCATAGCTTATGACATGGCGTAGTGAGAGCACAACAATTGCTTCTATTACAGCAATAATGAAAGAAACTATATTCACGATTATAACACTGAATGCTGCTGATTTGGGATTACCAGCCCCTAGCTCATTGCTCACCCTGACACTGTTTCAATCAAATTCTATTCAGGCCTTAAAAGTAAGGAACAATTATTTGGGTTCAAGCATGATATATGTAGGCAAAACTTGAATATCATTCCTAAATACAAAATTTGTCACATTTAAAAAAAATTTAAAATTGTTGTGATTGATACATATAACATCAATATCAATTGTACCTGGGCTAATATAAAAGTGATATATTGCTCTAATTTCAATTTATTACCTTAATAAATTGTAAAATAAATAAATAAATAAATAAAATTGTGAAAAATATTAACAGAAAGGTATTTAGTCACTTTTTTTTTTTAGAGAGTTTCAACCTATGGCGTCCGCTCCTGATAATAGCTCTTTATTACCAGACCAAGACACCAATCAGTTTTTTTAGTCACTTTAGTGGTTACATTAGACATCGTTGAATGATAAAGCAAAGTTGTGGCATTGTACATCAAAAGAAATTGTTGAAAACAATAGTTGCAATTTGACTGACCTTGCGGCTGCATTGAACCCGACTGACACCATGAACAATAGTCCATTAATTGCCATGCTGCATAGGATGAAATCATTGGTTACTAATTAGAATCTATCAATAATCACTCCATGCAGAAATGCACACAAGTACATGCCAGATTAAACTTGGATCTAGAGTTATTTATGTATCATACAACAATTATTACAATGATACACAATTTTCACTAACCTATTTTGATTAGTACGTAATAAAGGTGATAAGTTATTGATGGATTAATGTAAAAGTAATATTACCCAGATCAGACTTTACTTATTTAACAAGTTGTGAAGAAAAAAATATGAAAAATATTGAATCTCTAGTATTATTCCTAATGCACATAATGAATTGGTTTGATCTAGATAACTAATTGTAAGAAAGAACGAATTTAGGACCATAGAGACATGAACTTCAAACCCACAAAATTAACCAGCATGCTTAGATACATGATTAAATCCACTATGAATCTAGTTTAAATAAATCTTGTAGTTGCGTGAGTATAAATAATTTTATTTTTTTAAGTTTAAATAATTTTATTTGCTAATAAATTTGGGCAGAAAAATCATATTGTTTCATTTTGAAAAGGCAGGAGATTAAATTGACAAAAAATAAATAAATCTTAGAGCACTAGCAATGGGATGTAAAAAAAACATCTATTTTACATCCTCAAACACTACTTTATTTATTTTACCAACCCATCCAACAATACACTTAACATCCCAGTTTTTATTTTTACATACAATCCAATAAAATAATATAAACTATTTAATAAAAAAATAAAAAGTAAGAAGAGAGAGAGAGTGAGAGGAAGAAAGAATGTGTGAGAGATTAAAAAAGTAGTTTTTTCTTTACAACCTCATGAATAGTAAGGTTGCAAATTCGCAACCTTACTGTAACTAGGATGGATAATTTTTTTGATTTACATACCCAGATGGAGCTTGCTTTTAAGGGTTTAGTTATTAAAATAGCAACTGGGGGGATTTTACAACCCCCATTGCTAGTGCTCTTAAAGAGTAATTTAACAATTAAAGTAAAAGATAATAAACTATATTAAATTTTGAGAAGTACTGCATTCATAACATTTTCACAACAAATTATAGGTGATTAGTTATTATTAGTTTTAATTTAAACTTATCATTGAAATTACTTTTTTGTCCCATCATTAACAACCTGTAATAACCTACCACTTAAAATTTGTTGTGAAAATATTATGAATATAACATTTATCTTAAATTTCAGCCTAAATTTAATTAGGGAACTAACCCTAATTAATTGCGTCGGTACATACTTGTCAATATACTAATGAATGCTACCACCATCTGCTTTGTACCATGGAAATGTAGAAAGTTATCAAAAACAAATCATTTGATCCTATCTTTTTATTTCTGTCCTCCATTGGCCAATGTGTTTCCAAAAGACCAATTTCCACAACAATATTTTATTTGACAAATCTTCTCACACATCTTTTCATCCTTTATTTCACATCATACTTATCAAAACTATATTTTCTTTTGAGAATTCATGGGTGAATAATGTATGAAAAAAAACATGTAAATAACATTTTTTTTTAATACAGAAATTAGGTAAATATATCCAAACTTCATTTTCCCCAAATTACAATGATATTATTGGTCTTGAAAAAGCTTAAGATGTCCAAATTTAAGGGGGTTTTGCTTTAGAAAATTTTTGGATAAAATTATTAATTATAGACATGAAATAATTGACAACCCTATCAAATGAAAAAAGAAATTAGGAAAAATTACATTTTAAACTCTAATTAAGGAGTATTTTCCAATTAAACCTTATAATTTCAAAATTTTCAAATTAAACTCTAAAATTGGCTATTACAAATTAAGCCATATAGTTAAGTTAGATTAAAATTTTATTAATTTAAACCCCCAATCAAACCCAAAAATCAAAATAAAAAAGTTTAGGGTTTAAATTAATATAACTTTAAAAGTATGGGGTTCAATTTGAAACTAGTGAAACTATAAAGTTTAATTTGTAGAAATTTTAATCTTGGAGGTTTATTTCGAACACTTAAAAATATAAGGTTTAGTTTAAATTAAAAAATAAAAATAAAAACTTTTAAGGTGTCAAATGTAATTTTTCAAAAACTTAAAATGATAATAAAGTGAAGGCAACTTTTCTCTACTAGTCAAAAGTCTAGAAGAAAGTTGATTTATGTACACAACCTTTGCAGTGCTACTTTCTTCAGTGAATGTGATACATGTGAAGCAAAAGCTTACTATGATGCATTATTATTTGGTATTGAGCTTTACAAGGTTTCAACTATCTATGGATCCCATGCAAGATGAAAGGGGCCAAGTTTCCTTACCAAACAGCAAGAGAATCCAAAGCAAGCTCAGGGTCTTTGAGCAACCCAGCAACCAAAACTAGTATCTGAAAGTACCAAGTCTCTAAACACAGCATCACAGCCGATGCAGTTGACAATTTCAAGAACTCCCAAAGCCCAGAAAAGGCCTGCAAGCTAAAACCAGTCCAAGTGTGCTTACACTTACTACTCATCAAAATATACACAAACTGAGCCACCACTATGATCCACCACGATAAGCTCAAAGCCAATGATGCACCAATCAATCCCAATCCCAATTTGTACACGGCCAACCAACTTATCAATAAGTGTACCACAAGTGTAGCGGCAGATATGTATGCACTTGGGGCTACAATGCTTTGAGACTGGAGGAATTTTTGTATGGGAAAGTTCACAGCATAAGCAAAAATTTGTGGGATTAGACCATAGACAAA
Organism: Quercus robur; assembly: GCF_932294415.1. Lineage (NCBI taxonomy): Eukaryota > Viridiplantae > Streptophyta > Magnoliopsida > Fagales > Fagaceae > Quercus > Quercus robur. Next base: position 75,629,096 of record NC_065538.1, on the reverse strand, counting down.
AACTGCAGCTGAAGATGCCACAGCCGTTGATTCACCTAGTAAGAGTAAGATTGGCTCTGATAATACGTAGACCACAGTCATGGGTATCCCAGTTAGAGTAAGGACAACCGTTGATCTTTGTAGATATACTCCTAGCATTTCATATCTGTGGGCTCCATAAGCTTGTCCACATAGAGTTTCTACCGCGCTTCCCATACCTAACTGCAAGTAAAACATTCATACATGAACTAATTATTGTTTTTGTCAGTTTTTCCTAAACAAAAGTGATCCTAGGCCCTAGCTGTCGTAGACGATTGTTCTTTTCTGGGGCTTTAATGCTGTGATTGTCCTCAATTTTATTTTCCACATACACATTTTTATTCATGTATTCCTTTATTATATTGACAAATTCTATTTTATTATGAATTGCACAATATTATTAATGCTTAGGAAAATTGTTGATTTTCATCATTAATGTGGTAAATTATTGATGATGTGATAAAATTAGATCCACACATTTTAAAATGAATATATAAAATTTAAGAGCTATATGGCAGAGTTACTCAAAATAATTTAGAGGATATCCTTGTTGAGTTGGCATTTTTCTTGGTATGGACGAGGATTAAGCAACAAGACTTTTAATGAATGTCACTGTTGCAGAGAGAGAGAGAGAGAGAGAGAGAGAATGTCACTGTTGCAAAGAGACGCATATAAAGAGAGAGAGGTCTTTGTGCATGTGTAAGTATATAAATACATACATACACATATATCTATCTATCTATATATATATATATATATATATATGTATATCGAAAGGACATACCATGAGTCCATAGGCCAAGAGTTGGATGCCACTGTTGCCAAGAGAGGCAGCGGCGAGCTCAAGATTGCCAAGGTGACCTGCAAAAACTCGTGTGGACAAAGACATGAAATTGTTGATCATGTAAACAAACACAGCCGGGGCGGCGAGGCGGAAGAGCAGCTTGAGTTCGATCCATGTGGCCAAACGGAGGCGCTTGATTCTCGGTAACTGGGTATCCGTTAACACCTTCTCTAGCCGAGAGTCTACTTCATGAAGCACAGGCGAAGATATGTGTTCTTGCTCTTGTTCTTGTGGTGCTGAGTGGTCGGAGTTTAATATGGGTTGGTGAAGCTCATCTTGGGAAGCCATAGTTTAGTGAAGAAAGTGGTGAGGATTCTAAAGAGAGAGATAATTGTTAGAGGATTAGAAGGGGTTGGAAGAATGTGATGCATGGAATGAGATCACTGTCATGTTACCTTTTATATCCAAAGAATAGAGAACTTGAGAATAAATATTTTGGTCGTTGGGGCTTTAATTGTTTTTATTTTTTTGAGAATCGGTGCTTTAATTGTTTGCTATGAAGTGTTGCTTTTTACTGATGCCATTTATGCAGCTGTTCATGTCAGGAATACTTTTTTTTTTTTTTTTTTATAAGAGAATATTTACTACTATTTATCTTCTTCTTTTTCTTTTTCTTTTTTTCTTTTTTTCTTTTTCAGTTTTTGTAAGCTTGCTTGATGATTTAATTATATAATGTTGTATATATTAATAATAAAATATAATATAATAAAATTTGAATCTTACAGGTGCTTCTTTTAAAAATAAATTTTGCACTTTCATCTAGTGAGTATCTTTGATTATTTTTAACAAATCATTTTTCAAAGCCTCAAGAGTCAAGATCAAATTATGGTATACTAATGGGGTTTAACTTATTTAAGTAATAGTCTAATAATAGTGACATTTTATAGTGTTTTATGTTTTTGTTTCAAATCCCACTTACCTATTAAAAAAATAAATCATTGCTTGTAATTAAGGTACATCTCATTTTTTTTTTCAATGAATGAAAGTGTGTAGAAATATATCATCTAAACGGTTTAAAAATTGCAAATTTTAAATGTGTGTTTTTTTTTTTAATCCTCTCTTCTTGTTAAGAAAGTAATTGAAAATAAAATGATTGGATATAATAAAATAAAATAGTTGACAATGAGAATTATTTAGAATTAATTTTGAATTAATTGTGTCTTTGATAATACAGCTAATTTGCAATTAATCGAATTAAAAAAAATTGCATTTAATCAAATTCAAAATAATCTGAGTTTATTTATTTATTTTTTTAAAAATACTATTGATGACACTACTTTGTCGAGTTCAATATTTTACAGGACAACCACGTTTATGGATCAATCCGAAATGCATTTGGTAATGTCTTGTAGTACACTTTTTTTTTTCCTGTATAAAGGCACTTATCATTAAAAAATACAATACAACTCTCCAGTATTTCTATAATTCAATTTAACGAGTATTTGTTGATTAGCCAATCAAAGAATGAACGTGAGGACAGTTGCAAACTTTTGTCTATTATATTATCTTATTTTAGCATCTGAACACATGCATGCTCAAAGATTCCTTTTTTTTTTTTTTTTTTTTTTTTTTTTTCAGATTATAATTTTTATTCACTTTCATAATAAAGTAAAATAAATAAACACAATCGCATCAGCGGGTGATTCCTTTATATTTGACTTCAAAACTGCCAATGTAGAAGATGAATATATACATCCAAACCAAATTAACTGAAATGAAAAATACACTATAAACCGAAAAATAAAAAGAAGGTAGATAACAACCTGCACAAACCCCACAATTTCATGTTTACAGTTTACTCCCCATATAAAGCATATTGGACTCCAATGACAACGCAATCCACTCAAAACCTGTTCATCAAAATTAATTAAAAAAGAAAGGGGAAAAAAAAAAAAAAAAGCAAAAAATCCAACAATTCTTAACACAGTAAACTAAATAGACTACCAAAAAAATGTCACCCCTGTTTAAAGGGTATTGGACTCTAATGGCAAAGCAATCTCACTCATAAACTGTTCATCACAATTCAAAAAAAAAAAAAGGTTTCACCCAATAAAATAAATACAAAAAAAAAAAAAAAAAAAAAAAACCTAAAAGATCTTACTGAGTGAACTATGTGAAGTCAACCTTGGACACATGACTGAAGATAAATCCACATGTATAAATTAATCAAATCTAAAAGATCTTATTGAGCGAACTATGTGAAGTCAATCGTGAACACGTAACTAAAGATAAATCCACATGTTACATGTATAAATTACACAATAAGAAAATCCTAACCTGGTGCAAAGAAAGTAACCTTTGATGGGAATCCTTGGCTACGATTTAAAATATTGGATAAACTAATATTCTTATTTATATCATTATGGCAAAAATCTAACTCCGTGTAACTTGAATCTAGATAAAGGAGAAATAACCAAGGATGGTTGGAGAGTGGTAGTTTTATCAGGAAACTGCTAAATAACCAGTGATGCCTAGAGTTTTAAGCGTGCAGTTCTCCACAAAACAAGTAGTGTTTTTAAACTTTGAATTAGTGGGAAAAAATGGGTGTTAGGAACCCATGGATAGAACTCACACTTGAAAAGGGGCTTGCAAGGGGAGGGTGTTCAAGAACTTATAAACGCATGGTTAAGTTTATATTTAATCCAAGTGGGATATTAGGATCAAAATATACAACCACACTCCGTAGCTGACGTCCACAACGGCTCACTCTAGCGATACTAACCCGATGGTATCTCATACTCAATGAGCTACATCCAATTACTCAACGTGGTGATTGGCTCTAATACCAATTGATAGGAATCCATGGACATCTGCTATGTGACATTATAAAAAAAAAATAATAATAAAAAATCCAACTTCATTTTAGACAAGTAATTGGGAAAGCATTGTGAGGGGCCTACGACATCTACTATGTGATATTATTATTTATTATCAAGTTAAAACATCAAATGAGTAAGTTGTATGTAATATAACTTACCTCATTATTCCTTAAAAGTTACCATGATTTTTTAGTAGATTTTGTAGTGTAGTTTTGTATTAGAATCTTATTCTCTCTCTCCTTTGTATGTATTTGTTTCTAAAATAAATGGTTAAGACACTAATTGCATTAAAGAAAAAACATTAATTAATTATGTTTCTAAAGTTCAATCCCTCACACCCCCAACCCCCAAATTATTTTGTTATGAATTTTGGGCAATGAGTCAGGTAATTTGGTTATGAATTTTGGGCAATGAGTCAAACTACCGAGTCGAGCTAATGGGCTAAGTTAATGAGCCAGCCCACCAAGCGCCCATGGGTAAAGAAACCAACCCATAACCTATCCCATTGAGCTACTGGGTTGTCCACGGACTTCAATATTACTGGGTCGGGTTACCCATGAGCCTGGTGGGCTGGCGGGCTATTGGGCCAGCCCATGGGTCATGGGATTTGATGACCCTTACTTATTCGATCATAAATTTTTTTACCAATTAAGTTAATTAGAACACACTCTTAATTACTACATTTTTTTTTAATAAATTTTTGTCGTTGAAGCATGTGAGATATTATAGAAGGGAAATTTGAATGGACATATCTATTAGAAGCGATAAGAAATGTGAATTTTTTTTTACAAGAAATATGATTTAAACTTATAAAAAAAAAAAAAAAGTTGGTTTAGTATTTGGTTTGATTTATCTATTTTTTTATTCTAACTCATGAAACTTCTTTGCAGCACAAGTTAAAAGACAGTAAAACCATCAAGGTGGAGAGCATCTAGAAAAAACATTAAACAGAGCGTTGACACTTGAAATGACAGCCCTAGACACATGATAAATAAGAAAGAGACCTTTAAACTTTTTTGGACCAGCACAAAATTGTGGAGGTAAAGTTTGTTTGGAAGCACATGTGGAGTGCCAAAAACACTGGTGGAAGACACCCATGCACCTCTCTCTTTCTCAACATATTTTTGTTTTGTTTTTCCTATAAAAAAAAAAAACATATTTTTCTTTTTGCTTTTAACAATAGTATTGCGCAAACTAGAAGTGTATATGTAAAATCTCTACCTTTTACTAATAATAATAATAAGTAGATTAAGGGAGGATTTTATCCCTCACTTAGAAAAGGGCAATTACCAATTGCAACAAAACGATATCGTTTTGGTGTAATAGGTACTCTCTCACTAGATATGTTGCTCTGTTACTGTTTTTTAACAAATATGGGCAGAATGTTTAGATTATCATGACTTATAAAATCTAGTATTATATATATTATAAGGATTGAATTTGTGAAAAAAAACATACATGATACATCTCTTTAACATTAGTTTCTTACGATCATAACTATATTGCTTTGATTATTTATTTATTTATTTAAATTACATGCATCGTGCGTACTAGTATTAATGATAATTTTTTAAGAAGTAGGATTTTAATTATATGTATAATTAAAATTAAATCCTAACACAAGGAAATTAAAAGAGAAAAAGAAAAATAAGAAGATGCTATTTGAAGTCTAAAAATTGTTATTAGGCACCATTCTGTCATACTTCCAGAAGCATTTGCATTCCCTCAAACTATTTGTAATGAGTAATGAGAATACTTGGGAATTTTCTAGGCCCCTAAAAGATTATCCTAAGCCAAATGATTAATAATCCAATAACATCTATTCAATTAAAAATTAATACTTTCTTCTCATCATATGCGCTTCGTACATGCAATGAGATTCTTTTTTTGTAGTTTTTGGGTAGTTTATATATATATATATATATATAGAACATGAGGTAGTTTTGGTTGTGTGCATGGGGTAGGTTTTTTGTTTTTAATTTTTGTTGATTTACGGTTTTAACCTTATTTTTTGTGTTTTAAGAATAAGGATAAGTCAATTGAATTAGGTGTATTTTTGGAAGTACAAATAATAATAACTAACTTTTTTAATCTTCTTAATATATAGAGATTCCATCATACTTCCACAAGCATTTACATTCCCTCAAACTATTCTAGGTCCCTAAAAGATTATCCTAAGCCAAACGACTAATAACCCAATAACCCAATAACATTTGTTTTCAATCTTTGTTGATTTACGGTTTTAACCTCATTTTTTTATGTTTTAAGAATAATTATAAATTAATTAAATTAGGGGTATTTTTGAAAAATAATAATAATAATAATAACTTTTTGAATCCTCTTAATATATAGAGATAACATCTATTTAATTTAATTATAAATTAATACTTTCTCCTTGTTGGTTTGGGAATCAAATTTTTTACCAAAATATGAAACACCTCTAAGATCCCATTAATCCATAAACTTTATTGTTTTTCTCATCCAATGAAACAAATTAATATCAGGATAAATATTCAATTAGCTATCATTTATGTTCCCCCTCAAAAAACAAAAAAAAAAACAAAAAAAACAAAAAACAAAAAAACTATCATTTATGTTATTAACAAAACACACCAAGAATATGTATATAAAAATTGCATAAAAGATGCACAATAGCCAATTTTCATTGATAATATGACTAAAACTGTGGTTTTTATTTTTAATTATTAATGTATGAGATAAAATCAAACCAACTGGAAGAAAACACAGATTACACCAAATTTATGCTTTTGAAATCACTCTTTATAATCCGTTTGACTTTGATCGTTTCTATGTGCCTAATAAATATTAAAAAAAAAATTATTTGGCTGTTCTCTACTTCTTGTCTCCGTTCCTCTCCCATACAATCAAATCCATTATCCATATATATATATATATATATATATATATATTTTTTTTTTTTTTTTTCTTGTCTTCTTATTCACTTAGACAGATTCTTGGTTTCTTCTCATATGTCCTTTTTTCCCTGTCGGAATGGGATTCCAAAAGCTAGAACCCATCATTGTAATCTGCAAGAGTATTTCTAGTAGTTCACTCAAAATTTCAATCAAATTTAGTTTAAAAAATAGTTTTTTCTAGTCTTCAATTTTTAAATACATTCTTCAACAACCTTTCTTATTCTCTCTATTTCAGGTCTTTTTTTTTATTCCCTTTCTTCTCTCTAAGAACCTTTCCTTTCTGTCTCTTTAGATTTTTTTTTTTTTTAAATTTATAAAAAATATCTCTTACCTATACAGATTGCCAGATTGGTTCATTTGGCTCTCTGTCATTATTCATATTTCTTTCTTTTTTAACCCTGCTCACACTTTCTTGCTATTCAGCATTGGAGTTGGACAGTGGACACCCATCAAAGGCCACTTGGTCAAATTGAGCTCAGGCGTTCTATTTTTTCTGTGGGGTAGTGAGAAAAAGAAAGGAGAAAAGCTAGCTTTGGAGTTAAGACACCCATCAAAGGCCACTTGTTCATATTGAGCTCAGGCTTTCTATTTTTTTTCTGTGGGGTAGTGAGAAAAAGAAAGGAGAAAAGAAAGAGAATAAGAATAATTGTGTCAAAAATATCGAATATGGTTTGGAGATGCCATGAGAGTTTCTGTAGCAATTACTAATTTTTCTAGCCATAGGTTTATAAGCTTATTGGAGCTTATTTTTTAACTCACTTTGTTGTAATTATATAATATTGCGGGTGTTCAAATGATGTCGTATTTCCTTCTCACACGACATGACTGTACCAAACAGTTTTAAAAAAAAAAAATTCTTTGTATACTTGTTGAAATAATATATATTCGTAATTTTTTTTATACATGTGTTATCGTTATAAAATATCAATACCACAATACATTCTTAGAAAATTAATACAGCATATATAGAGACTATGGTAAACAATATAATATATATAGTATTCTTAAATCTTTTTTCAAAGTAATGGGAAAAATGTATTATGATACAATTAATCTTTAAATTTGAATATGACGTTTTATGACAATGTTAAAGATATTAGATTTATGTATATTGGCCTAAAAGGCAGATTTATTTTATTCAGCCAATATATCTCTAATCCTAGATTATAATTCCTATATTTACCTTATTTAGGATTCATTGTAACATATAAATTGAGATTATAACTCCTTAAAATTGGAGTTATAAAAATTTTTAGTTGTATATAAAAATTGGACTGTGGATGTTGTGGCTCACATATTTGGAAAGGTTTAATGTAGCTGGGTTGTTAATTAGAGCCCATTTTAAGTTAGTTGGACACTTCTATCACTTTTGTCAAAAAAAAAAAAGTTAGTTGGACACAATAAACGCCATTTCCTTTTTTGGATGGACATTTTCCTTAATGACTGGCCTCTTTGTCCTTCAAATTCTCAGCTCGAATAAACGACTAATAATGAGTCAAATTGAAATTCAAGAACAAAAAATCAGAAATTGAAATTCAATGCAGTGTTAATAATCTGACTAAGCCAGTGGCACCAAATTTGGTGAGGATCCTCATGAAGCATCATGATGAGCTTATTGAAAATTGAAAATTGAACACTTTGATGGTTATCGGTTGGAAAAGATCCCATTTTCCATGCACGCAAAGGCTTGTAACTTGATGCGAAAAGAGTGGGTTAATCCGTCAAAAGAGATTCCTTCTTGTCTTCCCACTTATCCAAACGCAACTTCGCTTTTTCAACCTGAAAATTTTTAGAGTTCAATATACAAATGATCACCAATTTGGAAAATTGAATTACCTACTTGTCAAAAATACAAATAATTAATCAGCATCGCAATAAATGTTTTCTTGCTAATTTAAATAATTCAATAACTACAACAGTAGAGAGGGAATTTGCAAATGTCTATATTAGAATATTAAACAGTGTCAACCGAATTACAAAGTCTTGGATTTTTTACCAAGATTTGAGCAACTAACAAACTAGTCAAAATAAGAATGTTAGTTGAGTCTTTATCTTTCGTTATATATTTATTTGAGGCCATCATCATAATTATTCCACTAAGCAAATAATTAATTTTTTTTCCCTTTGATTGATAAGTAAATCATTGTTAGTCCTTGTCATTATGAGTCCGCCGAAATTTGGACTGGTATTAGAATTACTTGTCATTATCACTATTCACTTATAGACTTGTAGTAAAACCCAAGTTGTTTTAATTATTATCAAAAAGAAACGAGTTAAAATTTAATATTGTATATGTTAATGTGATTATTACTTTGGTTGTTGAATTTACCTCTTTAGTCCAATCTGTCCGAAATGTGAACCAAATTAAAATGAGAGTCTGTATAAAAGTGCCCCCTATCATCCCAGACCAAATGCCCTACACCAAAAACATAATTGAGTAAATAAAGGAACTGTTAACTCAAAAATAAAGGTAATAGTAAGAGTAAATAATTGGTCATACCTTAGCTCCAAGGTCGAATTTAAAGCCAAGTACTGCACCCAATGGGATACCAATAATGTAGTAACACCCCACGTTAACGTACGCAACAAATGCTTGCCATCCACAGCCGACAGCCACTCCTTGAAAAATATGAAAACTATTTACATTTCTATTTTCTACCTTTTTTTTAGTTTATCAAATAGTTGCTGACATACCCAATTTTTGTGGATATATGATAATATAAATTAATTATATAACATTTTAAGGGTAAGTCATAAGATTATTTAAATAATAGGGATATTAAAAATTCTACTATATAAGTCTTACAAGTTAATGTGTCACTAATCACCAAAAAAAAAAAAAAAAAAAAAAAAAAAAAAAAAAAAAAAAAAACCTATTCAAATAATTATTTAATATGTTAGAATGGCACTAATTACCTCCTATCATATATATCTTTAAAAAATTCCTGACATCTATATGTTATTCACATTTGACATGCAAAGTATGCAGTAATATACATTTTAAATGCACACCATTGTCTCAATTTCTTAATAAGTCTTATAACTCAACTAATATTTTTTAGTATTTTTATCGGAAATGTTCACAGTTCAAAACTTTAACTCCCTCCTCCCTAATTATCAAATTATAAAAATTCAAAAAAAAAAAAAAAAAAACTTTTATCTTACACAAAATATTCCATGTGGCATGCACTCCTAGTCCTATGTTCTGCATATCCATCCAGCTCAGGTGCAGCTCGATTACCTTCCCTCTTTACATGAATTATTTATTTCACAACATTTGGAGCCACTTATTTCTTTTAGCCTCATCAATGATGCCTCCTTGCTTATCAATAAAGTTTTGTTTAATGATTGTTTAGCATTACTCTTAGGAATAATATTAGTAATAATAACGATCTTTAATTAGAAGATAACTTCCAGCAATGTGAGAGAGATGTTCAACAACTAGTCCATCACTACCATTAAAAGACTTGACTATTAGATTTCTTCATTATCTGTGTTAGTTAAATGAGTATTTTTGGCTGTTTACCTGTAAAATGTAGATCACTCAGTCGAGAAAAGGATAGACAATAGAGTACAAGAACATGTTCATTGAATAACAAAGATAGCATAAGAATTTGTACAGCTTGTTGGTCAGTGCAAGTTTAGGTTCAGCAAAAAGCTAAATTTTTCCATGGCTAATATTATTATGAAGATATAGACTGGGTGCATTGCATCCTAGAATCATGTCTAAAGCTAATTGACTCTGAATAACCTGAGAAAGCTGTCATGCATGCAGTCTTTACATTATCAATCTCATCGGAATTTGTTTTGGATGAGTTTTATATATATATATATAAACTTGTTTTGTTTATGCTCAAATTTTTTTTAAAACAAATAAACTGATAAAAATATGCTCATGCATGCAAGCAAACACCTAATCTCGTATTTTAGTCACTTAGTCAAATTTTTTTATTAGTTAGATAAAAGTAAGATAGAACAAACATTCTTGATGCCTAGCTACTAGCTACGTACTGATTCCAATTGAACTTACTGATTTGTCTGCTTGTGGTGATCCAATTAAATGAATTGAAAACATCACTGTCTTACCTAGCAAAAACGAACTTGAACTCTAGTTTTTTTTTTTTTCTCAATGGGAGTATTTTATTGCTATGAAAACTACACTTCATCAATTTTGTCTTGGAGTACTCAAAAGCTAGCTCTAACTTGGTTATTTAATTCCTAATAGCAGTGACAAAGTGACGGGAAGGGATTGTGTCCGGTGAAAGTTATCACTACGTCAAAATTCGGACATGTGTTCAAGATTGGACACATGTCTTTAATCTAACATGTCCAGTGATAACTTTCATTGAACACAAACCACACTCCAAAGTGACTATATTAGATTGGAAAATTCAAGACAAGATCATACATACATAACCTTGGTTGGTCTATTGGGTTTTGGTTTTTTTTTTTTTTTTTTGAAATAGGGTTTTAGGTCTTATTCAATGAAAGTATTCTTGTGTGCATGTATGTGGAACAAAGGAATTACACTTACCCAAAAGTCACTATATAGATCATAAAACTGTTTCAATTATTAGGGTTTCCAATTTAGGCATGACCTACGTGGTGACTCACAAAAGTCAGGTATTACTGTATGTATTACGTACACATATGATTAAAGGGTTCTCAGCTTAATTTTGTGCTTACCCTATATATCTTGATGGACCACATGTAGTAATATCAAAAATTGTCACGCGTGTGCATTTTTCAACTGCAATGATTTAGCAAAGTGGTAGCTAGAAAAATTCTATTTTCTTTATGGTATATCGTACTATTGGCACTGCTAGCTAGGTTGTCACACTTTAATGTGCTCTGTAGCTATATAATAACAAGTACAAGAAAATAATTAACTAAAAAAATAGAGAATCACATCATTACCAAACACAAGAAAGTCAAGAATTAATGGTAAAGTACTAGTTACAAGCAATTTATTATTGGAGAGACCAAAATTCTTACCAGACAAAACGGGTTGGATTCCATTGAGTATGATAGATATGGCAAGGAAGGGAGAGAGTTCTGAGACAGCATCAGCCACAGTTGAACCACTCGTAAATACATAGCTAATGACATGCCTCAAGGCAAGAACAAGGATGGCGCAGATCACCGCGATGACGGCAGAACTTAGTGTTACTATCACCACAGAAAATGCCGCAGATTTTGGATGTCCAGCTCCTAGCTCATTGCTCACCCTTACACTAGTATATTGTTTATATATTTTGCAGTAAACGTACAGTTAGATATCAATTTTTTAATTAATGATGTTAGTTGTTACTATATATGCAATTATATTTGTCACAAAACCACATAGATGCTAACCTTGCAGCAGCATTGAAACCCACTGATATCATGTACACCCATCCTGATACGGTCATGCTGCGACCACAAAATCATGCTACTCATTAGTACCTATCATATTCTTCTTTTCTTTTTTCTTTTTTCTTTTTCTTTTTATTGACCTCACAGTAAAACTTCTTTTGTGGAAAGTGCGTATTTGTTACAGTCAAAACTCAAAAGCCTGCATGTTTTAGATTTCCAGAATCCCATTCAATTTTCACGTTAGCCTTTACACCATCTTTTTCACCTTTCTTGTAAAGTATATACTTTTTTGATAATCTAAACCATAAGTATATACATTATAATACATATGTCAAATTTGATAGAGTAAGGTGGTAAGTAGTCATTAGTGTATAATAAAAGTGGGAAAATACTAAAATATTATAAGTTTTACCATATAGAACTTATATACTGATGTGGTAATGAATGTAATTGGTGAATTTCAATTACCTCATAATTAAATTCTGAATTGTTTTTTCTAATTGATGACACATTATTTTGTAGAACCAATGTAGCAAAACTTGTAGTACCTATAATATTATTCATAAAAGTGAGGTCAATTATGATCCCATTTAAAATTGATATTATATAATCACAATCTACCACCTCAAATATTGTGAAAAGAGTTGGTGAAATTTGTTGTGTTCATAGTATTGTTGAGTGATAAGTAGTGAATATTGAAGAAACATTACTTTCATATGTACAAATCACTAAAACTACTTTGATTGTGTATTAATCATAATAGACCACTTAATAAATGTGAAAAAAAAAAATCATTAATTATACATAGATATAAAAACCTAACAGACCAATCAGTCACTACTTTCTTTTTGTGTTCCTAATTATGTTCACATTAATTATATATATATATATATATATATAATATATAAAATGATTTGTCTTATTCGTAGTGATTCCTTTTATACTTCGTTAGTTAAATTTGGTTGTTTTTTAAGGAAAAGACAAAAATGATTGTGATAGGGTACAAGACAAAAGTGAAACACTACCTGCTTTCTATTCATGTGAACAAGTCAGCCAAAAAAAAAAAAAAAAAAAAAAAGAATGAAAGAAGGAATGGTAGCCGAATAAATAGAAATTAGAAAGTTCTTAGTTGACCGATTGTTGTTCAGGTAGCTAGCGGATCTATTTGACCCTCAACCAACAACCTCTTTTTCTCTATTATTACACTCGACATGATCTACCTTCTACCCTTTATTTTGTCCTCCTTATCCGAAAAATCCTAAGAGACCAAAATTGGTGGTCCGAACCAAAATGAAAAAAGTCCATGATAAAACTTTTTTATTGTGTCACAGCTTTATCATGTAGCCGTGATAAGTGGTTTATGTAAAAGTAATAAATAGCTATTCATAATCTGTTATTTTATCTGTATATATTAAGAAGATTCAGAAAGTTAGTTATTACTTTTTTTCCCTGCAAAAAATACCTTTAAATTAATTAACCAACAACTTAAAAATAAGGTTAAAATAGTAAATTGGAAAAAGAAAATTAGTTATTGCTTTTTTTATTGTCAAAAATACCCCTACCTAAAACTTAAAAATGGGGCTAAAATAGTAAATTGGCAAAAATTATAAATTCCTATTTCTACGTAAATGTCTTCCTACTTCTAATAAACTCTTACTTTTTTCTACTTCTACTCACTAACTACCTACAAAATAGGATTACTCTTTTGATAATTTTAAAACTCCTTTAATCTACAAAACTCACCCTACGTATTCTTTTTTTTTTTTTTTTTTTTTACTTCATCACGATGTATTTGTTTCTTCTGTCCTACTTTTTTTTTTTAAATTTCATTACACCCTTAGTTTTTTTTTTTTTTTTTTTTTTTTTTTTTTTTATATTTGTGATTTGAAAAAATAGTAATTCCAAATTATAATAAATACAAATTATTAATTTTTACCAAAAAAATAGAAGAGTCTTTGAGCATGCGCGCAAAAGCTAGTATAAAATAATTTTTTTTTTTATAAAAAAGTGTGATTATCGGGATAGAATTACTCCCAAAATCCAAGACACACTTAATTGAATGTGTTTTTGCTAAACTCTAAACTGTGGGCATATTCTAAGTTCCCCTCAACCCACACAAGCACATAAGTGGTCACAAGCACACAAGTGGGGTCAAGAAGAAAAGAGTAGGGCTTTTCTTACCAAATGGAGAGAGCGTCCAAAGCAATCTCAGCATTTTGGAGCAACCCAGCAATCAACACAAGTATCTGATAATACCAAGTCTCCAGACATAGCATGATAGCTGATGCAGTAGATAATTTCAAAAAGTCCCAGAGCCCAGAAAAAGCTTGCCAGCTAAGTCCAGTCCATGTGTATTTGCACCTGTCACTCACCAATATGTACACAAACTGCGCAATCACTATGATCCACCATGAAAAGCTCAACATCAATGCCGCACCCAACAATCCCCAGCCCAGTTTGTAAATCACAATCCAGCTCAATAGTAAATGCACAACTAGCGTAGCTGCAGAGATGTACGAGCTAGGTGCCACTATGCTTTGTGCTTGCAGAAACTTTTGTATGGGAAAATTAGCAGCATAGGCAAAGATTTGTGGGATAAGACCATAGACAAAAATTGCAGCCGCGGATGCAATGGAACTTGATTCACCTAAAGCAAGCAAGAGGGGCTTGGAGAAGATGTAGATGAACATAACTAAGACCCCAGTACACATGAGTAGGATCATTGATCGCTGAAGATATACGCCTAGCATTTCAAACTTGTGAGCACCATAAGCCTGCCCACATAGTGTTTCCACTGCGCTTCCCATTCCAAGCTAGCCAATCAATAGATTAATCAGTGTCGATCGCATATGACTTGCTTTTTCACTTTTATCAAAGTTGTAATATCTTATAAGTGTAACAAAAATATGTACAAATTGAGATGAGGTTATAGTACTTAGTGTTGAGGTATACGTACCATGAGTCCATAGGCGAATATTTGGATACCATTGTTACCAAGAGAGGCAGCAGCGAGCTCAAGATTACCTAGATGACCACAAAAGATTTGTGTGGACATGGAAGTGACATTGTTGAGTAAGTAAACCACTACCGCAGGTGCTGCTAGGCGAAAGAGAGTTTTCAGTTCAATCCATGTACCGGATTTTAGGCGGCTAAAGTTTGAAATCTCGGTGTTGGATAGGGTTTCTTCTAGTTCAGAACTCACTGTCACTGGTGTTGGTCGTTTTGATTGTAATATGGGTTCATGGAGCTCACTGTCAATGGTGTCCATGCTCTCTCTCTCTCACACTCACACACAAAGAAGTCTGAGTTTGTGATAGCTAGTAAAGTTACCCTTTTTTTATACTGCTTGATATTTGATATATAAGATACAGAGGGGTTTCTAAACGAAGAACACTGAGTTTGTGAGAGCTAGTTATATGTATAACCAGTTTGCCTATGATTATAACTGTTTAAATTAGTATATATAGTAAGGGTTTTCTAGATGAAGGACATCCACTAGAACATGGATGAGGGTTTTGAGGCCATTTGAAAAGTTGAAAGTTGGGATGGAGCTTTGAACTACACCACAAAGGGGATTAAAAAAAAAAAAAAAAAAAAAAAAAAAAAAAAACAAATACTAGAGTACAAACATGTAAAGGAAAAATAATAATAATTTGAAGGGTTAAGATATGCCTATTTAATTAATAGATTTAAGAATTCTAACAACTCTTAGATAAAAATAACAAAACCAGATGGAAATATTTGTATGTATATAATTTCACTTTTTGGGTTTATGCGATCTGCACTAAAGAATCAAATCAACCTAATAATTTTATAAGATATAAAAAATAGAATGAGCTATTAAGCATTACGTAATGAATTACGTAACAAATCAACCCGATACTTTTAATTTAAATATATTTTTCCTCTTTAATTAGGACATCCTAAGATTTTTTTTTTAACAGGAAATTCTTATGTTATTACCTTTTTGTTTTCGAAACCCAATAAGATTTTTTGAAAAGATTATGTCACAACTAAAATAAAAGTTTGTGAGTTTTGTATAAAACTTTCGTTTCTGTAAGATATGAGAAATGATTAATAGGGAACTTGACATCTAATTTTGGAGAAGACTGATTCATGTGCAACATATAACTTATGACCATTTCTCATATAAATATTCAAAACTAAAAGAATTATTTTACAATGAATGGAGTATAGTCAATTTAAAGGTCAGTAACTGGAATTTTGATCCAAGAAGTTATTAGTGAGAAGTCACAACAACAATTCCTATACAGAACAGAACAAGGGAATCCGAATCAATTTTCCTTTAACAGGGCATATATCCTTTGTTAGAACTTAGGATAAGCTAAGGCATATTGAGTTGTTCTCGATAGGACAGCACTTGAAACTTTCGCACATCAAACACTAAACACCAAATACTAAAATATTGGTGAGAGTGAGAAAGGGGTTTAGAGCACTAGCATTTCGCACATCAAACACCAAATAACATACTCCATGAAATGTTCCGAATGTCAAATATTATGTTTTTTTAGAACATACTATGTTTACAATAATGTTCTACTAATAGAACGGCACTGTAGCATATTTAAAAAAATAATAATAATTCGCCAGCTCTCTGGCTGAATAAAGCCCAATAATAGGTACGTACGTATTCATGAAAGAGATTACAACAACATTTATTTTCCTACCTTTTGTCAAACTGTTTCATTGTTGGGATCCAGTCATTTACTGTGAAGATTGTGTAAATACATGACTATTTAATTCACAATGCTCAGATCTCTTACTCCCAATAATTAAACTAAATTATGTAGTTAAATCGAATCTATTGCATAGTTTGACTACAGAATTAACTTAGTAATTTTAATTGATGACTTCGAAATATACAAAAGATTCTTTTGTTAGAACTCAGAATCATTATTAAAGGCGGTGAAGTGGGCACTGTATGCGATTACCTAAAGTTAAAAATGAAAACAAATTAATTAATTTTTTTTTAGAAATAGTTTTTAAAACCTCATTTCTTTTTAAGTTTCAATATATTTTTTACACAATAATATTAAAATAAGTTGTGTTAAACGCATACTAGACTATGTGTGAGTTTGGATAGCGGCCAGTGTGCATTTCTAGCGTTTGTGTTTTTGGCTGAGTCTCATGGCACTATTAACACTTTTAAAAATTATTTTACTATAGTATTTTCAGCAATAAGTTTTCAGTTTTCAGCAAATAAGCAATATCCAAACACATCCAGTCATGATAATTATTTTACTGTAGATAAAAAATAAAAAAAATAAAAAAACTACTACAAAAATGTAAAGTTAATATTAGTTACACAAAGAGTTGTGCATAAAAGATAATTAATTATAATAAGTAGGAAAAGAAAGTTTTTCTTAATTTTTTACTCATCGGTTGATATAACATATTGTTTTTGTTACATGTCAATGAATTAATAATAGATCCACGTGAAAGCGATCTTTTTTAATCAAAATTTATCATTTTAATAAGTTGTTAGAAAATAAATAAGATTATCTCTAACATTGCACTAGTTTTAAGCTTTTAAATGAAATTACCTTTTTAAACTCTAGATCTTGCTCATGTGAGAGGGGACAGAGTCCACCAGAGGGACTTAAATTGTGTTAAAATTTTCTTGACATATTATTGTTAAGCTGTACATAGTGTCAGACTATACAGAAATTTATATTTCAATATTAATCCAACGCATGTTGACTTAGTATCTGACATTTGGTGTATGTATAAAAATTTAGAAATTTGGTGTATGCATAAAAATTAGAAAATGCTAAAGTTAGTATCAATTTTAAGTACATAGCAAAAAAAATGAAAAAAGAGTAGTAGAACTTTCAATTTCAGTGTTGGGTGATACAAACACTTCAGTAAGAAAGATATCCAAATAGCCAATTGTCAATAGCCTTATAGTCAAGCATGCTGGGATGATCTAATCAGTGACGCTGGAACATTTTTGGATTAGAAATTGGAATAAGAATAATGAACATTTACTTTGATGCCTAACAATTTGGTTTGAATTTTAGGTAAAACATCCCACATAACTTAATACACCAATCACAATTTGTCACATTAACAACTTTGAAAAAGTTGTGAAATTTATGAAATTTATTGTGTCCTAAGAGATATTGTTCACCCTAACCCATTCCTTAACAATTGTAGTTCTTCGAAGACCATAACTTTTATCACACCTCTTATATGATTAAGCGTGAGTTTGGTTCAACTTTTTGAAAAAATGCTTTTTAAAAAGTGAAATTTTCAAAAAATGCATAATTTAAAAGTGTTTTTTCAAAAAGCTGAGTATTTGGTAAAAACTGTTAAAAAATGTTTTTTTTAAAAGCTGAATGTTTGGATAGCACTAATAAAAGTGACAGTTTGAATGATAAATTACCAAAAATGACAATGTATATATAAGGAAGTTTATTTCATACTTAAATCAATATTGTGAAATTATTTTTTTCTCACCAATATTAGCTAATACCTACCACTTAAGATTTATTGTGATAATTTATACTGATTTTAATTTGAACATACTATTACAATTATTTTTTTCTTTTTCTAAATAAATTATTTTTTTCTCACCAATATTAACTAATAATAACCTACCACTTAAAATTTATTGTGAAAGTATTGTAAAAATATTGTAACAGTATTTCTTAATTTTAATTTCTCATTCTTTATTTTATGTTTCCCTTATTTTATTTTATTTTTTTATCCATATTTCCTTCTTCTTTTTTCCCTCTTTTTTTCTCCTCCACACACGTACCCTTAAATTATTATTTTTTTTCTTTATTTTCTTCTTTCCTCTTTTTCCCTACCACTTCCTCGACACACGTGCCCTTACTTTTCTCTTTTTTTCCTTCTTTTGTCTTTTTCCCTACCACTTCACCCTCCAAAACATTCCACACAATCTCCGCCCCTTTCTCATCCCCCAAAGTTTCTGCATCTCTTTTTTTTTTTTTTTTTTTTTTTTTGAAAATTCGAAAGCTACAAGGAAAAGAGAAGATGATGATGATGATGAAGATGAAGGATTGAAACATAAGGAAATCCCTCATCTCTCTCCTTAATTCTCAAATCCCTCAAGTCTCTGCCACCATTGGATTTGTATTTGATTTTGGGTTTGGGTTATGGGTTTTTAGTTAATGGTTTAATTTTGAGTTGATTTTCTGTGGATTTTGGGTTTGATTTTGAGTTGATTTTGTTTTGGGTTGATTTTGAGTTGGGTTTGGGATAGGTTTTTCAATGGGGTTTGAGTTGATTTTAAGTTGTTTTGTACTTTTGTTTTGATTTTGAGTTATTTTTGGTTTGATTTTGTTGATTTTGTGTTTGGATTATCAAATGTTGAAATGGGTTGTGGTGGTAGACTGGTGATAGTTGGATGGTGCTATGTTTGTAGCAGCACGGAAAGAGCAGAGCAGAGCAGAGAGAAGAGATGAGAGGCGTGAGTGAGCTTCAGGGCAAAGGGTAAAACAGAGAGATGAGATGAGAGGAATGAGAAACAAGCATAAAGACTGAGGAAATTAACATGATTTATTGAAGGGTAATTTGGTAATTGCTCGAAGAGTCCAACGGATAGCTGAGAATGCGCATGAACTTTTTCTAAAATAGACCTCCAAATCTCCATAATGGCCTGCACGTTTTCAGCCTTGGCCCAAAACGCAACTTTTTCCAAAAAGTTGTGTTTTATGCTGAACCAAACAAGCTTTCCACTCCAGCTTTCTTCAAAACAGGCTTTTTGGGTTGAAAACATTGAAACAAACAGGCACTAAATATGAATGATTGTCTAACACTTTTATATGAACCCACAGCTTGTTCTTCATCACTCAACCACGACAGAGTTGTGACAACAATTGTGACATGAGTTGTGTCCAGACTTTCTGTGATGGTTGTATGGAAGCCCATGCTTGGCCCATTCAATTCAATCTCTATAGAAACTTTTTCCCTCTTTTGAAAATTAATTTCATCATAAAGAAGATACAGCTTAAGCACTTAAGCATTTCAGGTTCAAGTAACTCTAGTAGATAACAAAACATTTTAAATGTGAAAGAGATATATAGAACAGCATTATTAAAAGCACTGGCAAGAAAGGCATTGGCCATATAAGGTGGACACTAGATTAGAAAAAAGTACTTACAGGTTGCAAAAGAGCTTTTTCCTACTAAAACCTAAATTTACATGGCAATCTCAATATTGGTAATTACAATATCACTTTCCTCATTTTCCTAATTTCCTTTACAAAAATTTTATTACACCAGCAAACAAGAATCAAGAATCAATAGGATCAGAAACACAATCCTAAATTACCTAAAATCAAGATTCTCTGCCCAATAAACAATTGTCTTCAATTGACAGGGCTCAGATCAGATCAAGAGAAACCTTCTTGGAAATAACTTCATCTAGTTATCCTTTTCTCTTTGAAGACTCTGACAAGGTGCAATGTGCAAGAAAAAGCTTCTTAAGATTACAATAGCATTAGAGGGACCATTAAGGAAGCAATGAGCAGAAAAAGCATGACATCGTCATTATAAAGTCCTGCAAAGCAAGTTAGCATGAAGTTAAGGAGGGTTAGTGACCAAAAAGAGAATTAATTGTGTTCCACAATTCAAAGCAACAAAGTATGTTTAGCTTTGGATGCAAAAAGTTTGGTTTTCAACTATGAAGAGTTTCCTCCAAGTTTTTAGCTAAATAAGTTCTTTGTGTTTGTAAGTATAGAGAAAGTGGGTGATAGGAATTCTCTGTCTTTATCTTGGTTTAGCTCCCCTTTAAGGGAGAATGGTGCCCATCAAACTTTGGAATAAAACAATTTCACAACACTGTCCATTCCATTCTTCTACATGTTCTTTTCATGAAGTAGACGGGAATTGATACTTCATAACCCACTTGATAGGACCAAATTGGCATACAAGCCTAACTTTTTTGTATGACAACTACCTCAATTAAGACAGCTCCCATTCTTGAAGATATACAATGAATGGCGTCTGGCCTCCACTCACGTGATGGTGGACCCCATCCATGGTTCCCATGCAGGGACGCCATCACCATGCAAGTGACGGGCAGACTCCACCAGCTGTACCTATTAAATTTCTACCATCCTTGTTAGTTAAAAAACCATGAACCTAGGCATCCATTCCAGTTTAGTCACATCTTAGGATTGCACAAATCTAACTCACATTGAGAGCTACACCACACCTTCCCCCCTCCCCACCCCACAAAAAAAAAAAAACCCAAAAAAAAAAAGAAAAAAAAGAAGAAGGGGTGCTTACCACTTTGGGCAGATGTGGCTGCTGGAAGTGCAGGAATTTTAATAGCTGAAATTCCAATAAGTCAGGTTGATAAATATAACAGACGCAAAATAAGCCTTTAGCAAAAAGCAATTTAATTTTCAGAAGGAACAAGTAACAGATTTAAAAGACTTGGTATTCCATATAAATGAATAAAATATAATAGCCAGGACATACTTTTATTGCATGAAGAAGCTTGCACTTGAGATGTAGTGGGCCATGGAGCTGCAATGTTGTCATTTAAATCACAAAGGAAGCTTATTCCTGAAGTCGGGTCTAATGTTGCATCAGAAGGCAAGCTAGGCAAAAGACATCCAGCCTCTGCTTCAGCCAAAAGGAGAAAGAAATGCAAGCTAATTACAAGATTGAAATCAGAAAGTAATAACATTTAATCCATTCACTCACACAAATCTAGATTAGAAACTAAAGGTTCTATTGGCAAACCTTCTGCAGAAAAAAGGTCATTATAAAGAATGAAAGGAAATAAGCTAGAAGGAAATGAATAATTTCTGCACCATACTAAATGATTCTTTGTCTTTAGTTTATTATTCCACAATGCATATGAATTATGCACATTACCTTGAGTTCCAACTGAGACATTGAATTGTTGTTCCATAGCGTTTCGAGATGGAAAAATGAAAAAAGAATCATGTATCAGAATCAGCTTAAAGTCAATGTGACAGAGAACATATTTAGTTTAATTATGAAAAGGGAACCCAGAAAAAACATGAACCTTGAAGGGAGAAATCCTTGAGGCTTATATGACAGAGGCCATATACATCTTTTGTAATATTTGACTTCCTTAACTTTGTTCCCAATGATGCAGCACAATCCAAAGCTTGCAAGTTGGTTATAAAACTCTGCTTTTGCAAGTGGGAGACATAGCTTCCCATGGCACTACAGCATGCCGTCTGGTTACTTATCCCATGCCCACAGCCCTTTGCGACATGCTTCATGTCAGGGAAATTCAGGGGGCAAACTGATGCACAATCACAAGAAAAGAAATATGAGATTGATGAGGCCACCTGAAGGGATTGGCATACGAATAAAAAATCAAACATGTATAAGAAACAGAGCAAACAAGAATTACCACACAAAAAAATGTGGAATTAATAAATTTCCATGATAAAAGGAGTGAGGAAGTCACAAGGACAGATAGAAGAGACCATCTAGGAGCTATCAATGTTGTCTATAAGTTTACAGTCCAGTACATGAATAAGGAAATGAACCCAAAGTTGGACTTTGCACTAACAAAAGAATCTTCTAAAGAAATGGATGCATAGTGACTTTCAAAAGTATGTTATACTCCACGTACTCCCACACATAATCATATGCTTCTAACACAAGTACTCAATTCTTTTGTGGATACTTTTAAGTGTCAGAAGGTGTCTTAGACAAAAACCTAGACATAATCTGGAGAGGTTATTCTACATCCATGTTTTACCCCAAACTCACCTTTATTAACATTGCAATTTGATAGTACTCTGAGAACATGCTTCGCAAGAGGAGGATCAAGTTTACTTGCCAGCCATCTGTGGACGATACTTCTACAATCATTTATAGTAGTTGAGTGCTCAGGTAAAACATGGGGCCCATCAACGCTCAATAGCTCAGAAGCTTTCAATGCAATCCTCGTAGCAGCTTCTAATATTGCACCCTGACAAATTTGGTTACAGCATTCTTTCACAGAATCAATCTCAGCACAAGCTGCCAGAAGCTTAGAAGTATCTACAGTGTTCTCAAACTCATTAACATCAATGACCGGGCAAGAGTTTTGAGTGAGATTTGAGGCATGAGTTGAACATATCTGTGTCACATTAAAATTAGCACCCTGACCAACCAAAATCTGCTCAATGTCTGAGAGGCAAAATTTGGCAAGGGTCCCATTTAAAGCAAGGACATTGGTTTCTTTACTCGATTGACCAATGATAATTGCAAGAGTGGCTTCCAACTGCGGACAACAAATGACATTAGCCAGAAACGGTGCAAAAGCGGACCAGCAATCTACTGATGTTGTACTCAGCAAGCTTTTCGCAGCAGTGAAGTTTAACATACAGAGTCCTGCATTAGAAGAGAGAGAGAGAGAGAGATTACAAAGCACAACATGTGATCAAACTTCTTAATCCATATAACTTTAAGAATGCAATGTAAATAAAGATTTTACTATAATTTTTAAGAAGTATATTTAAATAGACCTGATAATTTTGGAGTGGTAGTATTTGTGAAGGGTATCAATGGTGAAGGTGCAAGCATAGGAATAAACGGCTGAGGAGACCCACTAGGAGAGATCTCGGGCAAAAAAGCATCCCTTCTTTTTTCCATCAAAACAGGACCCGTAAGATGATCTAACTGGCTGCAGCAAGATTCATGAAAACCTGTACCAAAAGCATAAGGAAAATGAGGATATCAGAAAAACTTTCATTTATGTTTTACACAATAAATTTTTTAAAGCTTAGAAATACTATAGGCATGCATGCAAAGAGATGTCAGAAAATATACTTGAGAAAAGGTGTTATGTAAACTAACATATCAGTGGAATACTAGAACCTTTTGAGAATGGATAACATCTTGCTAATTCAAAGAAATTAAAATGTAACAATTGAAGCGTCCATTCACCAATTCAGGTTTTTTTTTTTTTTTTTAAAAGGAATGGGAAGCTTTTTTATTTATATAAGTAATGGAAATGGGAACCTTAAATTTAAAATCATAAGAATACCTCATAAAAATCTGTAGAGGCAATTCTGTAATTCTATAGAAAAAAAACAAGAAGAAAACTAACCAAAAATGAAACAGTAACTACAAGCAAAACCACCTAGAAAAAGGAAATAGTGATAGTATGTAAGCTTTAACTGTCATGATGAAAGAAGCGCTAGTGCACTGCCATACCCCAAAAGGACTAGTCAAGCTGTAATTAAGGCTCCTTACAATAGCTTCCATAGCAAAGATTTACCTAGTAAACACTTGATGTAAGACTTAAGTCATACCTATACAACACTAATGTCCTAACAACCTTGTCGAGATAAGGCGATAAAGCACTAGCAATATTTGAGGCTATAACCTAAAAAGACTAGTCAAGTTACAATTAGGGCTCCTCATTATCACTTAGATCTATTTAGTAAACACCTGATGTGGGACTCAACTTATGCCCTTGCAAGACAAACTCTTCTAATCTAATCAAATATCCAAACTATTGAAGTATCACACTAACCTTCAACACAAAATTTGACAATAAATTGAGTCATCAATTGGAGGATCTACTTTCTATTAAACAAAAAAAAAAAAAATTGTAGTGATATACTGGGTTTGTTGTTCATCGACCCACTAATTTATTTATTTTCTAAGTAGAGTACTAAGATAGGAATTTCCAACATACATGGTTAACTTCTCCCTTGTTGATAATGTATGTTAGAAACCAATTCTCTGGAAATTGATGCTAAGTACAAAGTCCTCCTACGCACCAAAGAAGATGATGAATTTCTTAGCACCAATTCCATAAAAGCAGCCTTGCCAGAAATCAATCCATGTGAAGTGAGCACTGATTGTGTCAATTATTTGTGGCAAAAATGGTGGCCAGGGTGCTATCACAGAGGCGAGTTATTGAACATTTAACACAAGTCTATACCTAAATAAATGATACAATTTATTCCAAAATCCTAACACTAGCCTCGATCTAGAACACTGGCACATCAGTCTGAACCTTAAAGAAAACAATTTTAATTAATAGCAAATACTAATGCCCAGCTCATACAAGTAAACTGATAGTGTAAACAAAACAATTGCATCAGCAAATTGATTGCCAGTGCACCATATTCCTTAAAGTTGAAATGAAAATTCAATACCTCCACCAAAAAATAAAAGAAGGAACTTTGAAGTTTGAACACCATATTTATATACCAATAATAAAGTCCCACAAAACCCATTTCATGAAACCCCAAAACTCAGCAAAAATACGCTAAACCCACCTACATTTCCTCCAAAATAGAGCAATTCAACAATGAACCCCAACTGAAAAAACTCACAGATCAAGTAAAATAAACCAAAACCCAGTACATCATCAAACTGCAACATTTTCCCATCACTAGTAGTTGCTTGGAATGACAAGCTTTGCCCTATCAACTCTGTGCCAGCCTGCCAATTTTGGCCCCAATTGCGCAATAGTTGAATCCAATCGGGATTAAAGCCCTAAATTTAACATTAGAAACATCACCAGTACCTCCAACATTGTACAACAATACAACCGACCAATTAGGATTTCTCTCAATCTCAAACCTAACCCATCCTTTCTTATTGCATGGGACTCAGCAATACTTAACAAAGGGAGTTATGTAAAAATAAGCATTGTGGAATACTAGAACCTTTTTGAGAATGGATAACATCTTGTGAATTCAAAGAAAGTAAATGTAACATTTGACGCCTCTATTCACCAATACAGGGATTTTTTTTTTTTTTTTTGGGGGGGGGGGGGGGGGGGGGGGGGGTTGTGTGTGGGGTTGCACCTTTGTCCCTACACACTGAAACTCTTCAAAAACCAAAAAAAGAAAATAAATAAATGGGAAGCTTCAATTTAGAATTATGATACTAACTCATAAAAATCTGAAGAGACAATTATATGATTCAAGCAAAACAACGTAGAAATGGAAATAGTGGCAGAGTGAAGTTCTAACTGGCATGATGCAAGGAAGCGCTAGTGCAGTACTATACCCCAAAAGGACTGGTCAAGTTAGAATTAAGGCTCCTAGTAATAGCTTCCATGGCCAAGACTACCTAGTGAACACCCAATGGAAGCTTTAACTCATGCTTGTGCAACACACACTTCCCAACATCCTCATCAAGACAAGGTGGGGAAATCACTAGCTACGTTTGCAGCTATAACCTAAAAGGACTAGTCAAGTAACAATTAGGATTCCTCATAATCGCTTAGATCTACTTAGTAAACATCCGATGTGGAACTCAGTTCATGCCCGTGCAAGTGTGCAACACACACTCTTTTAATCCAATCCAATATCTAATCTATTTGGAGAATCACACTAACCTTTAACACAAAATTTGACAAGAAACTGAATCATTAATTGGAGGCTCTACCTTCTATCAAACAAAACAAATAGTAGTGATATACTGAGTTGGTTATTCATCAGCCACTAATTTAGTTGGTTCTAACTACTAAGTAGTGTACTAAGACAGGAATTTCCAACAGACATGGTTAACTTCTCCCTTGTTCATAATGTAATTCTCCGGAAATTGGTACTAAGTACATAGTCTTCAGTCTCACCCAAGAAGATGCTGTTTTTCTTAGCACCAGTTCCATGAAAAGCAAGCGTGCCCCATTATTCAATCTATACAAAGTGATTACAAGTACTACTTGCGCAACAATGGTGGCCCGGGCGCTATCACAGAAACAAGCTATTAACCTTTAACGCAACTCTATACCTAAACTAATGAATCAATCCCAAAACATTAACACTAGCCTCAATCTGGAACAGTGGGACATCAGTCTGAACCATAAGAAAAACAGATTACTTAATAGCAAACATCAAGTAAACTCAATGTGTCAAAAATACTGGAGTATATTTTGTCAAAAAAAAATAATAATAATATGAATACAAAAGTATATATGCATAGTTAATTGGTTGCCAGTGCACCATATTCTCAAAAGTTGAAAAATGAAACTTCAAGACCTCTACCCAAAAAATAAAAGAGGGAACTTCGAAGTTAGAACACCATATTTTCATACCAATAATGAAATTCCACAAAACCCATTTCATGAAACCCCAAAATACAGCAAAAAAATATACACTAAACCCACCTGCATTTCCTACAAAATAGAGCAATTCAAAAATGACCCAACTAAAAAAAAACACACAGATCATGTAAAATAAACCAAAACCCAGTACAGGAATTAACAAGTAAATGTGCTTGCATACTCACAGAGAGCTAATAGGAACACTTCCAGAAGAATGATATTGAGACCGAGCTTGAAAAAAACCCTCCCTTTCATGCCTGACACTTGTATCAAACACAGTAGAGCCAAAAACAAAACAAAAAATGAAAAAAAAAGCAAGAAAGAAAGCAAAAGAGAAAGAGTGGTTAACAAGAATCAGGCTGGGAATTGAAGAAGTTGTTGGCTGGTATGTGAGTAATAATAATAATCAAAGGAAAAGAGAAAGAGACAATGGTATATAGAAGCCATGAATGAGCTTCAAAGTGTGTGGGGACTAGAAAGCAGTATAGAGTAATAGCTAGCTGTCCTCACTCACACACACAGTCACTCTCTTTGAATGAGAAAGAGAGAGAGGTAGAGCCCACCATGAGCAAGAAACTCAGAGACAAACACCAACCAGTGCATTAACGCCATCAATTGCCTTTTCCCACTTTTGTTTGTATGAGTATGAGTGCTAAACTGCTGTGTCTCTCGCACGGGTGACACGTGTGTGCGGGACCCACTTTTTGCTTGCGTGTTCAGCGTGTCATTCACACTCACATCTAGAGCTCTCATGCCTGTAAGGGGACACGTGGCCTCTGCCCAATTGCTAGTTCTTCGTCACTGCGGATTTGGGATTGGGATTGATTTTTCTGGTGCTGGTTTTAGTGGGTTTTTTAAGGCCTGCAGAATAAGCAATGATGATAAAATTTGGACCCAGTTTTCTTCTAGAGTGATTTACTTGTCCGTGCCAAAAATGAGTTTGACGTAATATAATGTATTTGTAGAGACGGGAACTTGAACCAAATAACCTAGTACAGTTGAAGAAGAAGAAAAAGACAAGGAATAATGAAGAATACTAGTCCTCGGCTAAGGTCCAAAGGTAGATATTTATATTAGTTTGATTTCAAGAATGATTTGCTATAGTATTTTTCTCTTTGAGATCCTTCGTCAACTCTACCATTTTTCAGAGGATCTTTTATATTATATATTCTCTTTTAGTTGATCTTGGCTCTCCATTTATTGATCATTTAGGCTATTACTCGAGTACTTGTTCCATCAAACACCTTCTCAAATCTTCTATGAGTTGCAATAATTAAGACAACACTGTTTAGAGGTTTTTTCCACATAAATGCGATCAGGAAATTTAGTGAGCTGCATTAAATATGGTAGCAACTATCATCCTTTCAAATACGTCAAAACTAGCTTCCTCTCAGAAGCTCTTCCTCTATAGTGTGAGATCCTCTAGTACCCTTGACCTCAAATATGACACGTGACACTATTACTTTATTAAACTTCTGTATCCCACATTACTTGTGGATTTCAATTAGTTTCAATTAATTTAACTAGTAAAATATTTTATTCAACATTAAAAACTAATTAGTATCTTGGTCGATTTATTATATATAAATAATAATAATAAATTCTTCTTCAATTTATGATGGCTTGTAATGGTTGATAGAAATTTTTTTTGTCTCAATCAATTTGAAGGAAAATTCCTCCATATAATTTGTATCTTGTTTGCACTTTTTTTTTATACTTAAATTGTATTTAACTAATGAATTACTCAATTACATGGTAAAATACAATTTTATCCTTATATAAATAACATTATTATTGTTGCATTGGTTTTTTTTTTTTTTTTTTGACGAAGAAGAAGAAGAAGCATTGATTAATATAAATATATGGCTGAATCAATTGAAAAATTCTTAAGTACAAAATTGAAGAAAAGCATTCTTTAAGTTTTATCATTTCCGTTTTCAATGAAAATAGTTGCAACACATACATACATACATATATATATATATATATATATATAACCGAAGTTGTTAGACTTTTAGTTGATCTCATAGTATTATGTCATATAAAATTTTGAGGTCTCATAATTTTACATGTCACTATTCTAATATATATTTTTAATTAAATTAAATTATATTCTATATTTAAATTTTCACTTAGAGTCTTTTGGTATATTATATTTTCTTTAAATAGTACAATATATAATTTCATATATTAACACAATCATAAAATGCCTAAAACTAAAATATATAGTTTTATATGCAAAAACAATTATGATAAATGTTTATTTATAATTATTATTATTATGAAATTTATATTTAAACAAAAAAATATATTATATTATATTATGCTAAAGTTTTCTGTGCATTGCACGAATTATCGACCAGTGTTCATATATATCCAAAGTAAAATAGTTTAAAGTCCTCTTATCCAAATACCTAGGTAATTATTAGAGGTGTGAAATGGCTATAGTCCTCTTATCCAAATACCTAGGTAATTATTAGAGGTGACTCCAAAGTGTTGGCTAATGAATTTAAAACTAAAATCACAAATTAGAGGCGGCCTAAAAATCACAAAACCAAAATTCTCTATCTTAATGAAAAAAAAAAAAAATCCTGGATTAAAATTTTTATTACACCAACAAAAGAATAACAATGGGCACCAAGAAGAAAGATGACAAATTGGAGTGATGAACGATCTCCAAAGCTTTGTTGGATGCGGCCCAAGAAGCCAAATTATGGCTATGTATTGGCTGATCTTGGAGTGTACCCGAATAGACCCAAAAAATAAAAAAGTCTTCGTCCAAAACAAACTTGTCAATTTTTCAATTGCTTCATAGTTTTGTTTCAAAACAACTTCCACAGTTCCACCACAAATTTGGAATCACCCTCAAAGATGGAATATGTGTACCCAATATCACTTTGTTTTTAAAGGCTGATTATAAGAGTATTCGCATCCGGAATCTTCAAACTAGTCTCTTTTACCATCTCAAAAATTATTTTATCAATTATACCATACCATTTTACAATACACCCAATATGGCAATATCTCATTTCTTATTTATCTCATCTATTCATTAAAATATTAGGTTATGTTTGATAACAGTTTTTATTTTTTATTTTCAAAAACTTGTTCTGGGGAATATAAAGAAAAAACAATTTTCTTGTATTTTTGAAATCAAAAACATGTTTGGTTAACTGAAATTAAAAAGATCTTTTTTTGAAAAAATAAAAATAAAAAATACTAAAATATGTTGTTACTAGGATTTGAACTCTAATACTAACTCATTAAATGAGACAGGTTCATTAAATTAAATGCATGTTTTTATTGACTTTTGAAAATTAGAAACTGAAAACAACATTTTGCATGTTTTCAGTTGTCATCACAAATTGAGTTTTGAGAACAGTTTTTGTTTTCTTTCCATTCTGAGTTGCCAAACAAATTTTTTAGTCTCAAAAATAGAAATTTTTTTTAGAAATAGAAAATAAGGGGAAAAAATAATTACCAAACACACCCTTAATTTCACCAACTCTTTTTCTCTCTCTTCCTCTTCATAAAAAATAAAAAAAAAAATTTAAAAATACCCACCCACCATCACTAGGGAAAAAAACAATATAAAAATGTATACAAGTTGCTACAGTGCCATCATAAAAATAGGATGGCACTGTAGCACAATTGCAATTTTTTTTGCAATTGTAAGACTTTGCAAGACCGAGTAATGGGGGATTTTGAGGTACTGATACGAAATATTACCAACATATGGCATATACAATACCCAATGTGAATGCTCTAAGATACTAGCCTCAAGCCCTCAACTCACTTATGAGGTCAAGACAACAAATGGTTTTTTTATTTAGGCTGAGTTTTCAAGATCTCTTATTTAATAATAAAAGATTTTATCAGTTAAACTAACTAAAACTCATACTATTGATAAATACATAAAAATAATATATATATAAACAGTACCAACCGACACAAAAAGACAAAAACAGTACTAGTCAACACAAAAATACAAAACATGAACCGTCACGTAGTTTCGCTGCGCTTTCGAGGGTCTTGTCTACTTTCAGTAGAAAAGGTTTTCACCCAAGGAAAAAGCAAATTACCCCCTAGAATTTCAGGAATCTTCAGAGCTCTTTCCAGAGAATCCTAAGCTCCTCCCAGTCTATATAAAGAAGCTTTAATAAATATATATATATATATATATATATTTTTTTTTTTTTTTTTGGGATGTTTATTGATGCTCTACTTGAGTATCACACTTCACACAAGGGTTCAATTAGCATCCAATAAATTTGCAATCCTATCTTTATATTGCTTTTTTCTCATGGATGGATTTGCCCTTTGCTTGATTATTAAACAAAGGTCAGGCTGGCATTATTTGCATTCAATAAATTTTTGCACACTGGACCAGGCATGCAAGCTAAGTTGCATCATATAATTATCAGTGCAAAAACAGATATATGATGATGAAGGGACCATCCCGCATGAAAATGCTTTTGGATTTTTGGAACACTAAACATAAGACAAGCCCATACAAGAGGCGGCTTTGCCCTGGTCAGAAATTAATGGGTTTAATGGGCTGGGCTGACTATTCGAAGCTTAAGACCAAAATTGAAGTTGGACTTGGAACAGGTTGAACTTTTCATTTGATAAACGTGGGTTTATTCTAGTCCTAATCAGACCGAGCCCCCAAGGAATTAGTGCATGAAAAGTTTCGTGGTGGCTTTTTCTTTCTTATTCTCGCACACACCATTTGGTTAGTCAAGAAGAAGAAGTATGGCAACGTGAAAATAATACTTGGTCAAGTCTTAATCTATACGTGCTAATGGATAGGCTTCATGATATATTCAATGTGCTAACCTATCGTAGACACAGACACTAACATGGATACGACATAATGACATGACAATTTTACATAAATTAGGACACGGGTATGGTGATAATACATATATAAATTGATTATTAAATATTTTTATGTTTATTTTTAAATATTGTTAAGCATTTATTTATTTTTTATATAATGCTAGACTTGTATCAATTTAAGAGCAATAAATGATAATAAAGTGAATTCATAACTAATATATGATATTTATTAATTAGAATTCAAAAACTAAAGAATAAGATCTACGAGAACAAAAAAAAAAAAAATCTAAAAGAGTAAACCAAAAATAACTAGATAAGCATTCAAGATTAAACTAAAAATAAATAAAAGATAAATGTCTAGACTGTGTCCTGCAATTTTGCTAAAATAAAGAACATAGTTGGGACACATGGCAAAAGTGTTCTAGGCGTGTCCTGTGTCTGACACGTTACGGCACCCTCAAATGAATTCTATGTGCTTTCTAGGTACTATTTGCTATGAACTATAAAATAAATAAATAAAGATATGTCTAGTGTGTCATTAATTTTCCTTTCATTTGGGTTTATTATTATTGTTATTATTACTGTATTATTTTTGTAGTTTTTTCCGTTATATGATGAGCATTATTTTAAGGTGGTACCTGGTAGCTTGAAGTATTTGTGAGAATATTTTTCTACTACACTGAATTTGAATTAAAGATATAAGAAAAGTAAGCATTAATTGTGTTAAATTAAAAAACCAAAAAGTTCCCTTGTTCTTCTTTATGAAAGTTAATTTGTCCTCTTATTCTTTAATTAATATAATATAGACAAGAATGGAAGATCTTACTTAATCACTTTAAGTAGATTCTCTGCTTTCCTTTTCTTTTTTAATGCCTATAGATTTTCTATGTCTTGTGTTGTCATTGAGAAAGTCAAAGTAATTATATAGACGCGTTCGGAATCTGAATCAAAGACCAATTCTCAGCAAAAAAGAATCAAACACAAATTTGTATGCTTTTAAATTTTCGAAATTAATAATTAGCGAATGAAAAAGAAAATTCTAATTTTTTTTCTCAGACGCATCATATTGTGAAAAACTGGTTTTATACAAATCCAATTAAATGTAAATTAAGGAATTGAATCCCTGAAATCTCAACATACAATGAAAACTCCTATAAAAAAAAAAAAAATATATATATATATATATATATATACAATGAAAGTTAGATGCAACAGACTTAACTATTTACATGCCTCTAGCTTTCAAAAAAATAATAATAATAAATGCCTCTCCCTCTCACCCACTGAATACATTCATATTCTAACCTCTACATAAAATGACATATATGCACAGTGATGAGCTTAATTGGCTATTAATTAACCTCTGGAATGCTTTGCAGGGCTGGCCTCCATGACCTTTGACGTTCCAACTCATATTTACCATCAGCAGCAGCTTCTGCTAAACGAGCAAGAACTTGTTCCATAGACAAACCTTGCATGTTTACCAACTCTTCCAGCTCCTTCTTTGTAATCTTGATCTTCACCTCTCTTGCATGATTATTACCAGCACTTGCAGAAGAGGAAGACATGTTACCAAGAAGCCTATGCCTTTCCACGTTGTTGCCTTTATGGTCATGATCAGCTTCAGCAAACATTGCATCATGGTGGTTCTTTGAAGAATTGAGGGAACCCCAATCATCACCAGCCCATACCATTGAACTAGATTCACGTCTCAAGCAGTTTCCCATTTTGGGTTTTTCACAAATTTGTAAATTTTCTCTTTCTTTTGGTGATGAAAACCAATTTGTATATTTCTTTGTTGTGTGAAGAAATTGAAAGATAGAGAGGTTTGGTATATATATAGGTGTTTGAGTTTCATTGAAGTTTTATCTATATATCTAGGTTCCAAGAAACCACTACTACGTGTAAAAGAAGATGTGCACACGTAGGATTATATGAAGACAGCTATGACGTGGCTATCTAATAGCGTGGTTGGTTGACCAAATAGCACCGTCTACCTTTCATTTCAAGAAGAAATGGAATGCTAATTCCTATAAAAAAAATTAATTAATTGCTAATCTGATTTGACTTTTAAGTGTGAAATGGATCAGAAGGAGC
The DNA here is from genome assembly GCF_932294415.1 of Quercus robur. Taxonomy (NCBI): domain Eukaryota; kingdom Viridiplantae; phylum Streptophyta; class Magnoliopsida; order Fagales; family Fagaceae; genus Quercus; species Quercus robur. The sequence continues at coordinate 75,595,149 of NC_065538.1, read as the reverse complement.
ATCTACTAGAACACAGTAGTGTGAACATAGATATCCAAAGGGCATCTTTTACTTTGTTTTGATTTCATATATATTTTTCATTTCATTTCATTCTAGTCTTAATTAAACCTTCACGTGTGGGTTTGTTTTCGTAGACAATATATCCAATTTGGCCATTTCTTCTTCAATCCTAAGCTTCATACTTACTTTCCCTTATCCGGATTTAAGTTTTCTCAAGTTTTAACCCTTTACCACAATAATGTATAAGCAGAAATTATTTCATACACCAATGAATAATTTTGAGTAGTCTCTTTCGTACGAGCCTTATAAATGTGATTTATTATTAGGTCATGCTAACGAATACTCTTAAGGTAATGGTTAACAATTACCACCGCACACCTTTGGTGCGATGGTCACTCCACAAATATAAATACTTGTGGGGTATGAGGTGTGAGAGATAAGGGTCAGGGTTCAAGTCTCTAGAAGGGAGTTTCACACACATATACACTTAAGGTATGTTTCTTTAGAGGTAAAATATAGTGGACGGAAAACTTTGAAGATAAAATGGGAAGGAAAACATTTTAGAGTGTGTCTGGTTGAGTGGGTAGGAAGGAAAATAAATAGTGGGGCTCAGGTGTTTTCTCTCCTGCCCTACTAAAATTTTTTTTTCCCAAATTGGAGAGAAAACTAAAAAGAGAAAATGAGGCCACTTAATGGACAAAACTGCCTATGTACTTTTGCAAATGAAAATTCGTCCAATTCCTTCTTCTTTTTTTTGGTGCTGTGGGACTTTGCCTCCCTATTTTTCATTTTTCTTTTCATTTCCTAGGTTGGACGTTGGCTTCTTCTTCTTCTCCCTTTTTTTTTTCTTTTGGATTTCCTAGGCGTTGCCTTCTTCTTCTTCTTCTTCTTCTTCTTCTTCTTCTTCTTCTTCTTCTTTTTTTTTTTTTTTTTTTTGTTTGTTTTAACTAGACATGATTTTTTTTTGGACATGATTTTTATTTTTTAATAATTTGGGTGATTTTTTTTGGTTGTTTGTCACTTTTTTGTTTTAATTGGCTATCATTTTTTAACAAGGGTATATGAGTAAATTTATACAAACTCACATTTTTCATTCTTCTATTTTTCCACTCCCAACCAAACAAAAAGGAAAGAAATTAAAATCTTTTCTATCCTCTCACTTTTCCATCCTCCCACCATTTTCTATCTTCTCGCTTTTTCACCCCTCCAACCAAACAAATCCTTAGATTAGGTTAGAGTAGAAATTCTATCTTGTATCAACAAAAAAAAGGGGGGGGGGGGGGGTAATGGTTAACAACTCATTTTAAGAAAGTTTAGGCACCACTTTTATAAGAAATGAAAAAAGTTGTCAAAATATTAAAATTTTTTTTTCCTTTTCCCATATAAATTTTCTCAAAATGGATTGTTAACCATTACTCTAAGGGCATCCGTTAGCATTTTCCTTTATTATTATATGAAAGAAAAATGTAATATATATATTGAGTATGCTAAATAATTTCATTTTTTTTTACGTGCACGGGTGTCTGGAGTTTTTCGAGAGACGATTTATTCTCCCAAATATGTATAATCTACACATCACACACACACACAAATTAATTTTATGAAAAATTGACTTGGGCTGAGTCCAAGATATCAATTAAGAGTTTTAAACTCATGATCTCATGGAGACCAATCCCTTAAGAATTTTCACTTGTTATACCATTACACACACGTAGCTGTCATGAATACTTGAATACATTTCAGCGAAAAAAAAAATACTTCAATACATTGATTATTGGTTCCTGTCCCTCCACGTGTTTCTTTATGTTTATGTTTAAACACGCAGACCATTTAATCAATTAAAAACTTTCACTAGAATAAATACTAGTTAACTTCCCACATCTAATATTATACATTTATACTGCGTCAAATATATATATATATACACACACATTTATACTCTCACATACTTCTTTATTGTATGTTTCAACACACGGGTCATTTAACTAAAAGTAAACTTTTTTGCTAACTATAACAAATGCTACTCTGACCTATTTAACTGTCCACATCTAATAATATACTCCCACGTGTTTCTTTTATCAATTTATATATATATATATAGAGAGAGAGAGAGAGAGAGAGAGATTGTATTTTGAAATAGAATCAAATAAATGGGACCAAAAGTCTTGTAGTTCAATTGACATTCTAGTGTTTTCTAAAAGTCTTGTAGTTCAATTGGCATTTTAGTGCTTTCAAAAAAAACATTTAGGATTCTATTCATTCACCCCTAGCTATCGATTTGTTAAAAAAAAAAAAACACACACACACACATATACACCACATTGTATTTGATTGTACTGTTAGAATATATATGTGTGCGAGTAGTTTAGTTGGTTTAATAATGAAATCTCATCTTGAATACTAATAAGAAGAATAAATAGTTAATATAATGTTATTGAACTCATACCCATTAGATTTAAACCTTTTGGGTTAAACAGTATCTCTATATGTTATATTAACAACTCAAACTGTCTCCCCAAAATATTTCTCTCCCCAACATGTACATGTACGTGCTTACCTACTTTGTCTACGCAAAATTTTATGAATTTTTTCCTGTTTGTTATACCTGCATTTATATGTTCCTTTGGGTTGTTAACATGTAATGTTATCAAATAAAAGTCAAAATTTAAATGAAGCCCACCGGAAATCATAAGATTGTTTAATTCAAGCCCACTGGAAACACGTGCCACAGAGACAGAGACAGAGAAAGAGAAAGACAGAGATCGTTTCGCCGATAGATGTATAATTAAGGATAGAAAAGGCTATAGTTATGAACTTATGCTTCTCCACGTAAACAATTGGCTTTAATAGTCGACGGCTTGCAATCTCTCTAAAACTCAAACCAATAATAAAAGTTAACCCAAATCCACGTCTATGAATTTCATTTCTGCACGCTTGGAACAATTCTTGAGGACCTCATTATGAAGAATCCTTCAAAAATATGATACAATAATTTTTTTAAATATGTCAAAAATATTACAACTTTTTGGAGGTGAAAAGTCTAAGATTGAATCCTGTAATGTGAAGCACTCGGGAAATGACTTCATACTCTCGGTTCATGCTTATTAGCTTTTTTAATAAGACTGGGTGCACAGCTATGACTTATTTGGATCTTTTGCTCCCGTAGACCAGGACCCATCGGGTTAGGTGTCATTATGGTTACGCTCAGGTGAAAGACGCCAACTCAAATTGCTCCCTATCCAATTTTTTAGTTCAAAAAAAAAAAAAAAAACCATATATATTACAACTTTTACTACCTACAATTTATAATATCCTTAATATCACTCTACTTTCTTAGTATATGTCAAAAATATTACAACTTTTTCAACCTAAAATTCATATTATCTTTAACACCACTCTAATTTTTTTTTGAGGTGACAAATTTGAAGTTATTTTCTTGCACTCGTCACAGAAGAAAAGTGTTCCATGGTTAATGAAAGAGTTCCAAAGTAGTTTTCAGCATGCGTGTGTGCGCTCGCAAGGGTTAAAGCTATAATAATACACTTGTTTGTGATTTGGACATCTAAGATCGGCCGCCATATAAAAATAAATAAATAAATATATAAGAAATGATAAAGTTGACTTAAATGGAAATTTTGTTACGTGGAATATATCATTTATAATTCATTTGTTTCATTCTCAAAATAGATAAATCTGTATTATTTTTGTTATTTATTTAAAATTTAATTTCATTGTTGAACAAAGAAACTATAATAACTAAACTAGACAAAACATGTACAAATAGTCACGGTTACTATTTATTTCTTTGTTGTTCTTTTGGACTTCAATTGGGGATACTCTTTCTTTTCATTCTACTGATAAAATTATTTAAATGCATATAAGTTTCACTTTTTTTTTTTTTTTTTTTTTTATTGAGATATTTATTTGTTTGTTTGACATTTTTTTCATGATTTTTTTTTTTTGTTGGTAAAATAGACAATATATTGCAAAGAAACTAAACAGCTACATCATGTTCCAGGCAAAGCCTGGTCATATACATGCCATGAAAGTCTTCTTCAAACACATTAACAAAGTCCACAAGCGGACTTTCAAAGGAAATAAAGTCTAAATTCCTATAAGCAGCCATCCTAGCAAGAATATTGACACACCGGTTAGCTTCGTTGAAATAGTGCTTAAATTGGATTCATTGAAATCTGCAAATCAGCTATCTACAGTCATCCAAAATAGGGGAAACTATGTTATTCTCATAGTCTGAATTTTGAAAGATATCAACAATAGCTTTTGCATCAAGCTCAACAATAATGGAAGTAATATTTAAATTACAGCACATGATGAACCCATCACGCAGACCCCACAACTCAGCCACAAAGCTATTAGTTTACCCAATACGTCTAGAAAACCCAGCAACCCAGCCACCTTGATTGTTCTTCACAATTCCCCCACACCCAGCTAGACCCGTGCTGCCCAAGACCTATGTTGCACGAACACGGACACGTGGATACGTGGATACGACAATTTTTGAAAAATAAGGACACGACACAACGGTTAAATAATTAATTAAATTTTATATTTAGGCATATTTTTAAATATTTTTAGACATAAAATATGTTTATGTCTAGAATTTAAATTATGTAAAAACTACAAATAAGTAAACTAACACCCAACGTAGTACAATAATACACAAAATCTTCAAGCACTTTCAGTATTCATTTTAGTAAAATCACCTACAATATTTAACTTTAATAAATAAATAAAACTATAGCATGACACACAAAAACAAATTTATAAGTTATAACTAATATAAAAATAATAATAAAATAAATAGGACAGAGGGCACCCACAGGCCACAGTAGCAGTTAAAAAAAAAAACAAAACAAAATGCGTTATAAATAAGTGAGTAATAGTACATTCACCAAAATTAATATCGGAAAGAAAAAAAAAACAGAGAGAGAACAGAGAAGAGAATCAAGAGATCGGTCCGCGCCAAGAGAGAGAGAGATCAGAAGGGACAGAGGACAGAGGGCACGGCGTCGACGTCGGAGCTCGCCGATCGGCCTGATCTAACTCCGGCGAGGGACAGAAGGCAGCGGCAGCGACAGAGGAAGGGTGGGTTGAGAAGAACTTGAGATGTGGTTTCAACTTTCAGTCTAAGAGACTCTAAACTTGCTTTATTATTTTAGGGTTATCACAAAATCAATGGTATTGGTAAGTCCACGGTCAAAATCTGTGATTTTTTTTTTCACTGCTGGCGCGTCGGACATGTCGGAATTGCGTCGATGCCGTGTCAAAAAAGAAAAAAAAAGGGACACCGCTAGACACCGGAATTTGGCACGTCGTCCCCGTTCCGGTGTCCGACACGTGTCGAACACGAACACGACACCAAAAATGGTGTGTCTATGCAACCTAGCCCAAGACTAAACCAACTGTGTTCAATTTGCTCCACCCTTCTGGCGGTCTCTCCCACCTAACTTCCTTCATAATGTATCAGGCTGGATCTCTATATACGCATACACAGTACATAAACTCCCTGGTTTGCGCGATGTTGTCTGTTGCCAACCTTGGATTGGGGTTCTTCCTATTAAACACATCATTGTTCCTGCTTTTCCATATATTCTAAATTGCAAAAGGGTCGATCATCTTCCATGGGGGTTGACCAGGCAGTAAGCTACGGTTCATCTTCCCATTCAGCATAAGCCACTCTTGCAAATATGTCATCTAAAAGGCTTGGTTAGTGTTATAAACACCCAACTGCATCCACACGGCCTTAGCCCAACCACAATCTCTAAGGGCATGCATAACTGATTCCACCTCCACTCTGCAAATAGGACAAATCTCATCATCGCCCATTCCTCTTCTAACCAGGCATGCCTTAACTCCAATACTCTCATGAGCATACCTCCAAAGGAAGGTCTTTATTTTTGGAAGGGTTTTTGCTTTCCATATCCAACCCACGGCAAAAGGAGGACTAAGACCAGAATTTTCAGCAACATTATTGGCACTTTTAAGATCAAACACACCCCTTGGATTCTCCATATCCACTAACCTATCCCTACCTCTACCTGTCATAGCTATAAGAGTAGCTTGAATCATCAACTTGATATCCATAGGGAATTCAAATGGGATTCGATCCCAATCCCAACCCGAGTCCACCATAATATCCTTCATTGCCCACTGATTTGCTTCCTGAGTTAAAGGCCCTTAAATTTGCTACCAAAGGGGTCCTTTTTTTGTCCAATTCCCTGACCAAAAACTCAAATTACTCTCCCTCCCAACTGTCCACATGCTTCCTCTATTAAACACCTCTTTTCCTTTTTTTATCGCAATCTAAATATGAGAGCATGGTAGTCTATCTGTATTGGCTGCATTCATCCTTCGCTGATTGCAGTATTTCTGCCTTAAAACTTTGGCCCATAAAGCTTCTTTTTCAGTAGCCAGCCTCCAATTTAGCTTTGCCAACAGTGCAATATTTCGCCCCTTTGCTGTTTGTAGTCCAAGACCACCTTCCTCTTTAGCTTTGGTCACTTTTTTCCACCTAATCCAGTGCATTTTCCTAACTAAATCTGAGGAGCCCCAAAAAAAAATTCCAATTAACTCGGTCAATGCCTTCAAGTATTTTTCCCAGGAAGTTGTGTACACTACATAACATAGGCAGGTATCATGGTTGAGGAGGCTTGTATAAGAACTGATCAGCCGGCCAATGAAAGCATATTTGCTTTCCAACCCCTAGTTTTTGCTTCACCCTATCCAAGATGAAATTATAGCCTTGAGGAGACGTTCTGGGCTGTTTGATAGGAAATCCAAGGTACTTGCCAAGTTTTGGAGTGGATGCAAATCCAAGGATATCACAAAGTGACTCTTTAGTGTCTCTATCAACATTAGGTGAAAAATAGACTCTAGATTTCGCTTCACTCACTGATTGGCCTGATAAGTTACAAAAGTCATCAAGGACATCTCTAATGGTTGAACAATTAATATAATCTGCTTTGGCAAAGAAAACAAGATCATCCACAAAGAGCAAATGAGAAAAGGCCGGGCCATTTCGAGAGGCCTTAACAAGCTACCAAAGATTTTGACTGCATTTCTCTTCAATTAGTTGGCCAAGGAAGTCCATGCACAAAATGAAGAGGTACGGTGATAAGGGATCTCCTTGTCTTATCCCTCTTGAGGGGTATATCGAGTCAAGAGCTTCACCATTAAATAGCACCGACGTATGCACCATGGATACACAACTCATAATGATGTCAATGAGATCCGAAGGAAGGTTAACTCTAATAAGAGTTTCCCTTATGAAGCTCCATTCTAGCTTGTCATATGCCTTCTCCAAATCAATCTTCAATGCCTTATACCCAGCTTTCCCTCTCTTTTTACTTAGCGTATGGATGATTTCTTGAGCTATTATGACATTATCAACTCCCTTCCTACCCGGAACAAACGCTGCTTGAAGAGGAGAGATTAACTTATCCAAGTAAGGTCTCAACCTAACAACAATGATCTTGGTTACAATCTTGTATCTTGTGTTATACAAGCTTATAGGTTTGTAGTTTCCTAGGGTTTCTGGGCCTTGAATCTTAGGTATAAGGGCAATATGAGTGTTGTTTAAGTATTCTGGAACTCTGCTCTCAATAAAAATCTTTTGTACTTCCTCAGTAATAGACTTGCCTACAATCAACCAGAATCTTTGAAAAAAGCCTGCATGTAGCCCATCCAGCCCTGGTGCTTTAAATGCTTTAAGAGACCATAAGGCAGATTTAACCTCATCCTCTATGGCAGCTCCACTAATGCTGATTTTCTCTACCTCAGTTAATCTAGCTTGGCATTGAGACCTTTCAGGTGCTGCCTTATTGGCACTAAGTGGCGAGGTGGTGTAAACTTCGTCAAAACCATTCCTAACAAAATCCTTGACTTCATCCACTTCTGAAAACCATTCCTCCATTGCATCTTTAATTGCCACAATCTAGTTTCTCTTTCTCCTAACTAAGGTTGATACATGATAAAAGGCAGTGTTTCTGTCACATTGTATCATCCAATTGACTCTTAACTTAAGATCCCAAAGCTCCTCCTCCTGATTCAGCACCATATCAAGCTCCTTCAGAAGATTATTCTCTATATTTAACAGAAAATTGGATGGCCTAAATGACAATTTACACCAAATGCCATTTTACCTTGCCATGATGTTCTTCTTCCTAGCAAAAATATTACCAAACTGCATCTTGTTCCAATTGGTGGCATCCTTAGTGAAATGCTTTATAGCCTCTTCAAGTGCATACGGATGCCTCCAAGCCTGGCTAACAACATAAGGGAAAGTAGGGTCTGACAACCAGCAAGTCTGGAATTTAAAAGGCCTATTCCCTTGCCTTGGGGCTCTAGGAAGCACTTGGAGCATAACCGAGCAATGATTTGAATGACACCTAGTAAGGTGCACAACCCTGGCTTCAGGATATAAAAGACACCAACTAGGGTTAACAAAGACTCTATCAATTCGTTTCTGAATAAGAGCTTGAACTTCCCTCCTGTTAGTCCAAGTAAACTGAGGCCTCGAAAACCCAATGTCAATCATGCTGCACTTGTCTAAGCACTCCTTAAACAACAAGGATCTATTTACACCAACAGCCCTTCCCCCAAATTTAACTTCTGCCTGAAGAGGCTCATTAAAATCCCCAGCTAATACCCAAGGCATATTATGAAGTTCAACAACTTTATTAAGATTATTCCACAAAATGTGCCTTTCAGCACTTTTACAACTAGCATACACTACAGTAAATAACCAGTCTAGGTTAGAGTTTCTTACCTTAACTGTCACATGAATCTCCTGCTTCATGCTCATGAGAGGAGTAATCTCCACTCTATCTGAGTTCTGGAGCAGCCACAACCCGCCATTGTATCCAATAGTTCCTGTATGAACAGCACCATCAAAGGGCAATCTGTCTGTTATCTCCCTTGCCTTGTCACCACCCACCCTAGTTTCCATGACCACTAGCATTGCCAGATTATGATTATGGACCAGCTCTTGAATATGACTCTGAAAGGAGGGCTCTAATGTGCCTCCACAATTCCATACTATGGTATTCATGATGAACTGATGCTGGGATGTGGGGCACTCGTCAATAGGAAGCATCAACTTCGCCTCCTCCTTTAAATTCCAACCTATCCGCTTCAACATATCCAATGACTGTCTTTCCCCTGGAATTAACGTTACATTGTGCTGAAGCACCCACATCTCCATCTCCTGAGACATTACAAGCAAACTGAACATCACATATGGTTGAAAGACTTGAATTTGCTTCGTGGTATTCTTGTTTCCCATGAGGAAAGTGGAGATTGGTTGATTCTCCAGCATTCTTCACTCTCAGAGACATTCCGCAAGACTCTCTTCACATAGTATAGGTACTGTTGAAATCTGCAGTATTGTTTCCCATACATTCGCCTCTCCTCCTCTATCAACGGTACATCCGCCAGAATTGCCACCATGGATTCCTCATCTTTGCCCATACCGAGTCTGTTAATGGCAGTCCTCCGTTCCTCACACTTTCTACTGTCAGAGGGAATATCCACTTCCATGCCCTTCGTAATTTGTTGTTAAACCACCCAATTACTCACATCAGATTTGCACGAATTTCTACGATCACCACCTTTGGAATTTCCACTACTATCCCCTTTAAATTTATAGCCCACCTCTGGCCAGGGCATGCTTGTGAGCTGAAACTAAGAAGCAACTCTTGGTTTTGATTCTTCACCTGAACGTGGCTTACCTCCTCCATCACAGTTAACTTGGTCACCACTTGAAAAAGGAGTTCTTTTTTCCTTTTGGGAGTGCACTATGGAGCCACTATGATCTTTCTCCATAGCGCCTATTACAAAATCTTGGGATGCCCTGGCATGGGCAATGACCTTTTTGCTCTTAACCGAAGCTTTAAGGTTGGGCTTAATCTGGGCCACTTCATCTCCAACCCGGAAACCCATGTTATCCAAGTCTAATATCTTTGGGCATACATCCGTAGGAATTTGGGCTTGAGCATGCGTGTCAGTCCGTATGGTTTGAAGGGAGCTCGCCAATTGGGCTTTGTTAATTACTCTCGGAGGAGACAACTTCCATTTGGCTTCTCTGCTAGGCCCAATATTGGTCTCCACCTTGCCAAGGCCCGTACTAGCATTGACTCCATTCCCACGAATGCCTTGCATCTGCTTGGAGTAGTCGTTGGCAATTCCAGGAGGGGCCTTCCACTTCTTTGGGTTTTTGTCCCATTCTTTTTCCTGCCAACCACTACCCATGGCCCGTACATAGTGTCGTGGTTACCGTCTTGCACATCTTCTTGCATGCCTTTGGTGAACCTCTCACCTGACTTGGCATTATCCAAACCATGCTCTTTGTGTGACTATTCTCCTTTGTCCTTAACAACCACCGTTTCCACCTCATGCACTTAAGAACATTGACGGATTGTGTACGTGCAATTTTCCCTCCGATGACCCATTCTTCCACAAGAGAAGCACAACTTTTGAATACCCTTATAGCATACTGTTTGTTCAAACTTTCCAATTAAAATTGCTGTGATCAAAGGTTTGTCAATATCAATATGAACACAGAGCCTAGCAAACCTTCCTTTAGCTTCAGAGGCAGTATAAGTATCTATTCTGAGAACATTGCCAATGGATTTCCCAATCTGAAGAAGAGCTTCCACATTGTAGTACTCAATTGGAAGCTTATTGAGTCTTATCCATACTACTATTGAAGTAACACTCGTGGATGCTGGTCGGAAATTCAGCTCCCATGGCCTAATAGAGAGGAAATGCTCACCAATAAACCAAGGACCCTTCCTAAGGTTATTTTCATAATCTTCTTTCAATGACAACCTCACAAGGAAAAAGTCATGCCCCAAACCCACACAGTCTAGCCTACCAACGGGTTTCCACATGGATAGTAGTCTACCGTGTAGAAAGCTGAACCCAACCGTTCTACCATAGACCTTGATAATGATTGCTTTGGACCATGGAGTGCGAATGTGTTGCTTGAATTCTTTAGAAAACTTAACAGTAGCTAGTCCTTCACGAAGTACCTCTACTTCCTCATTTGAGTCTTCATCGTCTTCCATACAATCACCAAAATTAAAGGCCTAGGTGAAAGCACTAGGTATTTCACCAACAAGCTTATCCTTGAAGGATATGGCCCTACTCCATGACCCCTGTCCACAGCTTGGAGAGGAAGATCCCGAATCTAGACCTCCTTGGAAGCCTGCATAGCTAACATCTTTAACCTTCTTATTGCTACGTGCTAACTCTTCTTGCTCTTCTCGAGAGAGAGATGAGGAGAGCTCCATCATTATCCTAACAGCTATTCTTGAATCAATACTTGCTAATGCAAGAAAATGCTTTTACATTTTTTTCATGATTGAGGCATTATCAAACCCACTCAAAATTGTAATCAATAAACATTAATCATAGTGCTCTTATGTCAACCCTTTTCATGGTATGATAGCTCTTAGATTTTTAGTATTATAGGACTAGGAGGGCTTGTCAAACCCACAAGCCCAAGCCATGTGTTTGATCCAATTAAACCCGAAGGGTCATGAATGATTTCAACGAGTTGGGTGAACAGGTAACAGGTTTGGATTTTATATACATATAAAAAAACAAAAACAAAATCAGATTATATGGCAGAGTGGTGGGTTTGGAACCCAAAAAAAAAAAAATCAACCTAACCCAACTAAAATAAATAATCCTTTATATTTGAAACGTTCCAAATATAAGAGAAAATATGATAAATAGGTGTAGACACCTTATTTTGCAACTCCTTTATTCTCTTTGTTTTAATGAGCTTCTGTTTCCTCATGTTACATGAAACTACTTTCTCCTATCTCTATTGTTTTTCTTCCTTAAAACAGAGGATTGTGTTCCATTTGGTTCCTTCTGTTGTGCAAAATCCACATGGCTACCCGTGAAGCCAAACCATTAAAAGTGGATAATAAGAGTCAATTTTTAACCAAATAATCCTGAGCATACACCAAACCAAAACAAAACTATATGATAAGAACTTAGGGTTTATGTTTTATTTAAGAAGAGGGGCAAAAAAGTAAATAACAAAATTGTATAATATATTTTTTAAAATTTAAATATATATTAAATATAAATAGGTCAAGTTAGGCGAATATGTGAATCTTATGACGTAAACCCAACCCACCAACCCCTAAAAACCAACCCAACCAACAGGTTGGGTGCATCGGGTCGGTTTTTGGCAGGTTGGCTGCACATCCCTACATAGAGCAAATAATTAATTCAAAAGGTAAAAGATAGCCATGTCACATACAACAAGTTGTATCTCTCTCTCTCTCTCTCTCTCTCTCTCTCTCTCTCTCCTATCAAATTAGAGATGCCAATATCAAACCTTGCTGGAGAAAAAGGTCTCACCCTAACAGGAAACTACTTTCTCCTTTCTCTATTGTTTTTCTTCCCCAAAACAAATGGATTTTCCTTCTGTTGTGCAAAATCCACATGGCTGCCTATGAAGCCAAAGCATTAAAAATGGATATTTGGTTTTCATAGCAACAAAATGATTTCTTTAAGGTCAATTTTCAGCCCTACGTTGGTTTTTCTCATTTAGGTATATGTTAAATTGTTCTGCTATTGCTAGATTTTTCCTCTTCTAACTTTTTAAGTTTGTAGAAATTTTTTGTTTTAATTAGGATGGTAACTTCTTCTCCAATGAGCTCTAATATTGGCCTTTAATGCACAACTCACTATGATGAATGATGATGTTCTAAACTACCAAGAAAGGCGTCTATACTATTAATAACAGGATTTTTCTGTTCGTGTTTCTTCATTTTGTATACTAAAATATTCTTACACAAATTCTTAAATTTTCTAAAATTCCTCTATCTTTTAGTTAAATAATTTTAAAATTTAAAAACACAAACTAGTTAAAAGAGTAATTTACTATTTTTTTTTAAAAGTTCCTAAATGTTAGGCTTTTGTTCTCCCTCTTCTCTAATATGAATTACCAATTTTTATTTTAAATTCAAATTTTCAAACTTTTATCTCACGTAGGAAAAGATCCTAAAAATTTGGACACTATGTCTATCTCACTTTTAAAATTATTCCACGTTATCTTACCTCTTTCTTAAATTTTTTTTAAAAAATACTCACAATTATTTTATATATATTTTTAGAGAAATTTCTTCTCCTATTTGAATTTCAATGCTTCTACATGACTACATAAAAGTTGGAAAAAAAAAAATCAAGAGTTTCAATTTCAAATTGTTTTTTCCATTCATATCAACCACTAACTCACGTACAAATAACTAATTAGAAGAGAAAAAAAAAAACTCATGTAACAAAAACATCTTCTATCTCACTTTTAAACATTATGACACTAAACCAAAAAAAAAAAAAAAGAGCATCATCACATGCGCGAAGCCAGCATAGGATGAGGCTAGTATATTAAATTGTATGTGATATAGCTATCTTTTACCCTTTGAATTAGTTATTAGCCACATGTTTTCCATGCAAATTAAAATGGGAGAAAACAAGAGGAGAGCCGGCCCCCACTTTAACCTCTTTTGATACTAGGGGTAAAATGGTAATGTTGTATAAATGAAAATTTTCAAGAATGAACTTGGTTCAAAGTTCAAACATCCAAATTTTAAGTGGTCATATATATTAAGCAATTACAACTAAATTGCTCCTTTTGTTGTGTGTGCGTGTATATATATTTGTGCTGAGATTCTTTTTGTTGTATACAAATTTGTGTTAATATTAATGTTTTATTAACGCTCATATTTGATTGGTTGATCCATGATCTTACGAATTTCAATGCACACTGTAGATGCATATGTAGGATTATCCTAGATAAATTTTGATTATTTCAAATTAAAAATGATTAAATTAAATTTATTAAAAGATTAAATTTTATTGGTGGAATAACTATAATTATAGTAGACATACAAGCACTAGATTATTCCATACAGATAATATTGTTTTTTTTTTAAATAATAGTATTTATCTAGTTGGTTAATGCATTTAATTTAAAAGAAAAGTTAATGGATGCCCTATAAGGTTGTTAGTTTATGAAATTTTTTTAGAAATTTTTTATTAGAAAAGAAATAAGTAATTAATTTTGCTGACAACTTTTTTATATTTCATATGAAAGTAATATTAAAACTTTCTTAAAATTGTCCATTAAAAATGTCCTAAAAGAATTTGTTAACTAAACCCTTATTTTAATTTGTAGGGTCACAATTCGGGGTCCAGGCCCAACAGGTATGGGGTTCTGGCCCAAGGAGCCCGAAACAATGAATTTATAGAGAGTGGGTTACAGAACTAGGCCCTAACAAAGTGCGTACTAGTTAATATTGGGCCATAAAACAATTGAAAATAAGAAAATCTCCTTCATGTCCATTAGATATACGGTCCGAGGAGACGTAGGGGATGTATCTCTGTCCCTGCTTAAAAGCTATGGTTCTCACCCTCTTCTTCTGTTCTAAGTTCTTCCTTTTTCCGGTCCCCTCCTTAATGGGGACTCCCCCCTCTTATATAGCCCCCTTGAAGTCATCAGGACCTTACACTTGTTGATCATCTGGACCTTCACTTGAGTGCCCGTCCCATCGGACATCTCCTCCATCTTTCTGTGAGTCGTGGTAGCCAAGGTAACACTGTTCACAAGTCCTCTCCACATTAATGTGGCCGGAAAAGTAGTTGTCATGCATTTAATGTGGCAGCTGTAGCCTCTCCCTTGGCATCCTACACTTTCCTCCCTCTTATGGGCTTGGGGGACTCATCCCTGTTACTAATACTCACTGGAGTGAATCCTTATAGCTGGGAGAGTGCATGTTCGAGCCACATTTGATACGTCCGAGGAGACATTTCTCCTCGGACCGCCTTTCAAACAATTTTGGGTCGGGAGCCTTTTTGATACCCACACCTTCTCCTCGGACGTGGTCGAATTTTATATGGGGCCCAAGGCCCATTGTATGATCTTGGAACTTTACCCCTACATAATTAATTAGATTAGTTGTCTATATATATTAATAGCTAAAACTCAGAGAAAATCCAATTAAATTTTCAATTTTGCGTCACATGTCTCATTTAATTTTTAATTTTGTGCCAAATGAATTATTGGGTGTAAAAATCAAAGAGTCTAAGTCAGATTAGATTCTAAATTGGATTTCAATTGGAGTCCAATTTTCTGCCACAGGTCCATCTAAGTTTTTAATTTTTGTACTAAGTGAATAATTAGGTAAAAAAATCAAAGAGTCTAAAACCAATTAAATTATATATATATATAATGAGAAACCATTACATATTTTAGAAATGAATGGTTTAAAAAAATTATAAACTAATACTATGTATAATTTGAACCTCTTCTTAAAAAAAAGTATAATTTGAACCATATAATTGTAATTGTTTTTAATTATACCAATACATATACACAGGGTTACACACTAATTTTAACAGTGGAAAAACACATTCAATAAAATAGTCCAATTTCATCTAAAGGACGAAAAGTCAATCTTTCCTGATACCAATTCCATCTACACTTAAACACTTACTTTGACAAAGATGTCAAAGAGTTCCTAATATCTATTATTATTTTATGGGAATATTTTAAGATTTTTTTGGAACTAAAACACTTAAATTATATCTAAAATAAGAGTCTTTGAGGTCCATAAGTAAGTTAAGGAGTCCAAATTTGCTAAAAATACTGGATTGTATCTTTAAAAAGAGTTCAATCCAAAATAAATTGGGAAAATCCAAAAAATTAGGACTCACCATGGCTGATCAACACTCCAGTACTAAACCTTTTTTTTTTTTTTGAGATAATTTTAACCTGTGGTGTCTGTTTCTAATGACAGCTCTTTATTATCAAACCAAGACATCAATCAGTTTTTAGTGTAAGCGAGGATTAAACCCTAGATCTCTTATTCAACTATCAGAGACTCTAATTATTGATCAATACTTGGTAAGGCCAAATTATCTTCATATATCTATCATATGATATTTGATATAAAAGTTAAATTCTATTTGGTCACTAATTTTTTTTATTAAAATTTATTTTAGTGATAACTTGAGAAACAAATCCAACTTAAATGGAAATTTTATGAGTTTAGTAATGCCTCAATTAAAAGGACTTTTTCGTAACAAGAGATCAAAATAAATATAATAGAGATGGTTAAACTAATGTACTTAGGATTACAACTAAGGAATTTATTAAACTTTTTCTTTCTTTTTTTTTGCTTCAAAGGAATTTATTAAACTTACTTGAATCAAAATGAAAAGTACAATACAATAGTTAAATACAAATACTGAAGATAAACTATAAGGCAATCACACTAAGGAAACGACCACAAGGAGATCACTACAACACTAATCCTATTTGTAGATATGCTACAAGAACCACCCTAGGCCTATGATAAAAGAAGACATGTTGTCTTGAAGTTGAAGCGTTGATTGATGTATTGAGTGTGTGTTATTTATGCAAAGCCCTCCTTTTATAAACAAGTATGGAAGTAATTTTTCAGCTCATAACTACCCCATAAATCAAGGGAATTAGGTGGTTATTTCCACTTTAGTGATAAGTGTCTTCAAGTCATATATTTACTTGAACGTATCTTAAATTGTCTTCTAACTACTTGACAAGTGGCATTTCACATGACATAATTTGCCAAACACATGTGATGTGTTTACCAAACTAAAACATTGTATAGTTGTCAGCATATATGTGTCATCATCTCTAAGTATTAAAAGTAGCTTGCCAAGAGTTCAACTGTCCTTATGTTTTTAATGAAGATATTCAAGATTGTAATATCCCCTCTCCTATTATAACTATCTTTTTCTTTTTCTTTTTCTTTTTCTTTTTCTTTTCTTTTTTAAAGCGTCTTTATGCCAACTATATGCTCTTACCAGTATTATTATTTTTGAAGTATAAAGTACAAACATATAATTTAAGCATCTCTCGCATATTAGTTTAAAATTAATTTATATATTTAAAACTGATAAGGATAAAATTATAAATATGAACGCTTACTGATGGAAAGGCATAGAGCGACGTTCCAAACAAACCCATCAATCTCACTTGTGTCCATTGACAAGTGACAACAGTAGGGAGTCTATAGCTCTATCAGCTTGGGCGAAGATGGAAAGTTGACACCATTAAGCTGAAGGGGATGCACGAGAATGACGGTTCTAACATGACCTTAACTTGGCCTCCACGCATGCGTGTATAAGGAAATATCTTATGCCTCACGCTTAATGTTAATCAAAAAGACTCCTACAAGAAAAGGATTCTGCAAAATACGCTCATGAGGACTCCTATAAGGAAAAGACTTCTAAACCAAGGAAGAGATGTCAACCCTCTACTACTATAAAAGCCCTAAAACCCTCACTAACCAAGGTACGCATAATTCACCCCTAGTTTTGACACTCTAGAGTTGTGAGAAGTTCTAACTTGACCTTCAGAGGGTATTTGGTTGGCACCACACCAGTACTCTCTATTAGGTCTTCTATTTTTGTATTGTGTAGATATTGTTTCGAGCACGTGAGGACCGTGTGACTTACTGTTGATTTTTAGGCATCATCAGTTGGCGCCGTCTGTGGGAAACGCGATTAGAAGATAAGCCATATTCATTGCTTCTCAAAGAAAAAGTTGCATGGTACTTACTCATTCGATGGCAACCACCACCAACAATCAAGGCAACGAATCGCGACCTACTGCCCTAGAGAGGCAAGTCCAAATCCTCACAGCAGTAGTAGAACGCCTCACCAAGCAAAATCATGATCTGGATGAATAGCTGTGCCAGAAAAACATGGTGATGATACCCAAGAGGAAGACCAAGAAGGCACTAGTGCTGAGAGAAGGAACCAAGAAGGGCTAGAAGGTAGCAACGCCTCGGGCAGGCCAGACCGACAGGACACTAGTCGACAATCCATCACTAATATGATTCCACCTCATATAATAGCCGAGATGCAAATGATGAAGGAACGGATGAACTTTATGATGAATGCCCTTAAAGGACGGGTGTCTACTAACCTCGATGATTTGGTCCATCGAACTAATTCGCCATTCACAATGTCCGTCACTTCATTCTCCCTTCCACCGAAGTTTCACATGCCGCAGGTGGAAAACTACGACAGATCCAAGGACCCTTTAGATCACTTGGAGTCTTTCAAGACCCTGATGCACCTTCAAAGGGTGCTAGACGAGATCATGTGCAGAGCTTTCCCCATCACGCTGAAAGGATCCACAAGGATCTGGTTCAGCAGGCTGATGCCTAACTCCATTGGAACCATCAAGGAGTTAAGCGTCCAGTTCGCTTCACACTTCATCAGAGGGCACAAGTACAAGAAGTCCACTGCATGCCTGATGAATATTAAGCAGCGGGAGGACAAGACGCTGAGGTCCTACATCACCTGCTTTAACAAAGAGACCCTCTCAATCGATGAAACAAACGACAAAATACTCATGGTTGCCTTCACAAATGGATTACGGAAGGGTAAGTTCCTATTTTCCCTATACAAGAACGACCCAAAAACTATGTCGGATGTACTATATAGGGCGACCAAGTACATGAACACGGAAAATACGTTGCTGGCTCAAGAAGAAAATCCCAAGAAGAGGGAAAGGTAGGAAGACCCGCAACAAGACAACGGGCTGAAGATGGCTAGAACTGAAGATCGGTGAGAGGACAGATGCTCCAAACCCCCTGCAGGGAAGCTCACAAGCTTCACCCCGTTAACTGCCCCGATCGACCAAGTTCTGATGCAAATTAAGGATGAAGGAGCCTTGACCTTTCCTGGTAAGCTGAAAGGAGATCCTAACAAGAGGTCTAGGGATAGGTACTGCCATTTTCACCGCGATCACGACCATGATATAGCTGATTGTTACGACTTAAAGCAGCAAATCGAAGCTCTTATCAAGCAAAGGAAGCTGCAAAGGTTCGTCAGTAAGGAAAGAGCGGACCCACTACAAGAACAGGCTCCTCGACGAGAAAATGAGCGTCCTAGACTGCCCTTAGGTGACATAAGAATGATTGTAGGGGGTACAGCGACTACCGGGTTATCTAAAAAGGCCCGTAAGACCTACCTGAGGATGGTCCACAACATCCAACTGACAGGTTTCGTGCCAAAGATACTGCGGATCGACAACCCCGTCATCGAATTCTCGGAAGAAGATGCCCGACGTCTCCACCACTCCCACGACGATGCACTGGTCATCAGCATACGAGTGGGGGATTATAATACACATCGGGTTTTGGTTGACAATGGTAGTTTAGTTGACATCCTTTACTACCCAGCATTTCAACAGATGATGATTGACAGAGAGCGACTAGTTCCGATGAACGCACTGCTCGTTGGTTTCGGAGGAAGAAGGGTACACCCCCTTGGCGCAGTCACATTATCCGTAATGGTGGGCGACGACCCCAGTAGATCACTAAGGACGTAACATTCCTTGTGGTCAACTACTCTTCCGCCTATAATGCCATCTTGGGACGGCCTACCCTTAACTTATGGAAAGCTGTAACTTCAACCTACCACTTGATGATCAAATTTCCCACCAATTATGGAGTAGGGGAGCTGCGCGGAAATCAGGTAGCCACTCGAAAATACTACGTAGCTATGATGGAGATGGATGACCACCTCTAGGCCATGAACATAGAGGAACACCGAACAGTGACAGAGCTCATCGAAAGCTTGAAAAAATACTCCTCGATGACTCCAAGCCCGATCGAACAACCAGAATTGGTACTCTAGCCAGTCCAGTGATCCACCAAGCACTCACATCTTTTCTTAAAGATAACAGGGATGTATTTGCTTTGATCCTTGAAGACATTCCAGGAATCGACCCTGCGATCAAGGTACATAGACTGAACATATCACCCTCCTTTCCACCCATCTGTCAGAAGAAGTAAGTATTTGCCCTCGAACGGGACCAGGCTATAGCAAAAAAAGTCCATAAGCTACAAGAGGCGAACTTCATCCAAGAAGTTTATTACCCCAATTAATTGGCAAACATGGTAATGGTCAAGAAAGCTAGCAGGAAATGGAGGATGTGCATAGACTTTACTGACCTAAACAAGGCATGCCCTAAAGATAGCTACCCCCTCCCGCGAGTCGACGTCCTAGTTGACTCTACAGCCTAACATTAGTTACTAAGCTTTATGGACGCCTTTTTGGGCTTTAACCAAATAAGAATGGACAAGGCAGATCAGGAGAAGACTTCGTTCATCACTAGCCAGGGCCTTTTTTGCTATAAAGTAATGTCATTTGGCCTAAAGAACGCGGGCGCAACGTATCAGAGGCTCATGAACAAGATGTTTGCACAACAGATCAGGAGAAATGTACAAATCTATGTTGACGACATGTTGGTAAAAAGCTGAAGGGAGGAAGACCACTTAGGGGATCTTAGAGAAACGTTTAACACCCTTTGCTCCTACAACATGAAGCTCAATCCAGGCAAATGTGCCTTCAGAGTGATGGTGGGAAAGTTCTTAGGGTTTGTGGTGTCTCAGAGAGGTATCGAGGCCAACCCAGACAAGATTCGGGCCATAATAGAGATGAACCCCCGAAGAACGTAAAAGAAGTACAAAGTTTAAACGGCAAGATCGTTGCCTGAACAGGTTCGTGTCAAGGGCAACAGATAAGTGTCTACCCTTCTTCCGCACGCTGAAAAAGTCTTTTGAGTGGATGGCCGAGTGTTAGTAGGCATTCGAGAATCTAAAGGTCTACCTCTCTTCCCCACCACTACTAAGTCATTCATAACTGGGGGAAGAGCTCTTCCTCTATTTAGCTGTCTCTCCTGTAGTCGTCAGCACAACCTTAGTCAAGGAAGAAGACAAGGTCCAGAAGCCCATGTACTACGCCAGCAGGGCACTTCGTGGTGTAGAAGAAAGGTACCCACCAATGGAGAAGCTCACCTTCTCTTTAGTAATGGCAGCCCGCAAGCTCGAGCCATACTTCTAAGCCCATACGATGATTGTCCTAACTGACAAACCATTACAGCGAGCGATAAGCAGCCCTAAAGTAGCCGAGCGATTGTTATTGTGGGCAATAGAATTAAGTGAGTTTGACATTCAGTACCGCCCGCATACCACCATCAAAGGATAGGTCGTCGCTGATTTTATAGCAGAATTCACCAACGGCGAAGGTAAGGGGGCAGATGAGTGTCCTTAGTGGAGCATATATACAGACGGATCATCTAACAAAAAGGCTAGGGGAGTAGGTGTCATTCTTCTTTCTCTAGAAGGAGACAAAATTGAATGTATGGTTTGCCTCAATTTCCCTACCACCAACAATGAAGCGGAATACGAAGCTCTAGTGGTAGGGCTTGACCTCGCCAAAGCAGCAGGGGTCACCAGTGTAGTCATTCATTACGACTCCCAAGTCGTCACCAACCAGGTAAACGAAGATTACGAATGTAAGGGTGAAAGGATGAAGAGATACCTGGAGCAAGTAAAGAGAAGGGTGGACGATCTACAAGCCAAGGTGGTTCAAATCTCCAAAGGAGAAAATAAGCAAGCCAACTACCTCACCAAAGTCTCTTCAGCAGAACATATGACCGTCCCTGGCAACGTACTCTCCTTTATTCAGCTTTCTCCATTAATAGATTTCGTTGATACACATGAGATATATTCTGAAAATAACTGGACCACACCATTAGTCTTCTACTTGAAAAATGGCGTATTACCAGATGGGAAGGAAGCCACAAGAAAGCTGAAGGTTCAAGCAACGCACTTCATTCTAATAAAGGATGTCTTGTACAAAAGAGGTTTCTCCCGCCCATACCTAAGGTGTTTAGGCACTAAGGAAGTGGACTACGTCATGAGAGAAGTCCACGAAGGAATTTGTGGGAACCATTCAGGGTCACGATCGTTAGTATACAAGCTGATCCAAGCCGGGTACTACTGGCCCACCATGCAGAAAGATGCCCAGACTTATGTCAAAACCTGTGACAAGTGTCAAAGGTTCAGCAATGTCATCAAACAGCCGTCCAAAGAATTGACCTTGATGACAGCTCCATGGCCCTTTGCTTAGTGGGGATTAGACACCATAGGACCATTCCCGGTAGTGACGCAACAGCTGAAGTTTCTCATAGTAGGCATAGACTACTTCACAAATTGGGTGAAAGCTGAAGCCTTGGAAACCATTACGGAGAAGAAGGTGTGGAGCTTCGTTTGGAGATACATCATCTTCAGGTATGGGATCCCTAGGGTACTGGTCTCAAACAATGGGAAACAATTCGACAACAACTCCTTCGGTGATTTTTGCTCGCAGTTAGGGATTAAAAACCACTACTCCTCTCTTGCCCACCCTCAAGCTAACAGACAAGTTGAAGTCACGAACCAATCCTTGCTTAAAATCATCAAGACTTGGCTCAAGAGGGCAAAGGGTATATGGCTCGAAGAGCTGCCAAGCATACTGTAGGTGTACAAGACAACAACAAGGACACCTATCGAAGAGACACCATTCTGGCTGGCATACAGGAACGAGGTGGTCATTCCAGCTGAGGTCGAACTCACGAGCTACAGGGTGGACAACCACAATGAAAGCAAAAACGACAAGGCTATACGTCTACAGCTCGATCTACTGGACGAAGTCAGGGCGACGGCCGAACAAAGACTCGCGCGGTACTAGGACCTCATGGCCAAGCACTACAACTCTTGTGTCAAACACAGAGACTTCCAGGCTGAAAATCTCATTTTAAAGAAGGTAATGGGCGCCGCTAAAGACCCTACCCAAGGGAAGCTCGGCCCCAACTAGGAGGGACCTTACAGGATTACATCATGACAGAGGAAAGACACCTACCACCTA
Organism: Quercus robur; assembly: GCF_932294415.1. Lineage (NCBI taxonomy): Eukaryota > Viridiplantae > Streptophyta > Magnoliopsida > Fagales > Fagaceae > Quercus > Quercus robur. The sequence goes on along the minus strand of NC_065538.1, from coordinate 75,572,358 downwards.
GAGACACTAGACGGACGGAAGTTGCACCATCCGTGGAACGCCGAGCACTTACAGAAGTACTACCAGTAAAGCTAATAGCGTGGAAAGCAACACTATCCATTCTCTAATTTACTTTTAACTTTAGCAACACTCCTCAGTTTTTCAGTTTAACTTTGTTAATTTTTGCTACAATACTTTCTAAGCCCAAAGGGTAGGTCTTTTTCTTTAAGCAATTTTTTCAACGAACGCATGGTTTTTCATAATAAGAGGAATTTATTCAGATATGACTAGAGTGTTTTTTCTACAAAACATTAACAAGTCCATAAAGTGGACAGGTTTAATAATACGTCCATAAAATAGACGAGTTCATTAGTCCATAGAGTGGACGAGTTCAATATAATAAGTCCATAAAGTGGACGGGTTTAATAATAAGTCCATAGAGTAGACGAGTTCATTAGTCCATAAAGTGGACGAGTTCATTAGTCCACAAAGTGGATGAGTTCAATATAATAAGTCCATAAAGTGGACGGGTTTAATAATTCTCCCATAGAATGGACGAGTTCGTTAGTCCATAAAGTGGATGAGTTCCTTAGTCCATAAAGTGGACAAGTTCAATAATAAGTCCATAAAGTGGACAAGTTTAATAATACGTCCACAAAATGGACGAGTTCATTGGTCCACAAAGTGGAAAAGTTTAATAACAAGTCCATAAAGTGGACAAGTTCATTACTTAATAAAGTGGATAAGGTTATTGAAGCAAACAGCTTCATAAGTTGGACCACAAGTGAATGGACCCATAATTAATGTAAACAGACTTATAAAATCCAAAGAGAGGACCAATTCATTCCACAAGGATGACTTGATACAATCCATAATTAAGGAGAACAAGTCCACAAGAAGAAGGATTCGTAACTTAGTTAAACTTGACGAATTCATCCCATAAAGTTGACCAATTCATCCCATTAAGTTGACAAGGTCAATAGAGTAGACGGATCTGGTTAAGCCCACAAAGTGGATGAGTCCATTATGAGGTTTATTAGCCATCAAATAAATTAGTTCAAGACAGACAAATTAGAATTATCAAGTCATAAAGCAGACGGATCCATAAGGGCCAAGGATAAAATAAACATGTTGAAAGCGACGGATATGGATACTATAAATAAGATGAAGTTTTTACAAACAGAGCCCAAGAAAAAACAAAAAGGGCATTGTCCTGAAATTAGATTACATTTACAATAAAAATATTAAAAAAAAAAAAAGATGTCAAGTTCATAAAGCCGGGAGGTCTTATGGGCCCCGTCACTCTTGGTCTGGTCTAGGGCATCATGAGTTGAAGGGTCATCAGCAACTGGAGGATTGGCCGACGGAGTCAGAGGAATGATGGGAGGATTCATGGCAGGCTGAGCAAGGACGGTGCTGTCATCTTGAGTATCTTACTCTGACTCGGTGGAGTCATTAGTCTCTTCAGGAATAGCGTCGCCTACAGGTGTTGTTGGCAAGGGGTCATCCATTGAGACCTTTGCCAAATCTAGGTGAGGGTAATTGGATTTGACCTGTTTAAGACAATCCTCAACCCCCACACCATAATATTCGACGCAAAAATCAATGTATGCCTGTGACTCCTTGAGCTCTTTTACAGCGTCGGCCTTGGTCGTCTCCACCTGGCCCAACAGAGTCGTCAACTCCTCTATTGTCTCCTTGGCTTCTAGATCTTTTTTCCGCTAACGACCCTCCTCCTCCAGCTTTTCTTTCAACTCCTTCACCTCCTGGTTGAGGGTACTGAGGGCGCTCTTGTACTGTTCTTGCCCGTCAGTCAGGTTCTTAACACGCTTTTACAGATAGGTAATCACCCCTTTGTTGGCAACACCATTAACCTACAAAGCTTTCATACGAACCAGTGCCTACAGGACAAAACAACCGTTAGCTAGTTAACATGAAAATGAATGAATAAAGAAAGAATGGAAGAAACATACCCGAGCAAGGTCAAAGAGGCCTAAATCCCCTAGCTCCCCTGTCGCCTGGCCAACATAAGGATCCGCGTCCTTATCTTTGATGATGGACTCAAGCATCTCGATAACATAATCATTGTGGGTAAGGAGACGACGCTCAAAATCTTGAGTGGCGGGGCCGGGCGTCATCATCAGGCCTTTGCCATGCCCATGCTTTGGAGGTGATGGCTTCTTAGGAAGCTTCTCTCCAGGAGTGACAGACACCTTTTGGACTGACAGTCGTCCTTCCTGTCACCCTTCCTTTTACTCGCCCTTTTTTTGACAGCTTTAGGGGCTAACGAAGACTCCCCCTCCTTAGCTTTCCTCTCTTCCTCTTTCTTACGGGTGGTAGCTTCCCTCACCTTTTGCCTGGCTGCCTCTATTTCTGCAGAGACAAATGACGAATATTGGAATAAGTGACAACCTTGAACAAGCCGACGGGAAAAGAAAAAAGAATGGCTAAAGCGTATAAACTTAAGACGACGGGAATAAGCGTTAAGACAACGGGCCTCTGGTGTTGGCTTAGGACCCCTACAATACACGTGTAAAGTGTCGAGTGTAATAAGATCCTGACACTTCCGCTCGTCCAATGGGATTTTTGTTACCCGGCGAATAAAGTCTTCTTGCTCGCCTGTGATATGTGGACGAACGCTAGTTAAAAAAAAAGTAAACGACGTTAGAAATTCGAAACAAATAAACTGAAAGAAGCATACGGGATCAACCTGAATCCTTGACATAAGCCCAAGTGTTGTCAAAGCCATAAGGCATTGTCTCCTATTCTTCCTTATGACACACCCAATTTGTCCCTTTGACGAAGAAATATTTGCCCTTCCAATTCCTATTAGAATCAGGCATATCAGATACCAGCCTCAGCCCCTTCTTCCTTACAGCAAAGTGGTATGTCCCCTAGGACGAGACAATGTGTTGAGGATGGTAGCACCAAAAGAACTCATCAATAGTTAGCTAACGGTTCCCTCCACTTAGACGGCCCACAGAATCTCGGCCCCAATGAATATCCTCCAAGCGTTAGGGGCAATTTGGCTGACGGACAACCCTAGAAAATTGGCCAACTAATGGTGAAGTGCCGTTAGAGGCAGTCTCAATCCTATTGCGAATATGGCATCATACATGCCGACATCCGCAGTCTTCCCTGAGTAGCATCTCTCAAACTTCCCAGGGAGACGGATTGGGATATTGTCCAGAATTAAGTAACGACCATGTAAAGTCTTGAAAACCTTGTCCGACATCGTCGGTAGAAAGTCATTAACTGTCCATTTTTTAGGAAGGATGAAAGGACAGTCATCTCCTAGACTACCTAAAGTACTCTCTAAGACCTCCTCTTCACCAATATTTTCATCCTCGTCACTCTCTCTCCCCCCCTTCTCCATCATCATCCTCATCTTCACCCTCACTTACTAGCTTATCTTCTTCTCCACGACTTTCAACTTCCTTGTTAGAAGATTGGGTTGACGTTTCCCTCTCTGACGACCAGGAGAAGCCCTCCTCGAGCTCATGACCTGATGGAAAGACCTCGTCGTAGCCTGCTCCCTCGCGGACTGACGACTGTTCACTCGTCACTTCTCTAGACATCTGACTACCTACAAGCGATGGAGGTATTCTAAGAACCTAAGTTGATGGCCTTTCTAAAAAATATATATTTTCCCAATCAAAAGAAAAAGGATAAAAGTAAAAAAACAAGAGGTAATAAGAGCAAGGGTGACTTACCAAGTAAAACTGACGGACTTTTGAAAGATGATGGTCTTAGCTAAAGCAAGATGATGTGGGCAAATTTCTCAAAGTGATGGGTTCGCTTTGATAATCAACAGCAGTAAAATAGAGGAAAATGAGGAGGGAGGTGAGGTATATATAAGGGAGGATATGCACAGAAGATGAAACGACGCCTTCGTCCAAAAGTGGAGCCAATTAAGTTGCGCCACATGTCCAAGCATTAAATAAAGGTTGCTCGAGGAATCACCCATAAATGATTTTCCCTCTCTCCTGAGCAAAAGAAAATTAATAATAAAGTTCAACTCCATAACCCGTCAGCTTAAGCTGACGAAGCTATGGAGTAGGGGGCAGCTAATAAGGATAAAATTGTAAATATGAACACTCACTGATGGAAAGGCATAGAGCGACGTTCCAAACAAACCCATCGGTCTCACTTGTGTCCATTGACAAGTGACAACAGTAGGGAGTCTACAGCTCTAAGCTGATGGGGTCAGCTTGGGGCGAGGATGGAAAGCTGTCGCCACTAAATTGAAGGGGATGCACGAGACTGACGGTTCTGAGATGACCTTAACTTGGCCTCCACGCATGCGTGTATAAGGAAATATCTTGTGCCCCACGCTTAGTGTTAATAAAAAAGACTCTTACAAGGAAAGGATTCCACAAAATACGCTCATGAGGACTCCTATAAGGAAAAGACTTCTAAACCAAGGAAAAGATGTCAACCCTCTACTACTATAAAAGCCCCAAAACTCTCACTAACCAAGGTATGCATAATTCACCCCCAGCTCTGGCACTTTAGAGTTGTGAGAAGTTCTAACTTGACCTTCGGAGGGTATTGTTTCGAGCACGTGAGGACCGGGTGACTTACTGTTGATTTTTCAGTATCATCAAAAACAAAGGAGGAAAAGGTATAAACAACCTAAAAAATTCACTAATTGACATTTTTTGAGTATATTTTTTATGTTTATATTTGAGTAAAAAATAACATATATTATCATTTTAATGTTTATGTTTATGTATATGATTTTTTTTAGTTGAATGTTAATGATTTCAATTATTTTTAAAATTATATATGAAAATAAACAGTAAGTTAGAATATTAGGCTATTTATAACAATAAAATAAATAAATTATATTTAAATACACACAATGAATGTTTCATGATGATTTTTTGAGATCAAAGTTTTTGAGTAGGCTCTAAACTAGTTTTAAAATTTTGAAGATAATCTAACTTCATCTTAGTGAGTTGCTTTCTTACTTATACTTCTATTGATAGTGGTTTAGAGTTAGACATAAGTGCAAAAATGTTTTTTTTTTTTTTTTTTTTTTTTTTTTTTTTTTTTTTTTTTTATGGTGTATTGAAACACTAAAAGTTGATAATATATTTTTGTTTATCTCAAAAGTTGAGAATATCTTGGTTGTTACGCCTTAAAAGAGAGGTTTGTCAGTGGAATACCAATTCTTAGTGATTAATTCAACTTAGTAGATAGGTGTTAGCGTAACAAACTTATAAAGTCTACACATTCCTTTAATAATATCTTTCCTACAAGATATTAGACATAGTCAAACATTATTATGAAGACAAAATTATGTAAACACTGTTTTATCAATGGTAAAATGTAAAAACACTTAAAATCTTACAAAGTAGTGAATACACTAAAATAAATATCAAGGAAATTAATAGCAAGAAGAATACCAGAATTATGTCTAAGTTTTCTTAAAATACTATATTTAGAGCTTAAAGACACTAGAAATTAAGTATCTCTCACATATATAGTTAGAAATTGATTGGAATGTTAAAAAAAAAAAAAAAAAAAAAAAAAAAAAAAAAAAAAAAGAAGGAAGAGGCATAAAAATTAAACAACCTAATCAATTCAGATGTTGATATTTGAGTTTTCATATTTTTATATTCTTATATTTGAATAGAGAATAAATTTTGTCGTGCACTTAAAATAAAAACATATATTCTCTTCTTTTTTGTGTGTATATTATTAAAAAAAAACATATATTATTATGCTTTATGTATATGTTTATGAGTATGTTTATTATGTTTTGTATAAAATAATAATTCTTAATTTTATATATTAGTAATGATATGTGTAAGGGTAAAATTCCCAAGTCAAACAACGGGCCTTGAGCCCTATACAGAGTCCAACTACAACTAAGGGGAAAATGGGCCACCAAAACAACTGCCATCCCAACTCTAATAAGTCCAAACTTATTTAAAAAAGACGTCCGAGGAGGAGTGTCTCCTCGGACGCGCCAAATATGAGTCCAACATGCACCCTATCCGTAATGAGGAGTCATTCCAAACAAATATTGGTAGTAAGGATAAGCCTCACAAAGCAGGGAGAAGAACAAGAGCATAGAATGTCCAGAGAGAGGCCTCAACTGCCGCATTAAATGCAAGGAAACTACTTTTCTGGCCGCATTTATGTGGAGAGGACAGGTGAACTGTGTTACCTTGGCCACTGCAACTCACAGAGATGTAGGGAGGATGTCTGATGGGACAGGCACTCAAGTGAAGGTCCAGATAATCAACAAGTGTAGGGCTCTTATTACTTTAAGGAGTCTATATAAGAGAAGGGCATCCCCATGAAGAAGAGATCAGAAAAAAGTGAGAAGAAAGAGTGAAAGATTATATCCTTTAAATCAGAAACAGAGGTGCACCCATATGTCTCCTCGGACTGAGTATCCAGTAGAGATAAAGGAGGTGTTCTTATGTCCAAACCATTGTCTGGCCTAGAATTAACTAACATTCACTTCGCCAAGTCCTAGTTCTGTAACCCGTTCTCTACAAATTCATTGTCTAAGGTCCTTTGGGCCAGAACCACCTACTTTTGGGCCTGGGCCCCAAAAACTGACCTTACATTATGTATTTCTAAATTATGTATGAAAAATAAATGGTAAATTTGAATTAATTAGTTTATTTATGAAAATAAAAATTACAAAAAAATTAGATTTTAGAAAATTTAAGCGCACCCATAGTGGTTTGTTGTGAGTATTGTCGATACTATATTTTGTTCGACTTTAAATTTTTGTGTAAACTTCAGTCTTAAATTAAAGGATTTTGTGGATTTATCATTTAAACCAATTTTTTGCTAATTTCAATCAATTTTATGGAGTTAGCCCAAATTTGAATGAGTATAAATTAAAATTTGACTATTGGATCGGGTTAATTTTGGTTTTATATTACAGAATATGAAATCCACTTCAAATTAACTATTCCCCAAAAAATTTGGGTTTGAAATTGTTAATCATCATAAGGTTAATAATGATAATGAAAATCAAGAGCCATGCGCAGTGGCATGGTAGAGTAATTTGGCTTGGAAAAGATTGAATCTTGAGTGCAAAGAATGGTTAGAAATTGATCTCTAAGTCGTGAGACTTTTTTATAATAATAAGTGTTTAAAAGGAATCAGGGTAATTTGGAGTGCAGTTTTTGATGGAAAGGGTTTGAAAAATATGTAGAGGCAATGTTTAGTTATGGAATAACAATATTTTAATATTTTGGAGCTCAAAGTAGGTGGGAAACAAAAGAATAACATATATGATTTAGGAACAAGCAGGTTACTGTTAGGACTTAGGAAGCATTGTCTTGAGAGAATAAATCCACTTGTAGATCATAGAGCATTGTTGATGGTGATCAATAGGGGTGGCAAAAATTATCCATATCCATGAACTCGCCCATTACCCATCTTATTTAGATAAGTCCTAACCCAACCCATTTAAATATTTGGGTTAAATGGGTAAAGACTCATTTGGTTATTTAATTAGATGAGTCTAAATGGATAAATCCACCGATACCCACTAAACCCATTTAAATTATAAAATTAAATAAACCCACAAATTACCCACTAAACAGTATAACCTTAAACACTTTCCCTTTCCCTCAAATTTTCTAAGCCAAAACATTCAGCCCTCTCACTCTCACTCTCCTAAACACTTTCCCTCAAATTTTCTCAGTAACCAAACAAAAGTAATTAAAAAAAAAAATATCTTCCTTATCTCTTTCTCTCTCTCTCTTTCTCTCTCTCTCTCTTGCGTTGCGTTGTGTGTACACCTGTTTCTCTCTCTGAAGCTTCCTGATTCAATCCTTGATCTCCAATTCGCAATCGGAACACAATACTGCGGTGGCCGTTGAATCATTCATCGGTAACCGTTGAATCATTCATCGGTAACTGACCTTATTGAGTGGATTTTGGCATTTGTTGTGCTCAGTGGTTGTGCTCAGTGGTGGTGGTGGTGGTTGTGGACAAAGGTTGATGTGAATGCTTGAATTTGGGATATCTCTCACGCTCTCTTCCAATCGCGCCAACACCGTTCAAGTTTGTCTCTCTCTCAACTCTTCTTCTTCTTCATTTGATTTTTTTGTTTGTTTGTGGGTTTGTCTTTATTTTCTGTTTTTTTTTTTTTTTTTTTTTTTTTTTTTTTTTTTTTGTGGGTTTGAAATGTAAATTACGTGTTTGTTGAAATGCTTAGCAGAAGATAATGCTCTCTTTGTTTGTGTCGAACTGAAATGGAGAAATGGGATTTGGGTTATAAGTCAGCAACTAGTTGTGTAGGTAGTACCTTTACTCTAGCACTCTAAATTGATTTTTTGTATAATGATTGAAAAAAAAAAACCACTAGTAATAGTTTACTTTGTTCTGTTAGTGTAGACAAACTCACAAGCTCGGTGAAGGTGGCTTTGGACTCGTTAAGATTTTCAAGGTAAGATTAAGATCCCTCTCTCAATTGGGTTTTGAGTTCTAAGTTAATGTCTTTTTCTTTTCTGGGTGTTTGATGATTTGCATCTATCCACTTTTACCTTTTGGGTTCTGTTCAAATTGTCACCTATGTTTCTGCCTTTTGTGATTTTGGTTGATTTGAAATACATATTTGTAGAAATTTTCATTTTGATTGTCTTATCGTTTAAGGTGAACCATGTCTGTAACTGAGGGGATGGATGAATTTGAACAAATAGTTTCAAGTGGTAGCAAAATAAGTAGGAGTGGGACTTCTGAAGTGTGGAATGATTTCGAAATATTACCTTCATATGAAGATGGCCATCGAAAAGTCAAGTGCAGAAAATGTGCTAATATTTTAACAGCAGATAAGGAGAATGGAACTAGTAATTTACGCCGTCATGCTAAGAAATGTCATCAAGAAAATGATAGTGTGCCTTGCCGTCCTCCCCTTGATCAAGATATGTATTGTGAAAAGATTGCAATGGCAATTATTAGGCATAATTACTCAATTTCATTTGCAAAGCATGAGGTCAATAGAGAGCTTCATATCTTTCTAAATCCCGATGTTAAGCCAATATGTAGGAATACAGCAAAGTCAGATGTTTTGAAAATCTATAAGAGAGAAAGAGAAAATCTCAAACGTGCTTTAGAGTTAGTCCCGGGCAAGATTTGCTTAACATCAGATTTGTGGAAATCTTCCACAACTGATGAGTACATGGTTCTCACTGCACACTACATTGATGCAAATTGGGAGTTGCAAATGAGGGTTTTATGTTTTTCTCATACGCCACCTCCTTGTAGTAGTAAGATTTTGGGAGAGAGATTGTTTAACATTCTAAAAGAATGGGGCATTGAGAAAAAAGTATTTACAATCACTTTAGACAATGCTTCTTACAATGATACCTTGGTGAATAGTTTGAAGAAAAACCCTTCTTTTAGATCATCTTTGCCTTGTAGTGGTGAGTTCTTTCGTGTTCGTTGTGGTGCTCATATTTTAAACCTTATTGTACAAGAAGGTTTGAAAATTATAGAGCATGTTGTGCACAACATACATGAAAGTGTTAAATATGTGAGAGGCAATGATATGAGGAAGTTAAGATTTGCTGAATGTCTTCAAGAACTCCCTAATTTAACTAGTAAGAAAGTGCGACAAGATGTGCCAACAAGATGGAACTCAACATATTTAATGATTGAGACAGCTCTTACATTTCGGGATGCATTTCACAATTTGAGTATTGTTGATGGAAGCTTTCACACTTGTCCCTTAGATGATGAATGGGATAAGGCTAAGAAGATAGCAAAATTTTTGAAGCCATTTTATGACATCACCACTCTCTTTTCAGGCACTCAATACCCTACTGCCAACTTATACTTTCATGGTGTATGGAAAATTCATTTGCGTATTTTAGAAGAGATGGAAGATGAAGATGTAGTAATTAGTGACATGGCAAAAAGCATGAAAGAAAAATTTGATAAATACTGGGATTGTTACAGCATTGTGCTATCATTTGCTGTAATTTTAGATCCTCGGTATAAGTTGCAGTTTGTGGAGTTCAATTATAGGCGACTTTATGGCACTAATGGGACAATAATGGTGATGGATCTTCGTGACAAGTTATATTCCCTTTTCGAAGGATATTTGCGCGCCACTAATTATGAAGCACACAATATGGTTGAAAATGCATCTAGTAGTGGTGCTAATGAGAAGGTAAGAGATGCTGATATTGCTGGTTTTGATACATTTGAGAGTGAAATTGTTGGTTCAATCAATAGTAAGTCACAATTAGATGTGTATTTGGAAGAGGCCGGTTTGACCATAACACTCATATGGACTTGGATATTCTTGAATATTGGGAATCACATTGTGGTAGCTTTCCAGAACTTTCACTAATGGCTCGTGACATTATGAGTATTCCTATCACTACCGTTGCCTAAGAGTCTGCGTTTAGCATTGGTGGTCGAATTCTTGATAAGTACCGTAGTTGTCTATTGCCACAAAATGCAGAGGCTTTGTTATGTTCCCATAGCTGGTTGTTTACTGGGTAGGGTAAATATCTTTTTCATATACTTGTAATTTTTATTAAATTATGCATTCTCCCTTTTTATATTTACTTACTAATTTTTTACTTTGCTAGTTATACCTTATCATGATGACGAGCACCTTGTGGAGGATTTTGAACACCTATGCATTTCTGGACATGTTACATATAATGATGAGGTTTAGGTAATTTTAATAATTCCAACTCAATTAATTCTAATTAAATGCCAAGTATTTTTTTTTTTGGACTATTTTTTGTTTTTAATATATTTCTAATTAAATGCCTGATGATATGTTGCATTTTTGGTTCCCATGCATTCAAATCATCAAAACAGCCACCATACCCGCTAAACTTTGCAAGAGGGAGAGCTCTAAGCAGTTCCACAATTCCAAAATCCCCTCTGGTTTACAAGAAAATTCGACCACCCTCAAGGAAGCTCAAGACCACATATAAGGCATCAAGGCCAAACCTATTTATGTAGCTCATTTGCTGATTACTTTCTCTGGTTTCCTGCTAGGATTCTTATTTAAATGAGCTTTAGATGTAAGACAGGTTTTAAATTTTTAATACTTTGGACTTTCAGATTCTGTTTTGGTAGGAGAATACTTTTCATAATTCTTATCATTTCTTCCAGTTTTGTTTTAGTTGTGTGGGTTGGGACTTTTTGAGTAATGAGAAACATTTATTTTCGCTCCAATTAATTATAGTTATTTGAAGTTTGTAGCTTTAGATTCACTTGACAAATGAGAAGATTGCAGGAGCATGTACTAGGTAGCATGTTATAATTATCTAAACCTGAACACTAACAAACATCTTAGGCATATTCTCTGCCGTGATCCTAGACCAATCATAATACGCTGTCTGGTTTTGATTGAAAGAGTTCGGCACTTGAGCACCAAGGACCCATGACACTATGCTGTAAGAGTCAATTTGGGATTTACTGCTGTGGCTTTATCCTTGATCACGTAATTGAAGTAGGTCTTGGACGAAGATCCAGGGATTACTGAAATGGATGTGATAATTATGTTCTTTGCTGATTAGTCTCTCTTCCATTTGCCTTATTTGTACTAAAACTATATTTGATGAAATCCTAGGTTCCTCCACATTTGATTCTTTAAAGCACATGACAGGCAATTTTGGAGTTGTTTAGGTGCAACCATCTTTGGCTTCAAATTTTAAGTGGTTTTCATTGTGGATGTCAGAGTACTATTCTGATAAAGATTCATTAAAAATTTAAGCTAAAATATAGCTCATTACTGTGTTTGTGGTTTTATTTTTCTCTATGATTGCTGGAGCGTAATTAAGTTTTTGGGCAATGTTAATTAAGGTTATAAATTTTACTGTTTTGATATTGGTGTTGAATTATGAGCTACTTAGTAATTTCTTTAGGTTCCAATCTCTAATCATGTTTTAATGAGTAAGATTAAAATTATAAGACATACATGTGTTTCTAAATTACATAAAATAGAAGTTGCTTATATTTGTTTAAAAGATTTAGCCACACCTAAAATTTTGGATCTTTACGTTTTTAGTGGGATTATGTTAAAAAAAATGGATAATGTTGGACCTTATGGAAATATAGCTCATATTCAGGAATCTAGTTTAATTTTTGATATATTTTTTTTGGCTAACTAATTTGACAAATGAGAAAACTTGTATATTTATCATTCTAGGGGTATTTTGGATGTCCAAGGGTATATTGGTAATTTTGAAAGTGTAGGGGGTATTTGGGTCATTTTGGGTATTTAAGGGTATTTTGGTAATTTTGGAAGTCAATAGGGTATTCAACTAGTTTTGGAGGTATTTGGGTCATATTGGGTTAAATGGGCGGATTACTAATTAAATGGATTGGACGGGTAATGGATAATTAATTTATATATAAACGGGTCATAAATGGATAATTACACACCCAACCCATTTATGACCCAACCTGCCCATTTGCCACCCCTAGTGATCAATAAGGCATTCTTCGTCCATAGTGATCATACAATGTTAACAACGTCCAAAATACCCCTTAGGAAATTAAAGCGCATATCACGAAAATTCAACAATAATTCACAAGCATGTCTAGATCAAGTATAGTCGTCCATACCATATTCAAGTATGGACGACCACCAAATACTTATTACAATTCTGAGTATTTTCTACAACCTTAAATGGTTAAATCACTAACTCATATCTCAGAGCGTGAGGTGAATTCCCCGAAATTCGCTCCACTCTCCCCACTAAGTCTACACATCTTCCACGATGTTAGTGTTTCCTAACAAGTAGACTCACTCCCAACTCTCATTAAAAGGATCAAGCCTCATTCAACCAAGGTACGTTCTACCATTCACCTATTCATTATTCTTGTGTTTTAGAGAAAAAACTGACTTAATCGTCAGAGGGTCTTTGGCCGGCTCACCCCAGTCACCCTTGATAGTCTTTTTCTTTCTCTTCAGGTCATCAAATTGTTGTTGTAGCCCAGAGCATTCAACCTACTGGTTTTAGTGTTTCATTAGTTCTATTTTGTTGTTCCATGTTTCATAAAAGTTTAAAAATGGTAGACACATAAATAGTGTGCCTTTGTTTCATTTTATAAAAAAGAAACTATATAGTTATTTAAAAAAAAATATGTATATCTTTGTTTCATATTATAAATATTGATTTTTCATTCATTTTAAACTAATTTTAGCATTGAATATAGTGCAAATATTTAACAATTGTAAATGATTAGTGCATTGTATAATTAGAGAATAATATTTAAAAGTTAATAAAAATAAAATAAAAAATCATGAGAATCACCCGTTAAAAACTAGTATTAATTTAATTTTGGTCTTCTAAATTTCTTCTAAAAGTCTCATCGCTTGGAAGACCATTTAGTTGTTCCCTTTGATAAAAAGGCATATCCGGATTTAGTTGAATTGTGTTCATTGTAACATAATGCACTAATTTTTAATCAATTTGGTACATTATTAATGGAACACAGATTGCCGCATGGAGGGCCAAGATTATGCCACATGGAGACTCATGATGATCCTAAATATCCCAAGTCTAGAGTCTTCCATACCACATGTTGGAGAAAATAGGGATAGTTGGGTTGGGTTGAACCTGACCATTTAGTACAAGACCCAACTTGGTTCCTTGTACCATAATTTCTGACCCAACTCAATAGTCGGCCTAATCCAAAGCCTCAAGCCCATTTAGATAAAAACTGCAGCCAACCCATAATCAAATTTTCTCAACCTTAGAGCCCAGATCAGAAATGCACATCAAGCCAACATTAGATCCACAAGCCCAATTTCAAAATCAAACCCATTCAACCACGTAGACCCAATCTGAAATCCATACAACTCCCAGCCCGCTGAAATAAAAATGCACCAACTCACTTAAATTTAAACCCAACAATCCCAAGGTTCAAGCCCTTAGAATTATCAGCCCTTTAGGCCCTAATCTGAATTGAAATAAATTCCACAAGCCCATTCACATTAAAAAGAACCAAAATCAAAATCCATCAAGCCCATACTCAATTTTCAACTCAATAAAGCTCATTTAAATACAAAAATTCATCAAGCCCACTCAAAGAATAAAATATCCAAACCCATTCCACCACAATGGCCCAACCCGAAACTTCCAAAGATTTCATCCGAACCCCAATACTCTTCCAAAATTGTATTTGACCACCTATACTTTCCCTAAATCACAAAAGAGCCCCAAAACTTTAAAAATTGCACAAAAAATCCTTAAACTTCCAAGAATTGTAAAATCACCATTCCAATCTTAAATTTCATCCAAAATAAAAAATAAAAAATAAAAAAAATTTCTTTCAACATTGATAAAATTGTTAAATGACGTTACTTTCACACTTTAAGAGAATTTAACCATTATGTTCCTTATTGTCTTTTGGTATCTTTTTGCATGTGAAAAATTCTTGGATAAATTCCAAATATGGGATATGGGATTGTTGCCATGCTATGAAATGAGGTTAGCCATTGAACAAGCAATTCATCGCTTCCAAATAAATATGTGATCTAAGCATGTCTACTTGCATAGTTACAAAACAAACTCTTTCCAAATAGCTAATTGCCAAATGTTTGAGTTACTGTTTAAATAGTGAAAAATAGGAATATTTTGAAAACAAGGTATTATTCTTAGGGTGGCCATCAGGAGCAGTTGCAATTCTAGGAATTTTTTCTAGGATAGTAATTATGAAACTTAAATTATACAAAATCTAATAAAAAGAGAAATTTATATATTGACCAAAAACAAATATATATATGCACAAATACATAAAGTCTTACAATTTCATTCTATGAGTTTTATTATTTTGAAATTGTTGCATGATAGTTTCGTTATTAACATTGCAAGCTACATATCTTTCAAACTTTTAGTTTAACTAATTTTTTTTCTTAAGCTTTTCTTTTTTTGTCTGTAAAGGTCTAATATATTGTTAAGGGAACTAAAATTTAAGGACAAAATTTGGTTACAAACTTAATTGTAGTCTAAGACTACAACTCTCACTAAACAAAGTAGTATGGCTACATATTTTGAAAATCTAACTCTTAAATTACATGTTTTTTATGTATTTAAAATACATGTCAAATTTCATGCCAATAAAGTTTTATTTACAATTTGATCCATAAACTTATTTTTATGCATAATTTTAAATTACAAAAAATTTAAAATTTAAATATTTGATTACTGACATAGTTATTGATCTTTGTTTGTGTCAGGGTGGTCCTGTGACCACCCTGGATGAATGTGGTGCTGCCCCTAGTCATGAGGTGCCTAATATTCTCTATGTATAATCAAACATTCAACTCCATATCTTTGGTTCAAAACATTTGCTTATACATTTAGCTTTTAGCTAATATAGGGGTGTGCATGGGTTGGGTTGGGTCGGGTTAAGGGGATTTTTTGATCCAACCCACCATAGTGGGTCAAAAAAATTTCAACCCAACCCAACCCAACCCAAATGAGTCGGGTTGGGTTGGGTTGAACCCATAGGTTGGACAAATTTATTATTATTATTATTATTAAATTGAGTAAAAAAAATATAAATATAAATATATTAAAAAAAACCCAAAGATTAGTATCAATGTAACTCCTTAAAGGCAAACAACACTAATGACTAAACAACAATAATAATTTACTAGGGTTTGTGTAAACTAATTGGCTTTTATATAAGATAGAAAGAGCTGGTTATTTTAAAAATTTTATTAATAATATAATATATTTTAAATATATGGGTGGGTCAGGTCGAATTTGGCGGGTTTGGAATTTTATGACCCAAACCCAACCCGACCCGCTATCAAAATTTTTTTTGTAACCCAACCCAACCCACCAAGCCCAAAAACTGATCCAACCCGGTGGGTTGGGTTGGGTTGGGTTAGGTCGGGTCGCTTTTGTCTGGTTGGCTGCACACTCCTAAATAATAAAATGAGTTAGATATAAGTGATCAATCACACCTTAGAACTCAATATTTTGTGGCGACTCCTAAAAAATGGAAAAAGAAATTTAGAAAAAAAAAACTAAAAAAAAAACTCACTCACATACACACACACAATTGGTGTCTTGGTCTAATGATAAAGACTTATTATCAGGAGCGTATATCACAAATTGATACTCTCAAAAAAAAAAAAAAAAAAGACCAAGCATCCACACAAGTAACACATTTTAGACACGTATTACTAAGAACCCCAAAAGTAGGGGTCAGCCTGAAAATCTAGGGTTTGACAAGCACCTTGAGACATGGCCTGTGATGTTTGTCAATTAAATGGCTCTCATGTGTAATGTACTTGTAGGGTCTCTCTTTGGGGCCCAGGCCCAATAGTTAGGTGATTCTAGCCCAAGGAGCCATAGACAATGAATTTGTAGAGAACGGGTTACAGAACTAAGCCCTAACGAAGTGAGTGTTAGTTAACTTTAGGCCATGCAACGATTGAACGTAAGAATATCTCCTTCATGTCCACTGGATACTCGGTCCGAGGAGACGTGTGGGTGCACTTCTGTTCCTGATCAAAGGCTATGGTCTTTCTCTCTCTCTTCTGTTCTTTCTTCCACTTTTTCTCGTCCCCTTCTTCACGGGGATTCCCTTCTCTTATATAACCCCCTTTAAGTCATCAAGTCCTTATACTTGTTGATCATCTGGACCTTCACTTGAGTGCCCGTCCCATCGAACATCTCCCCTGTCTTTCTGTGAGTTGTAGTGGCCAAGGTAACACTGTTCGCCTGTCTTCTCCATATTAATGTAGCAAGAAAAGTAGCTGCCCTGCATTTAATATGGCAACTGTAGTCTCTCCCTTGACATCCTATACTCTCTTCCCTCTCCCTGGCTTGTGGGGCTCATCCCTGCTACTAATACTCGTTGGAGCGATTCTTTATTATTGGTAGGATTCAGGTTTGAGCCGTACTTGGCATGTCCGAGGAGACATTCCTCCTCGAACCTCCTTTTAAATAAGTTTGGGCCCATAAGAATTGGGTCGGGAGCCCTTTTGGCGCCCCACTTTCTCCTCGAACGTGGCTGGACTCTATATGGGGCTCAAGGCCCATTGTTTGATCTGGGGACGTTACCCCTACAGTACTAATGTTAGATCTTGTTCTATGTTTTTTTTTTACTCCATCTGGTTGTAATAGTGTGGCTTGTAATTGTAAGTTGTCTTCATTATTTTGTTCTACATGTGCAGATCCATGTGTTTGGTTGGAGGAACTGCCTCACTGTTTTGTGTTAATTGCATTTGTGATGTAGACACACGATAAAACTCTTCCAGCAAACGACCATAAGAAGCCATCAATGATTCCTTAGATCCCATTCAAGATCAAAATCAAAGACTGAAATTTATAGACAGAAACAAATAGTCTCCAAAGCACCCCATATATATAAGAGCTAAGCCTTTTACCCAAACTCTGTTTCTTGATTGACTTTGCTCCAATTACCAGCTATACCAAGACCCATAAATTATCGAGATGATTTATAATTTGTAGCCCAATTACCCTTATATCGACCCCAAACAGGAGTAGACCATGCCTCACCATTATCATTGAATCAACATCACTCTGAGTAGAGCTATCATATATTGTTTCCTTCAATTTATTGTCATTTTCTTATTTTATATATATATATATATATATATTTTTTTTTTTTTTTTTTTTTTTGAGATAGGAAAGAGTGTAAAGTCACATGAGATATCAATTTAAAAGAAAACTGAGTTTTTTTAGAGATTGATGGGAATGGTAGTTTCTCAAATAATTCTTCATTGGTGCATTACTTTGTTATTTGTGGGTCAATAAAGCAAAAATTATCTCATAAAAAACTAAAAACATATTATGGAAAAACTTGATTTAAATTCAATTTGTAAAGATAAAAACTTGTAGATTTTAATCACTTAATAATATATAACTTATTCAATTTTATATGAAAGATAGTACCTCAATAAAACTTATTATATTGAAAATTTTGAAAAAGTTATTGAATTAAGAATTTTTAACTCAATTTTTTAATTCGTCATTCATTCATTTAACTTTAATAAATTTTGAATTTAATTATTCCTTCTAGTTCCTCCAATACAAAGAAAACAAATGAAAATTGGATGAAGGCAAACAGGAGGACCATGTTAGAAAATGAATGAAAGTTAAAGGACTAAAATGAAAAACAAAAAAGCTTAAAACATTGAATTGAAAACAAATCAAAGTTAGAGGGATGAGATTGTTAATTCACCCATGTAAGGCATTTTCCTCTATTTTGAGAGGATTGAGAGTTGTAATTTTGGAGCATTTGGTAAAGTAGGAAGATAGAATTTTGAACAACTTAGACGACTTTGATTGTGTGATTGGCCTTATTTATATGATTTTAGATATTCTTGTTTTGCTTTCAGATTATATGACATTGGGTTTCCTTTTCAATTAGAACTTCTAATGTGTCTGCGTACATTGTGGGTAAAAAAAAAAAAAACTTGAGTCATTAGAGAATCAAGTGATAACTTTTGAAGGATTGATAATTGTTAGACACTGTATTTAGATCATACCCAAAAGTGATTAATTGATAGTATCATTAAATTAAACCCTTCTAAACAAAAAATATATATTTTATGAGACGGTGTTATAAAACATCTCTCACAACATGAGAGTTTTCACACGTGGATCTCACACATTATGAGGGAGAGGTTTCGTGAACCTCCTAAGCAACCTATAATCACTTCCAAATCCTGTATTTATAATAATTAGAGATATACTTTGCTCAAGACGAAACATTTGTAAAGTGTCTCCAGTAATCCACCTTTATAGAAAATATATAATCATATCTTTTTTTCTTTTTCTTTTTTTTTTTCTCTTTTTTAATCTCCACTTTTATACTCTACCAAAAACAATAAAATTTATCAATCTATCTCTCAAACTTTTTTTTTTCTCTCTCTCACTTTCCTATCCAACCAAACATACTAGTTTCCATCGGTGCTTTCAGGTCACATTCATAGATTTAAGAATCCCAAGGCCCTAGTTCACATGGTTGCTAGTATTACCATTACCTGACCTTTAAGAAGCATGTCATCAAGAATTAAGAACCCCAAGGCCCCAGTTCATATATGCTACAATATTGCAGGTCGTAAAGATATATGTTTTTTTAATCTTTTAGAAGTAATAGCAGAAATATATTTAGGTGTACGATGTTTAGATTCATAAAATTTGATAGCTTTCATGTTTTGCAAATTCTTTTAATTCTATTCAAGGTAGCACTGCATGCCAGTCAGGACTACGTTTTTATTATCAGAAGCCGAAGCAGTAAAACTTAAATGGATTTTAAGGCCCAACCTCCAGTTAACTCAGAGTGTCATATTTGATAGTCATCACTCACTCATCACAATAACTTTTTACTATTCTTATGTCAATATCATAGAAAAGATGAAGCCCGGTATATAAAACTATTCAAAACATTGAAAACAATCACATCAAAAAAATTAAATCAAATTAATAACTTCAAAATCAATCTTACAAGTTACAACTTATAATAATGTAAAATGTTTTATTACAATGCACGATTAGAACCCAAAAAAAAGAAAAAGAAAAAAGAACAGTTTTGTTAGAATTGATGGATAATTAATAATTATTAAACATAAACCTTTTTCTTTTTGCTGTGAGATGTAGGGGTCGAAACAAGAAATTGCAAATTACGCATCTTCCAGAAGTAATGTCATAAATATTGATATTAATGAGTTTCCAATTCCAGCATCTCCCCTTTTGCAAGCTTTTATAGTCTCTTTAAGCTTTTTTTTTTTTTTTTTTTTTTTTATATAATACTCTATTTAAGCTAGCTACCAGTACTGAGTTAGAGGGTAGTGCTGAAAAGGAGCAGGTAGTTCATAGGGCCTTTGTTGATTTGGAGAATTTTACTCCATTGGGTGGGTCACTTAGAGGGTGGAAAAGATTAGCTAGAGAGAGAGAGATGTGGTGATGCAGCCTGGGAGTATAAGTGGCGAGAAAAGAAGCTTAGAGTGTTTGGAGGGGGAGGTAGATTTGGTGCTTACTAAGAGACGATGTGCTAGCGTTAAAAGCAAAGAAGCGGTGGAGGCTGATGTTCAGCCCCGCCGAGCCCAATGAGTTGCTTAGCTTGGAATTGCCGTGGGCTTGGGAACCCACGTGCAAAGTCAGAGCTTGAAGAGTTGATTCAGGCACAATCTCCCCTAATTGTTTTTTTGTCAGAAACATGGGCTGATAAAGAGCAATTAGAAAGGTTCAAGTATAAGGTGAAGTTTGCTGGTTTATTTGTAGTTCATAGCCAAGATAGAGGGGGTGGCTTGGCACTCCTTTGGCAACATGGAATTCAAGTATGGGTTGATAGTTTTTCTAGATTTCATATTGATGCTATAATTCAAGGTGGTTCGTGTGAGGCTTGGAGATTTACGGGATTTTATGGAGAACCGGATACTAATGATAGGGAAGAGGCTTGGAATATGATGCGCATGTTAAATTCAAAACCTCATCTACCTTGGGTGTGTATGGGAGATTTTAATGAAATTCTACTCTCTGATGAAAAACGTGGTGGTAGGATTCGGCCACATGGACAGATGCAAGCTTTCCGGGATGTTTTGGACACTTGTGGTTTTGTGGACTTAGGCTTTACGGGTCCGGAGTTTACTTGGCAGGGCAATAGACATGGGCAAATTATATGGGAGAGGCTGGACAGAGGGGTTGCTAACTATGATTGGATGTCTAGATTCCCAGCGGCTACCATTAGACATCTTCACTGTGTAGCTTCAGATCATAGACCGATCCTGTTGGTGTTTGATCCAAATGGGGAAGCAACTAGGTGGAAGCGCAAACCATTCCGTTTTGAAGAGATGTGGTTGGCTGATAAAGAATGTGGTGCAACTGTTAAGAGGGCTTGGGAGATTCAGCCGAATGGGAATCAGATGTACCGAGTAGTGACTAAGATTAAGAAGTGTAAAAAAATGCTGAAATCATGGAGCAAGGATCATTTTGGAAGCATTAAAAATCAGCTTAGACTGAAAAAAGAATTGCTATGGAAAGCTGATGAGGATTCGGCCAAGGGAGGTAACTATGAGGTGGTGGTACAAGTGCGACGAGAGCTGAATGTTTTATTAGATAAGGAGAATCGTATGTGGGCTCAGCGATCTAGAGCTCAATGGTTGGCTTGTGGAGACCGAAACACAAAATTCTTTCATGGGTAGCCACTCAAAGAAAAAGGAGGAATTTTATTAAAGGTATTAGGGACTCTCATGGTGCTTGGGTTTTGGATGATAGGGAAGTAGGGGCGGTTTTTGTTGATTTTTACACTAGATTGTTTACATCCTCAAATCCTACAGATTTGGAGCGTGTATTGGCTGGTGTGCAGCCCGTAGTTAGTACCTCTATGAATGAAGCTTTGACTTGTCCATATAGTAGAGAGGAGGTAGAGATGGCTATAAAACATATGGCCCCTTTAAAAGCCCCGGGTCCTGATGGGATGCCCCCTCTATTTTATCAATCCTTTTGGCCTGACATTGGTATGGAAGTTTCAGATGCTGTCCTCTCTTGCCTCAATTCAGGTAATCTTTTGAAGTCTATAAACCACACTTTTATTACTTTGATTCCAAAGGTAAACAATCCTGAAACTGTTGCTCAATTTAGGCCCATCAGTCTCTGTAACGTTATCTATAAAATTTTGAGTAAAGTCATTGTTAATAGGTTAAAACCTATTCTCAAGTCCATTATTTCTGAGACTCAGAGTGCCTTTGTTGCGGATAGGCTTATTACAGATAACATTCTTATTGCTTTTGAGTCTTTGCATCATATGAAAACTCAGTGTTCTGGGAGGACAGGTTTTATGGCGTTAAAGCTTGATATGAGCAAAGCTTATGATAGAGTGGAGTGGGTCTTTTTGGAGAAAATTTTATTGAAGATGGGTTTTCAAGATAGTTGGGTGGCCATGATCATGCAATGTATCACAACGGTATCTTACTCGATTCTGGTGAATGGCGAACCTACTGGTCATATTTATCCTTCGCGAGAGTTGAGACAGGGTGATCCTTTGTCACCATTCCTATTTCTATTTTGTGCAGAAGGCTTGAATGCCCTTCTCAGTCAAGCTGCAAATTCTGGGGAGATAAGAGGTTACTCTATTTGTAGAGCGGGTCCAAAAATTACTCATTTGTTTTTTGCCGATGATTGCTTGTTATTCTGTAGAGCTACTCCTGAAGAATGTGCTAAAATCCAGTCTATCCTTGCATGGTATGGGGCTGCTTCGGGTCAGCAGGTGAATTCGGATAAGACTACAGCTTTCTTTAGTCGAAACACTTCTGCGGAGGTTCAAGAAGAATTAAAAGTTTTGCTAGGGGTGCCGGTTATTCAAAACTATGAGAAGTATTTGGGGCTTCCCTCTTTTGTGGGTCGAGAGAAGAAAGCGTGTTTCAATTACATCAAGGAACGGATCTGGGCTAAAATGCAAGGGTGGAAGGAGAAATTGTTGTCTCAGGCCGGCAAGGAAATAATGATCAAAGCGGTGGTTCAATCAATCCCAACGTACTCTATGAATGTCTTTCGGCTTCCTATTGGTCTCCTTAAAGATATAGAAGCTATGATTCGTAAGTTTTGGTGGGGGTGTTCTGAGAATTCTAGAAAGATCCACTGGGTTAAATGGGAGACTCTTTGTTCTTCAAAGTCAATTGGAGGCATGGGCTTTCGCGACTTACGTATGTTTAATGATGCCATGTTGGGGAAGCAAGTTTGGCGTTTATTTCATGATAGGACCTCGTTGGTTTATAAGGTATTTCGGGCAAAGTACTTTCCTTCCGGTAACATTTTCGATGCGGTAGCCTCTCCGGTTTGCTCCTTTGCTTGGCGAAGCATTATACAAGCTAGGGAAGGTGTTTTGAGGGGTGCTCGATGGAGGGTGGGGGATGGGCGAGATATTAAAATCTGGGGTGATCGTTGGCTGCCTTTTGACGGTGGGGGAAGGATTTTATCTCCACAAAGGGACCTTTCTCTGAATATGGTCCAGGATTTGCTGCTGCCTAGTTCAAATCTCTGGAATGAGGAGCTTCTTGATTTGAACTTCTATCCGTGGGAAGCTGAAGCCATCAAAAACATCCATGTTAGCAACCATGAGGCAGCTGATGCTCTGATATGGCCTCACACGGATGATGGTGTGTACTCAGTTCGGAGCGCGTATCGCTTATTGGTAGCATTTCAGCATCAGAATCAACCCAGTTCGTCGGATGTGGAGTCCGGAAAGGGGTTATGGAATGGAATTTGGAAGTTGAAGGTCCCTAACAAAGTGAAACATCTTCTGTGGCACGCGGTTCGTGAGGCATTACCAACGAAATGTAATCTGCAAAGGCGTCAGGTATTAAGGTCTGGTATTTGTGATGCTTGTGGCGACTATGGTGAAGACGTGATTCATGCTTTGTGGCTCTGTGATGCGGTGAAACCCATTTGGATGTCAGATGCTCGGTTCTCTTTTCTTCGTGCTCATCATTTTTCTAACTTTGGTGATCTGTTTCAGTTTTTATGTGCGCAAGGTTCCTCTAATCTGGTTGATCTGTTCGCTATGGCTGCTTGGGGTATCTGGGAGAGGCGAAACAGGGTGAGGGAGGGGCAGAGAACTTGGGGTCCAAATTTGGTGATGCACCGAGCTTCAGAGCTTCTGTAGGAGTATCGGGATGTTCAACCGGTGAATCCACGGATGGCTACCCGGAGTATGGATTTGCGTTGGAAGCCCCCTGATTCAGGTGTGTACAAATTAAATTTTGATGGCGCTTTATTCCTGGAACAGAGGTGTGCCGGCTTAGGGGTGGTTGTGAGGGACTCGGCTGGGCTTGTTATGGCTGCGTTAAGTCAGAGAGTGCGGCTCCCAGGTTCGGCCGATGTGGTGGAGGCTTTGGCAGCTCGAAGAGCCATCTGCTTTGCTCAGGAACTCAGCCTTCACAATGTGGTGATTGAAGGTGATTCTTTGAAAGTTATTGAAGCCATTAACGATACTAGGCCAGTGCAGACTTTGTATGGACATATTATTGATGAGATAAGACTGTTATCTTCTTCTTTTATGTGTAATTTTATGCATGTTAATCGGAGGAGCAATAAGCTAGCTCATGCACTTGCTAGACGAGCAGTTTTATCTGCTGATATCGATGTGTGGATAGAAGAACTTCCACGGGACTTGGAGAATGTTGTTTAGTTTGTTTTTTCCAGTAATAAAGCTTTTTTTTACCTTTTCCTCAAAAAAAAAAAAAAAGCTAGCTACCAGTATTGCATGCCCGTGACCGTAAACAAGTATTTATTAAAGGACAAAGTGTAGTTACAAAATTAGTTGTAACCTAAGATTACAACTTTATTCAATAAAATAAATATTACAACACATTTTGAAAATCTAACTGTTGAATTGTATGTTCTTTACACTGTTAATACACATGTTAAATTTTATGTTAATCAGATATTATATATTATATGATCTATAAGTTTATATTTTATGCATAATTTTAAATTACGAAAACTTGCAATTTAAACAATTATTGATAACATAGCTGTTGATTTTTAATTTTCTAGAAATTTCGCATGTATAGAGGATATAAGAAGAAGATGTAATCCAATTGTGGATTTTTCAAAATTCACCTCCAATAAAAAAATATTGAGTAATGTTGTAGCCTTAGGCATTAAAACAAAGTTTATTGATTTTATTGGGATGGAAAGATTTGATTTGATTATTGACTCTTATTTGGTGAATATTGTCAATTGCATGAAGATCAAGGGACAAGAAGTTCAAGTTGCTCAATTGATGACTTTCAAGTTTGGCAAGAAGACAAGAAAGATGAAGTATACAAAGTATTTGTTCTCTTGGCATGGAAGATTTCAGGTTTCAAAGATGAACTCAAGGACGAGTTTGTTTCAAGTGAAGGGGTCTGATGTAGGATAGAATCTTCAAATTAATTTCTGTAATTTGTTATATTTGGTATTTTCATGTAAAAAAACGTTATTTTAGGTTTGGGTGATTTATTTCCTTGTTTTTAAGTGTTTTTAATGTTTTCTAGGTCAAATTTGGTCCCTGTTATGATAAGGTATTAATTAGGAGTTATTTTAGAATATAATTTTTTGTCTTTCAAGTTTTACGTAACCCTTAAATAGGCCCCTAAGTCTGTAAACATTTTTCAGAATTATTGATACTAATAAAAATTCAGACTTTTGGCTATTGTTTCTTTGGAGAATTCCAAAAGCATTTCTGCTTGTGGATTCAAGGAACCCTCGTTGATTCGAGGTTATTTTTCAAAAGCAAACGTGTTTTGTTTCTTATTTTTTAGAGGTAGACGTGTTCTGTTTCTTGACGCTTTCACATTCCTACATCAATTCCACATGACATAATTTGCCAAAACGTGTGATGTGTCTACCAAAGTAACACATTATATAGTTGCCAACTTATATGTGTCATGTGGGTTTCAGTTAACTCAACTGGTAAAGTTTCTGATGATTGAATAAGAGAACCAGGATTCAATCTCCACCTACACCAAAAACTAATTGGTGTCTTAGTCTGATGATAAAGAACACAATCATTAGAAGCATACGTCATACGTTGAAATTCTCTAAAAAAACTTATATGTGTCATTCTTCTCAATATATATATATATATATATATATCTGTGTGTGTGTGTCATTGTCTCTAAGTATTATAAGTGGCTTTCCAAGAGTTTAATTGTCACTTTTTGATGTTTTTAACGAATGTCATTTCCCCTCCTATTGTAATTATCTAGTTTATTAAAAAAAAAAAAGAACAAAAAAAGGTCTTTATGCCAACTATATGCTCTTACCAGTATTATTTTTTTCGGAGTATAAAGCACAAACACATAATTTAATCATCTCTCACATATTAGTTTAAAATTAATTTATATATGTAAAACAAAGGAGGAAAAGGTGTAACCAAACTAAAAACATTTCACTAATTGACATTTTTTTGGGTATATTTTTCATGTTTATATTTGAATAAAAAATAACATATATTATTATTTTAATGCTTATGTTTATGTATATAATTTTTTAGTTGAATTTTAACGCTTTCAATTATTTTTAAAATTATGCTGATTTTTTGAGACCAAAGTTTTTGAGTAGGCTATAAACTAGTTTTAAAATTTGAGGATATTCCAACTTAATCTTAGTGTGTTGCTTTCTTACTTGCACTTTTGTTGATACTGGTTTAGAGTTAGACATAGGGCAAAAATGTTTCTTTATGGTGTATTGAAACACTAACAGTTGATAATATATATATATATATATATATATATATTATCTCAAAAGTTGAGAATATCTTGGTTGTTATGCCTTAAAAGAGATGTTTCCTGTTGGTTGTTAAGCCATTAAAGATAGTAAACAAGAAAGCGCATTTCTCCTTTGAAAAAATATTTACCGCAGAATATCAAGTGCAGTCCAACATAATTTTGTAGAAAAAAGTGTAAACACTGTTTAATCTATGGTAAAATGTAAAACACTTAAAATCTTACAAAGCTGTGAATACACTAAAATAAATATCAAGGAAATTAATAGCAAGAGGAATACCGGAATTATGTCAAGTTTTCTTTAGATACTATATTTAGAGCTTAAAGACACTAGAAATTAAGCATCTCTGACATATATAGTCAAAAATTGACTGGCATGTTAAAAAAAGAAAAAAGAAAAAAGTGAAAGGGGGTATAAACAACCTAATTAATTCAGATGTTGATATTTGAATTTCCATATTTTTATTTTCATATATTTGAATAGAGAATAAATTATGTCTATGGGTTTAAAATGAAAACATATATTCTCTTCTTTTTTTGTGCCTATATTATTTTTTTAAAAAACATATAATATTCTTATTGTGGGGCCGGAGAATTTGTGGTCCCGGCCCACTTTACATTAGGGCCCAAGGCCTAAGTCGAGGAGACCTATTGCCGAGAACGCATAGTGAAAGCCCAAAAAGGCCCAAGAATGTGGCCGAGGACGATCTTATGCTCAGCACCCCATAGAACGCCTAAAGAAAAAGGACAAGCTCAGTGCAGGAGCAGGCCAAGGGAAAAAGCTGCTAATACAACAATAAAGAACTCTGCGTCTGACAGGTCCATGCCTTTGACCATGTTATTCAGCTTTTACAACCACTCCAGGTATGGGTTGATAGGATAAGTCTCAAGTCCAGATAGTGGAACTTACACGTGGACACTAGAGGGGGGGGGGGGGGTAAGTGCTAATATAAAAGGGAAGGAGAACCAATGGGGAGGGAGGCAGGTCTGAAAGGAGGAGAATAATGACGTCAAGCTCCTCGGACGAGGTCTAAAGACTGGAACCATTCATATCGCCATCAGAAGAAGGTCTCGTTAAACTCGTCAGGTTCATCTCCATGCAAATTTCCATAGATACCATGGCTAACTATGGCTCACCGCTGTTCAGTGACCCGAGCCTAGCCTTTCAAGCCCACGCTCTACAAATGATATTGTTCGGGCCCTTAAACGTACGAACCCAATATCTTTCTTGGGTCGTTACAAATCGTGTCCTTACAATTAGCGCTGTCTGTGGGAAGGCTTGCGCGTTGGCACAGGTGGTGGTAGAATCAAGCATCTGTCAAAAAAGGGTCTGCGAAAGCTCCTCCATTTCTAGCAACACGCTGTTGTTGTCCAGACATAAATTTCCGCTAGGGGCTACACCTTGCAGTATCAATGGTATAGGCAGTTCTAGGGGCTTCCAACATCAAGTTAACGCCCCACACCTTGGTCGAGGGGCTAATCCTCGAAAATTAAAAAAAAAAAATATAAAAGAAAAATTATAAGTTTTGGACAGAATAAGGCATTGTACGGTCCTTAGACTCAAGCCTATGGGGAAACCAACTACTAAAAAAACAAATTATAAGTTTTGGACAGAATCAAGGCATTGTATGGTCCTCAGACTCAAGCCTATGGAAAAACCAATTATTTAAAAGAAAAATTATAAGTTTTGGACAGAACCAAGGCATTGTATGGTCCACGGACTCAAGCCTATGGGAAAACCAACTACTAAAAAGAAAAATTACAAGTTTTGGACAGAATCAAGGCATTGTATGGTCCTCGGACTCAAGCCTATGGAAAAACCAATTATTTAAAAGAAAAATTATAAGTTTTGGACAGAACCAAGGTATTGTATGGTCCACGGACTCAAGCCTATGGGAAAACCAACTACTAAAAAGAAAAATTACAAGTTTTGGACAGAACCAGGGCATTGTATGGTTCTCGGACTCAAGCCTATGGGGAAACCAACTACTTAAAAGAAAAATTATAACTTTTGGACAGAACCAAGGCATTGTATGGTCCTCGGACTCAAGCCTATAGGGAAACTAACTACTAAAAAGAAAAATTATAAGTTTTGGACAGAACCAAGGCATTGTATGGTCCTCGGACTCAAGCCTATGGGGAAACCAACTACTAAAAAGAAAAATTATAAGTTTTGGACAGAACCAAGGCATTGTATGGTCCTCGGACTCAAGCCTATGGGGAAACCAACTACTTAAAAGAAAAATTATAAGTTTTGGACTGAATCAAGGCATTGTATGGCCCTCGAACTCAAGCTTATGGGGAAACCAACTACTTAAAAGAAAAATTATAAGTTTTGGACAAAACCAAGGCATTGTATGGTCCTCGGACTCAAGCCTATGGGGAAACCAATTACTTAAAAGAAAAATTATAAGTTTTGGATAGAACCAAGGCATTGTATGGTCCTCAGACTCAAGCCTATGGGAAAACCAACTACTTAAAAGAAAAATTATAAGTTTTGGACAGAACCAAGGCATTGTATGGTCCTCGAACTCAAGCCTATGGGGAAACCAACTACTCAAAAGAAAAATTATAAGTTTTCGACAGAACCAAGACATTGTATGGTCATCGGACTCAAGCCTATGGGGAAACCAACTACTTAAAAGAAAAATTATAAGTTTTGGACAGAACCAAGGCATTGTATGGTCCTCGGACTCAAGCCTATGGGGAAACCAAGTACTAAAAAGAAAAATTATAAGTTTTGGACAGAACCAAGGCATTATATGGTCATCGGACTCAAGCCTATGGGGAAACCAATTACTAAAAAGAAAAATTATAAGTTTTGGACAGAACCAAGGCATTATATGGTCCTCGGACTCAAGCCTATGGGGAAACCAACTACTAAAAAGAAAAATTATAAGTTTTGGACAGAACTAAGGCATTGTATGGTCCTCAGACTCAAGCCTATGGGGAAACCAATTACTTAAAAGAAAAATTATATGTTTTGGA
This sequence comes from Quercus robur, assembly GCF_932294415.1. Lineage (NCBI taxonomy): Eukaryota > Viridiplantae > Streptophyta > Magnoliopsida > Fagales > Fagaceae > Quercus > Quercus robur. The sequence continues at coordinate 75,543,179 of NC_065538.1, read as the reverse complement.
CAGAATCAAGGCATTGTATGGTCCTTGGACTCAAGCCTATGGGGAAACCAACTACTTAAAAAAAAAATTATAAGTTTTGGACAAAACCACGGCATTGTATGGTCCTCGAACTCAAGCCTATGGGGAAACCAACTACTTAAAAGAAAAATTATAAGTTTTGGACAAAACTAAGGCATTGTATGATCCTCGGACTCAAGCCTATGGGGAAACCAACTACTAAAAAGAAAAATTATAAGTTTTGGACAGAACCAAGGCATTGTATGGTCCTCGGACTCAAACCTATGGAGAAACCAACTACTAAAAAGAAAAATTATAAATTTTGGACAGAACCAAGGCATTGTATGGTCCTCGGACCCAAGCCTATGGGAAAACCAACTACTTAAAAGAAAAATTATAAGTTTTGGACAGAACCAAGGCATTGTATGGTCTTTGGACTCAATCCTATGGGGAAACCAGCTACTTAAAAGAAAAATTATAAGTTTTGAACAGAACCAAGGCATTGTATGGTCCTCGGACTCAAGCTTATGGGGAAACCAACTACTAAAAAGAAAAATTACAAGTTTTGGACAGAACCAGGGCATTGTATGGTTCTCGGACTCAAGCCTATGGGGAAACCAACTACTTAAAAGAAAAATTATAACTTTTGGACAGAACCAAGGCATTGTATGGTCCTCGGACTCAAGCCTATAGGGAAACTAACTACTAAAAAGAAAAATTGTAAGTTTTGGACAGAACCAAGGCATTGTATGGTCCTCGGACTCAAGCCTATGGGGAAACCAACTACTAAAAAGAAAAATTATAAGTTTTGGACAGAACCAAGGCATTGTATGGTCCTCGGACTCAAGCCTATGGGGAAACCAACTACTTAAAAGAAAAATTATAAGTTTTGGACTGAATCAAGGCATTGTATGGCCCTCGAACTCAAGCTTATGGGGAAACCAACTACTTAAAAGAAAAATTATAAGTTTTGGACAAAACCAAGGCATTGTATGGTCCTCGGACTCAAGCCTATGGGGAAACCAATTACTTAAAAGAAAAATTATAAGTTTTGGATAGAACCAAGGCATTGTATGGTCCTCAGACTCAAGCCTATGGGAAAACCAACTACTTAAAAGAAAAATTATAAGTTTTGGACAGAACCAAGGCATTGTATGGTCCTCGAGCTCAAGCCTATGGGGAAACCAACTACTCAAAAGAAAAATTATAAGTTTTCGACAGAACCAAGACATTGTATGGTCATCGGACTCAAGCCTATGGGGAAACCAACTACTTAAAAGAAAAATTATAAGTTTTGGACAGAACCAAGGCATTGTATGGTCCTCGGACTCAAGCCTATGGGGAAACCAAGTACTAAAAAGAAAAATTATAAGTTTTGGACAGAACCAAGGCATTATATGGTCATCGGACTCAAGCCTATGGGGAAACCAATTACTAAAAAGAAAAATTATAAGTTTTGGACAGAACCAAGGCATTATATGGTCCTCGAACTCAAGCGTATGGGGAAACCAACTACTAAAAAGAAAAATTATAAGTTTTGGACAGAACTAAGGCATTGTATGGTCCTCAGACTCAAGCCTATGGGGAAACCAATTACTTAAAAGAAAAATTATATGTTTTGGACAGAATCAAGGCATTGTATGGTCCTTGGACTCAAGCCTATGGGGAAACCAACTACTTAAAAAAAAAATTATAAGTTTTGGACAAAACCACGGCATTGTATGGTCCTTGAACTCAAGCCTATGGGGAAACCAACTACTTAAAAGAAAAATTATAAGTTTTGGACAAAACTAAGGCATTGTATGGTCCTCGGACTCAAGCCTATGGGGAAACCAACTACTAAAAAGAAAAATTATAAGTTTTGGACAGAACCAAGGCATTGTATGGTCCTCGGACCCAAACCTATGGAGAAACCAACTACTAAAAAGAAAAATTATAAATTTTGGACAGAACCAAGGCATTGTATGGTCCTCGAACCCAAGCCTATGGGAAAACCAACTACTTAAAAGAAAAATTATAAGTTTTGGACAGAACCAAGGCATTGTATGGTCTTTGGACTCAAGCCTATGGGGAAACCAGCTACTTGAAAGAAAAATTATAAGTTTTGAACAGAACCAAGGCATTGTATGGTCCTCGGACTCAAGCTTATGGGGAAACCAACTACTTAAAAGAAAAGTTATAAGTTTTGGACAGAACCAAGACATTGTATGGTCCTCGGACTCAAGTCTATGGGGAAACCAACTACTAAAAAGAAAAATTATAAGTTTTGGACAGAACCAAGGCATTGTATGGTCCTTGGACTCAAGCCTATTTGGAAACCAACTACTTAAAAGAAAAATTATAAGTTTTGGACAAAATCAAGGCATTGTATGGTCCTCGGACTCAAGCCTATAGGGAAGCCAACTACTTAAAAGAAAAATTATAAGTTTTGGACAAAACCAAGGCATTGTATGGTCCTCGGACTCAAGCCTATGGGAAAATCAACTACTAAAAAGAATAATTATAACTTTTGGACAAAACCAGGGCATTGTATGGTCCTCGGACTCTGACCCATGGAGAGATTACCTATTAAAAATTGGGTTAAGTCCCGGACCGAATGGAAGTCGTGATCTATCCTCGGATCCTCAATTCTAAGGGAACTAACGCAAACGAGTGTTTAGGCTCGGTATAGCCATGCCTCGATCCTCGGACCAGATGCCAAAAACGATTAAGTTCATATGTTACCGAGAACACGGCCAAGCCCTCTAGTCCTTGGCAACTCTCTCGAATGGTTTATTTTAGGTTATTCCTTCTCGGATGACTGCCTCGCGCGCAATACAAGGCATTCAGCTGTTATTACAGTTAGTCTCGTATGTTTAATTTACTGTAGGTTAGTATTATTATGCTTGGCGGTCTCAATAAGTTCTTAATAACAGCTTTTTGTTACAAGGGTTTTTGCCCTAAGTATCATTCAAAAAATATAATAATGAAAAACACCCATATGAAATACATCCATTCACAAAGTAACTACTGCAGAAAAGAAAGAATACGTGGAACAAACAAAATCATCTTTTATTAAAACAAAGAAACAGTACAGCGTACAATGAGGGGCTTGAGTAAGCCTATACAAAAGCTAACTACAGAAGCAAAAAGAAAAAGATACAAGGAAGAGAAAAATCCTTCAAAACTCTGCTCTGGTAGAGATTATGCATGACAAGATGGCCCGCTAACGGAAGAGAAGAAGAAGCAGAGGAAGAAGAAGCAAAAACACCAAGGTAGCCCCAGTGATGAGAAAGAAGAAGAAGCGGAGGCGAAAAGGGATACCAGTGAAGGAAGAGAGGAAGAAGCAGAGATGCTTAATCCCCGCATCAGCTCTGACTCCTACCACGCCGGTGTCATATTAGTAACGCTCGAGAGAGAGCGGATGGTACTGACGACAAGAAACCCCACTGCTGTCGCACCAAAAATCTGACGTGACCAGCACTTGCTTCGGATTTTGACTGAAAGAGATGGAGGCATCGCTCCCACCTTGTGAAAGCGGAGAACTGTCTTGAGCCTGTGTCTCCCCTGTCCTGATCGCGCCATCTTGAGTCTCGGAAGGACCCAGTGCCTTTGGAGCGGGAGTGGTTCCTTCATCCCCACTCGTGCCTCAAACATCACTCTAAGGTTTTATTGCGCTGGAGGTGAAGACTTGGAGCACAGTTGAAGGATTAAGAATTTGAAGGGACTGAAAGATCTGCACGTAAAGGGAGTGACTCCCTACCCTGCTTCTTATATAGAGGGCAAGTAGGTGGCATTTAATCTACGCAGATTTCCAAGAAGCGCTACAGACGAGACAGTTTCTGCTCAACTCCCCACACCGTCTACAATCATAGGATTTGGGTGGCCTCGTGAAGGGGACATATTAAAGACGCGCCTCGGGCACTGAAACGGCAAGGACGCCGCGTGAGTAAATCTAGAGGAATGTCTCATAATCCGGCGCACTTCCCATGCAAATGGAGAGACGCCGACATTAATGAAGTGCAGAGCTGGGCAAGCCATGGTGTGGGCCCAACATCATCAAAACCCTCCTCCTCAACTAAGAGGTCGGGCAACAGGATTTTGAGGAGCTATTGTGGGGCCGGAGAATTTCTGGTCCCGGCCCACTTTACATTAGGGCCCAAGGCCTAAGCCGAGGAGACCTATTGCCGAGGACGCATAGTGAAAGCCCAAAAAGGCCCAAGAATGTGGCCGAGGACGATCTTATGCTCAGCACCCCATAGAACGCCTAAAGAAAAAGGACGAGCTCAGTGCAGGAGCAGGCCAAGGGAAAAAGCTGCTAATACAACAATAAAGAACTCTGCGTTTGACAGGTTCATGCCTTTGACCATGTTATTCAGCTTTTACAACCACTCCCAACCACTCCCAACCACTCCAGGTATGGGTTGATAGGATAAGTCTCAAGTCCAGATAGTGGAACTTACACATGGACACTAGAGGGGGGGGGGGGGGTAAGTGCTAATATAAAAGGGAAGGAGAACCAATGGGGAGGGAGGCAGGTCTGAAAGGAGGAGAATAATGACGTCAAGCTCCTCGGACAAGGTCTAAAGACCGGAACCATTCATGTCGCCATCAGAAGAAGGTCTTGTTAAACTCGTCAGGTTCATCTCCATGCAAATTTCCATAGATACCATGGCTAACCATGGCTCACCGTTGTTCAGTGACCCGAGCCTAGCCTTTCAAGCCCACGCTCTACAAATGATATTGTTCGGGCCCTTAAACGTACGAACCCAATATCTTTCTTGGGTCGTTACAAATCGTGTCCTTACACTTATGTATATGTTTATGAATATGTTTATTACGTTTTGTATAAAATAATAATTTTTAATTTTATATATTATTAATCTTCTATATTTATAAATTTTATATGAAAAATAAATGGTAAATTTGAATTAATCAGTTTATTTATGAAAATAAAAATTATAAAAAAGATTTTAGAGTATTTAAGCACACCCATAGTGGTTTGGAATATTTAATAATAATAATGAAAATCAGGAGCCATAAAGTTGTTATACAATGGTGTGGAAGAGTAATTTGGCTTGGGAAAGATTGAATCTTGAGTGCAAAGAGTGTTTGGAGACCGATCTCTAAGTTGTGAGACATTTTTGTCTAATAATAAGTGTTGGAGGGGAATCAAAGTAATTTGGAGTGTAGTTTTTGGTGGAAAAGGTTTGAAAAAGGTATAGAGGCAAGGTTTAGTTATGATATAGCAATATTTCTATTTTTTGGAGCTCAAAATAGGTAGGAAATTAAAGAATCACATATATGATTTAGGAACAAGTACGTTACCATTAGGACTTAGGAAGCGTTGTCTTGGGAGAATAAAACCAACTTTAGGTCCTACAGCATTGTTGTATTTCGTTGTTCCATATTTCACAAAATTTTAAAAATGGTAGAAACACAAGCAGTATGCCTTTGTTTCATTTTATAAAAAAGAAACTACATGTTTTTTTTTTTTTTTTTTCAAAATATGCATATCTTTGTTTCATATTATAAATCTTGATTTTTCATTCATTTTTAATTAATTTTAGCATTGAATATAGTGAAGATATTTAACAATTGTTAACGATTGGTACATTGCACTAGTTAGCGAATAGTATTATAAATTAATAAAAATAAAATAAAAAATTGTGCGAAGTACGGGTTAAAAACTAGTATTAATTTAATTTTAGTCTTGTAAATTTCTTTTGAAAAGCGTACGTCTCATCCCCCCCCCCCCCTTTTTGTTGGTAAAACAAAATTTCATTAAAACTAAAAATTACAAAGTCTAGAGTATACTACACCCCAAACATCAGCCAAAAGCTGATACAAAATACAAGAAGGAGGACTAGAATGTAAAACAAGAGAGTTTGGATTATGGATTCCCTCCTTAGCCAAAAGGTCTGCTCAATGGTTCCCCTCGCGGTGGATGTGCTCAATACGGACTTCCTCAAAACGCTGGAGGAGTAACCTGCAATCAGTAATGAGACCATTATAAGGATGAGTTGAGTCCAGATAAGCACTATGAGATTTGATAACATCAATGACAGTTTGGACATCAATTTCGATCAAGAGCTTTCTAATATTTAGGTTCTTGGCAAAGATTAGTTGTTCCTTTTTATTAGAAGGCTTATTCGGATTTAGTTTTTTTTTTTTTTTTTTTTTTGAGAAACAAACTAACTATTAAATACACACACACTCAATTACATTCTCTCACCAAGCTCAAACACATTACTTTACCCAAAGTACCACTACAAAAGGACCTAACTCTTTAGTGAAGCTTTAAGCGATAGAAAATAGTTAAATTGCGTTCATTGTAACATAATGCACTAATTTTTAATCAATTTGGAACATGATTAATGGAACACACATTGCTGCATGGAGACCCAAAATTATGCCACATGGAGACTCATGATGATCCTAAATATCCCAAGTCTAGAGTCTTCCATACCACATGTTGAAGAAAATAGGGATAGTTGGGTTGGGTTGAACCCGACCATTTAGTACAAGACCCAACTCGGTTCCTTAAACCATAATTTCTGACCCAACTCAATAATTGGCCCAATCCAAAGCCTCAAGCCCATTTAGATAAAAATGCAGCCAACCCACACCCCTTCAACTCACTCTCAATCAGCACCAAGCCCAAATCTAGGCCCAACCATTGAACCCAAATTGAAATACTAAAGCCCATAATCAAATTTTCTCAACCATAGAGCCCAGATCAGAAATGCACATCAAGCCAACATTAGATCCACAAGCCCAATCTCAAAATCAAACCCATTCAACCACGTAGGCCCAATCTGAAATCCATACAACTCCCAGCTCGCTTAAATAAAAATGCACCAACTCACTTAAATTTAAACCCAACAATCCCAAGGTTCAAGCCCTTAGAATTATAATAAAAAAAGGGTTTCTTTCAACATTCATAAAATTGTAAAATGACGATACTTTTACACTTTATAAGAATTTAACAATTATGTTCCTTCATCCTTATTCTCTTTGCATCTTGTTGCATGAGAAAGATTCTTGGATAAATTGCAAATATGGGCTTGTTGCCATGCTATGGAGTGAGGTTAGCCTTTGAACAAGCAATTTAACGTTTCCAAATAAATATGTGATCTAAGCATGTCTACTTGCATAGTTCCAAAACAAAGTCTTTCCAAATAGGCAATTGCCTTAAATAGTGAAAATTAGGAATATTTTCAAAACATGGTACTATTCTTAGATTGGTCGTCATGAGTTGCCTAATATCTTTTCCACGCGTAACTGAATTTCCTAATCCATATTAGTTCAAGACATATGCCTATATATTTACTCTTAGTTAATAATAAAATGAGTTAGACATAAGTGACCAACCACATCTTAAAAACCAATATTTTGTGACAACTCTTTAAAAAATAGAAAAACAGATAAAAAAAACTCACTCACACACACACAACATCCAAGCGTCCACACAAGTAACACATTTAACATGCGAATATTGCTAAGAACCCCAAAAATGGGGGTTGGCCTGAAAATCTAGGGTTTGACAAGCACGTCGAGATCCATGGGCTGTGATGTTTGTCAATTAAATGGCTCTCTTGCATAATGCTAGATCTTGTTCCATGTTTTTTACTCCATATGGTTGTAATAGTGTGGCTTGTAATTGTAAGTTGTCTTCATCATTATTTTCTACATGTGCAGATCCATGTGTTTGGTTGGAGGAATTGCCTCCCTGTTTTGTGTTAGTTGCATTTGTGATGTACACACACTATAAAACTATTCCAGCAAACAACCATAAGAAGCCATCAATGATTCCTTATCATCCCATTTAAGATCAAAATCAAAGACTGAAATATATAGACAGAAACGAATAGTGTCCAAAGCACCCTATACTATAGCTATCATATATTGTTTCCTTCAATTTATTGTTATTTTGAAGTATTTTGTTGATTTTTGAGATAGGACAGAGTGTAAAGTCACATGAGATATCTGTTTAAAAGAAAATTGAGTTTTTTTAGAGATTGATTAGAATGGTAGTTTCCCAAATAATTATTCATTGGTGCATTACTCTGTTATTTATGGGTCAAATAGTTGAGTCAATAAAGCAAAAATTATCTCATAAAAAACTAAAAATATATTATGGAAAAACTTGATTTAAATTCAATTTGTAAAGATAAAAATTTTAGATTTTTATTACTTAATAATATATAACTTATTCAATTTTATATGAAAGATAGTACCTCAATAAAACTTAGTATATTGAAAATTTTGAAAAATATATTGAATTAAGAATTTTTGACACATTTTTTTAAATTGTCTTATTTTTCAATTTAATCATTTAACTATAATAAATTTTGAATTTAATTATTCCTTCAAGTTCCTCCATACAAAGAAAACAAATAAAAATTGGATAAAAGTGGAAATGAGGACCATATTAAAAAATGAATGAAAGTTAAATGACTAAAGATAGATTTTTGAACAATTTAGACGACTTTGATTGTGATTGGACTTATTTATATGATTTTAGACATTCTTGTTTTGTTTTCGGATTATATGATATTGGAGTTTCCTTTTCAATTAGAACTTTTAATGTGTCTGTGTAAGTTGTGGGGAAAAAAAAGAGAGAGACTTGAGTCATTAGAGAATCAAGTGATAACTTTTGAAAGATTGATAATTGTCAGAGACTATGCATTTAGATCATACCCAAAAATAATAATTGATGGTGTCATTAAATTAAATCCTTCTATGGAAAAAAATTATTTCATGAGTCAGTTTTATAAGAAATTTTTCACAGTATGAGTTCCACACATGTGGATCTCATATGTTGTGAGGGAAATGTTTCATGAGTCTTTTAAGCAACCTATGGCCACCTCTAAATCCCGTATTTATAATAGTTAAAAATATACTTTATCCAAAGAAAGAAACACGATTCCAATACCATATTTGTAAAGTGTTTCTAGTAATCCATTTTTATAGAAAATAATCATATCTTTTACCTGTTCTATTTTTTTTTAGTCTCCACTTTTATACTCTACCAAACAATAAAATTTATCAATCCATCTCTCAAACATTTTCTCTCTCTCTCTCTCTCTCTCTCACTTTCCTGCCCAACCAAACGCAGTAGTAGCCGACAGTGCATTCAGGTCACATTCAAAGAATTAAGAATCCCAAGGCCCTAGTTCACATGGTTGCCAGTATTACCATTACCTGACCTTTCAGAAGCATGACATCAAGAATTAAGAACCCAAAGGCCCCAGTTCATATGTGCTACAATATTGCAGGTCGTAAAGATATATGTTTTTTTAATCTTTTAGAAGTAATAGCAGAACTGTATTTAGGTGTACAACGTTATTTAGATTCATAAAATTTGATAGCTTCCATGTTTTGCAAATTCACTGCATGTCAGTGAACCTGGACTACGTACCTTTTATTTTCAGAAGCCGAAGCAGTAACACTTAAAATGGATTTTAAGGGCCAACCTCCAATTAACTCAGAGTGTCATATTTGATAGTCATCACTCATCACAATAACTATTTACTATTCTTTTGTCACTATCATAGAAAAGATGAAGCCCGGTATATAAAACTATTCAAAACATTGAAAACAATCACATCAAAAAGTTAAATTAAATTAATAACTTCAAAAACAATCTTACAAGTTACAACTTATAATAATGTAAAATGTTTTATTACAATGCACGATTAGAACCACCCCCCCCCCCCCCCCCCCCAAAAAAAAAAGAACAGTTTTTTTAGAATTGATGGTTATTAAACATAAACCTTTTTTTTTGCTAGGTATATGTGAGATGTAGGGGGTACCGGAAACAAGAAATTGCAAATTACACAATCGCCGGAAGTATTGTCATAAATTTTGATATTAATGAGTTTCCAATTCCAGCAACTTCCCTTTTGCAAACTTTTACAGTAGCTACCGGTACTTCATGCTGGTATACCAGTATTTTTTAAATGGGTTTGAAGGCCCAACCCCAGATTAATCTAGGATTAGGATTTGACATCTGATCACCATGCAGTGTTCCATGTGAGTTTCAAGACTTCTCTGTGGATCATGAACAAGTCCTAATCGCTCCCATTTGCCTTAATATACTTTTTCCTTCACTAGTGCATCATCTATGAGCCGTCACGTGTCAACTCTGCACGTCTTTTACCTATGGGAATCTCACACTTCAGTGTTGTCTAGCACCATTGACAATACTCCTTTGTTGGAGTTTTTTTTCCTAGGATCGTTTGTGTGAGCTTTATGGGCTTGCCCTGTGTAATAAACTGTCTCTGCTCCAATTCTTGAGCAGTTAATATAACATATAGAGATATACTTAACACAAAATGCCTAAGCCCAATGAGTTTGAACTCAACTATGTTATATTAACCACATTCTTCTTATTATTATTCAATACGAAACTTTACTCATACGTGTATACTGAACAATTCATCTAGTACTGCCCTTCTTGAGTGTGTGTATATGTGTGGGTGTACATATATATATTATATTACTCTCTCTCTCTCAACACTCTTGCTTTTATTTCTACCTTTTCTATCTCGTCAATATTGGAACCATCTCATTATTAGGATGATCATATGGCTCCATTTAGTCCCATCACAAACCTATCATGTACAATATATTTAAGGACTTTTTGCTATACACCGACTTTAATAATTGGAGATGGAAGTTAGGACTCATGGTAAAAATAAGGAGGATCAGGTATTGTCCAAATTTTTAAAAGCCATCAAAGCATGAATAGAAATTCTTGAAAGTTTTCACCTATATATAGAACCAAATTTTAAATGCTTGTATATTGATTTATTTTCTTTATATATATATATATATATAAAATGATTTTTTTCTAATCTTGTAATTGACATTAAGCATGGAAAAATTAATTGTTGTTTACACGTTATATACTTATATGTTATGTGTAGGGATGGCAATGGAGCAGGGCGGGGCTGAAGGATGGGATCTTCACCCCCGCCCTGCATGGATTTTTCTTACCTCATCCCCGCCCCTTAAGGCCCCACGAAGACCCGCGAAGCCTCGCCCTACAATCAGCTAGAGCTAATACATGATTGATGCCATCATATCGGCAATCAAACCAATAGGGAAACATATTCCTCATCATCTCATTCTCCATTCACCACCTCATATTTCTAACATGAAAATTCAAAAAAAAAAACCCAGCTCATAAAATAGATATGGATTTTGACAAGCATAAAGAAGCAGTGTTGTTAAGCAAAGTGAAATCCCAATGGGAATTCCAAGTGTTAAGAGAAAAGGGGGGGTGTGTGTAACTAGGTAACAGAACAACGGCGTACTTGATTGCCTATGAATGTGACTATGACGGCATACCTTATATTTTATGATAGCCAAATGCCTACACAAAAACAATGACACAAACACAAATATTTAGAGCCTCAGACCCGTACCTCATTTATAATAAAAAAATTTATATTATGTTCATGATGAAAAGTAAGTTGAGAAAGACGTATGAATCATGAATGAAATCAATAATTCAATAGTATATACATTTGTTTCTAATAAAGATAAAAGAAAACGTTAAAATTGGTATCTTATTTCCAACTTTACTAGAGAGAAAAAATAAATAGAAAGCCATGTTAGGTAGAATAAAATGAGCTAATGATATTTTTGTTTAAATAGTAGGGTTTTAGGGTATGAGAAAATTACAATTTAACCCTTATTAATGCGGGACGGGGCGGGATGGGGATGGGGATGGGGCGGGGCGGGGTGGGTCTAAAAAGTATAAGCCCATTCCCGCCCCGCCCCATGGTGCGGGTCTAAAATCTCGCCCCATCCTCGCCCCACCACCTTTGCAGAGCGGGGAAAAACCGCATGGGGCGAAACGGGGAGGGGCGGGTCAAGTGGAGCGAGGCAAAATTGCCATCCCTAGTTATGTGACAATTATACTTTTGTTTTATTTTTTTATTGCTTACATTAATAATAAATTTATAAAATCAATTTAGTTTCAACTTTATCTTTTAATTAATTAGTGTTACCCCCCTAAATTGGCTCCACCACTCCATAATAAATCTAGTATAACATTCAACTTATTTTATATACATTAAGATCAAGTTATATTTTGTATTTATATGAATATAGTAGACCCCTACTATAAATTTAATTAATGAGATGCATAATTTTGTGAAATGAACAAGCATGGGTTGAGGAGTGCTGATTAATTACTTAGTTAGTTGAGGTAAATGATAACAAGGGAAGATAGAAAGTAATTGAAAATAAAATTCCAAAAGAAAATCCCATATGTCCGCCCCATTCATAATCTAGGGTGCGAATGGTTTGGAAGAATGAAGTGGTGTTTTAACTTCTAATCAAAGATATATTATTGGCCAATAAACTAGTACAAATACTCTTGAAACATACTAAATAAAAATAGTTTATAGAAATTTGTATAAGGGATTTGCAGGAGTTTCAACTAATATTTAATATTCTATATTATAGAAGGAATATTCTCAAAAAAAAAAAAATTGTGGAAGCTAGGAAAAATAATTAAAAAGGGGTTATAAAACATGCTATTTAGGCTAATGTATTTTTATTTTTTTAAAGAAACGAGCTAATGTACTTGTGGGGACACGATTTTCGTTAACCCGGTCCTGGATGATCAGGCCCTGGCCCAAGAGGTCCCACACAATGAAATTTGTAGAGTATGGGTTGAAGAACTCAATTCCAGTTGGCTCAAACGATTCATTGCATGTTCTTAGTGGATGTAGAAACGTAAATCACGAAAATGTAAGTGAAAGTCGAAGTTCTATTCATGGACAAGCTTTCATACAATGACTTCTTTCTTTTCTCTCTCTTCCCTCTCTCCTCCTCCTTTTTTCGTCCTCCTTTCTGAGGGACTCTTACATATAATATAGGCCCTCTCCTATCATCTGGGCCCTACACTTGTTGATCATCCAAACACCCACTTGAGCATCTGTCCCATCAGACGCCCTTACCAGTTCTTTGTGAGTTGCAGTGACCAAGGTAACATTGTTCAGGGGTCTTCTCCTCATTAATGCGGTCAGGAGGGTAGTTGTGGTGCATTTAATGTGGTGGTGACAGCCTTGGCTGGGATATTTTGAGCCTTCTTTCTGTTTATGCGTTGGGAGTGAGGGCTAAAGTAACTGGGACGCATCATTGATCTGGACTTTGGGATGTCCGAGGAGGGATTACTCCTCGGACGTGTTTTCTTCGCCCAGTTGGCTTGGGCAGGGATTATGGGCCGCGACGTCTCCTCGGACAGTATCGTCCTCGGACGGGCCCAAGGCTCAGCCAACTTGTTATTCTGGGCCGGTCCCCACAGTACTTGAGCTTATAATTCCCCTTAATAAAAAAACATTGAACTTATGAAGTCCATAGATTTTACTATATTTATAAAAACACACACAAAAATAGTAGTAACCTTTGTTTCCTTTTTTTCTTTTTATTTATTTATTTTTGCTGAATAATTTTTTTCTTTTTTTTTCTGAATAATTATTTTCTTTTTAAATTTGAGAAACAAAAATAGTATACCGATATTAATTGACAACAACAACTATCAATACAGAGTACTTCAATGAGTTTATAGTTGAAACAATCCCAAAGCACATTTAATGGAGTTTATAGTAGCCAATAAAGTGAAAGATTCATCTACCGTTCACATCAACTTCATTCAAATTTATGTGATAGACTTAAATTTTGTATATATTTTTTAGGAAAAAGTCTGAAGTTGCTGTATTTTTTTAGGGAAAATACTTAACTACTCTTATAATAGGGAAATAATTGTGTACTCCCGAAGTATCATAAATGTGTACTCCTTCCTCTCACATAAATGGTGAGTCCCACTAATTAAATTCATGGTAGGACCCACCGTTTATGTGAAAGGAGGGAGTACGCATTTATGGTACTCCGGGAGTATCTAATAATTTTCCCTTAGGATATAGTGAAATGATGTTCACTTCTCAGACACATTTATGATAAACCCTATTATAAAGTTAATAAGTAGATCATACCGTGAATGTGAGAAGAATGAGCACCATCCAATGTATTCCGGGAATACCTAAAAATTACTCAAATTTTAGTACTCCCTCCGTCCCACTTTGTTTGTCATGTTTGAAAAGTCAAATTTTTTAAGGGAACATCATTTATTATCTTGTCTACCTTTTAAAAATGTATAAGTTTCCAAAACTACCTTTAAATAAATTTATCAAAAAATTGAATTAGTAAATTAATAGGGGTATAATAGAAACATTAGTAAATTAATGACTTTTATTTTTAGAAACATGACAATATTTTGGGACATCCCAAAATGAAATAGAGGACAAACAAAGTAGGACAGAGGGAGTATATAAAACTTACAAACTAATGTGATAATGAATATGATCGATGAGTTTTAACAATTAATAAGTGAATGTTTGAATTGTTTTTATTTTTTATTGGTGACACATCAGTTTATAAACTCTATATAATAAAATTTGTAATATTTTACTAAATCACTCATATTTCAATTACTAATGGTATATTGTATTATTTATCTTTTTTATTATTATATAATTATAATTAGTTAAATAATAGGAGAGAGTGATTTTAGGTTTTACTTAAAACAAACTAACCCTTAATTTTAATTGATTTAGTTGGAATGTTGGATGCGGTGATGTATAAAGTATAAACTACCTAATAATAATATTTGGGTCTGGTTAATGTGTGCCCTTAAGGCACACATTAAACTATCTATTTTTGGAAATATTTTCTTGAAAATTGAAAAAATTGTCAATACTTTTTCAATTCCCGAAAAAATATTTTAAAAAAATGATAGTTTAATGTGTGTCTTAGGGCATACATTAGCAAAATCCATAATATTTTCTACTCTGAACCATTAGCACTCTTTTTTTTTAAGTCATAAACCCTAACATTCCTGACAAGCACAGAGTTCGATGTCAATTCTCTTGCAAGGATTCTCAGCCAAAACATAAGACAATTTACTTTGGCTAGCTAAGAGCATCCACAGCAGCTTTGGCAAAAATTATGCCATTTTGCCACACCAAACACCTACTTTATTATTTTACCACATTATTTTACAACATCTCATTTATCAGATGTTTTATCCTTCAATTCTATATATTAAAATAATATATACTACACATTAAAATAATATATTATCTACTCCCTCTCATTACCATCAACAACAACGGCACATCACCACTGCCGCAACAACAGCCACCAACAACCACTTCCGCAACAACACCGACCAGCCACCACCGGCACAACCACCACTTCACCACCACACATGCCTAGCAAGGTAGCAACCACCCCACCATCACACACACCCCAGCAAGGCAGAAACCACCAACAAAACAGGAGAAAAAAAAAAAAAAAAACCAATCACCAAGCACAACCACCAACCAAATGCCAAACCACCACCGATTCAACACCGATTCAACACCAATTCAAACAAACAAATAGCCATCGATTCAAACAGACAAACATAGCCACCGATTCATCATTTCATCAAACAAACACCAACAGCAACCTTCACCGATCCAGATCATCCGTAGCAACCTTCATCAACCTTCACCCATCCCAAATCTCACACCTACAACGCCGACCCAAAACCCACATCGTAACCTACATCAACGTCGATCCACAAATCTCAGCCAACCAACAACAATCAAAACAACCAACCACCAAAAGAGAGAGAAAGAGATCGGCGAGATCGGATAGCGATGGCGATGGCTCGGCGATGATGATGGCTCGTGCACCGTGAGCGGCAAACTCGTCGCCCATGCCGCTTGCGCCTCCGGTGATAATGGCCACCGTCAAACTGATCTTAAATTAAAGGGAAAAGAGAGAATAGAGGGAATCGATGGCTGAGAAGAGAGGGATCCGGTGAGAGAGAACAGAGGTGAGAGAGAAGAGAAAAGAATAAAATGAAAATGAAGAAAGAGCAGAGAGAAAAGGGAATAAAATACGATTAAAATTATACCATTTTGATTCTGTACCGTTGCAAATTTGCAACGGTACTGTTTACATGTTGTAAAAATTATGGAATTTGGCACATCTGGTATTTGGTGTTTTTTGTGTTTGGTGTGGCAAATGTGCCAAATATTTGGCATTTGGCACATTTGCCACACCTGATGTGGATGCTTTAATACCCACAGTATCATGGATTCATGGTCATGAGTTCTTAATGCTTTTTTAATGTGCCATTTATTAAAAAGAAATAAAAGGATTAGAAATTTTTTTTTTTTTTTTAAAAAAGCCATTGCGCATATGTGGTATGACGGTCACTTCACAAGTATAAGTTCTTGTGAGATGTAGGAGCAATGATTAGGGTTTAAGTCTCTAAAAGGAAGTTTGACACACATATATACTCAGGAAAAAAAAAACAAAAAACCCTACTTCAGCCTAAGAACTTGGATTTGGAGACTTCATAGTGTAAAATTCAAAAAACACTAAACTTTAGAGAATGTACTTTGCAATAAACCCAATTTTTCCCCCAAACTTAAATCTTTTAAATATTTTACATATCATTTCAAAAACAAAATTACATACCAAATATATAAAATCCAAAAATTTAAGATTTTTATTCCAAAATCCTTGCATTTATATTTAAAAAAGAGTTGTTCTATAGACACAATAAATTGCCATAATATTTTCATAGCGGTAGAGATGTTAATTCCTCGTAGGTAAGGAGCAAAAAAAAGGGAAAATTTAGAAATATGTCAGCTAGTTCAGTGTTCAAAGAAATCCAAAAACATATGTCGACAATCGTACTGACCAACATCTAGGGGTGTTCACCAAACCGCACAAACCGCCCGCAAAATGGCATAACTGCAATGTACCGCAAGTAATAGTGCACTGCATCGCATTGCACCGCATAATGTAGTGAGGTTTGCGGTTTTATAATAAGAAAACTGCACAAACAGCACCGCACCCTCTCTATATAGTAATATATTTATATATTTTTAATATTAAATATATTATTAATAGTTTGATAACCCTGGCAAGTGTCGACTAGGAAAGCCAGTTTAAAATAAAGAAAAATTAGCTCAATAGTTTAAAACTTAGCTCAAAACAAAGCGAAAAATTAGTTTTGGGCTGGGTAGGAAAAACCCAAAATTTGAAAAGTACACCAACTTCAAGTTGTTCAAACCATATCTTATACACTGCATCGCACATGTAACTGCAAAAATAAGGTGTGGTACGGTTATGGTTTTGGCTAAATTCTAAACTGCACAGCACATATGACTACAAAAATAAGGTGCGATGCAGTTATGATTTTAACTAAACCGCACTGCAAAGTGCGGTGCTAAAAAATGGGCCAAAATTGCATTGTACCGCACCACACAGCGAACACCCCTACCAACATCGGAAACCCATCCCCTCTTCCAACCATTGTCTTTTTTGTCGTTCATGGCCCCCGTGTAGTAATGCTATGGATACATAAAAATGTACAGTTTTCTGCCACAACTTGTCACGTGGGAACATACTTTCAGCATTCATAACTTATCATATAGCGAGTTGTGACACAAAGTTATACATTTTTATGTCTCCATAGCATTACTCTTATTGGTGTGATCCCTAATTTTATATATATATATATATATATATATATATATAATTGAGATGAATTGGAGTTCCTACACCTACTGTGTAAAAGGGATATACACACACCCATTTAAACAACTTATTCAAATCCTTTTACAAGAGTTTAGGATAGAATACCATGTTGTTGACAATGTGGTTAAAACTTAAAAGAACTGAGAGTCAATTTTAAATAAAACAACACATTAACAGGTGAAGCTAATTATAAAAAAACACACGCTCACACCTGGCAAAATTAAAGACAGCAAAAGTCAGCAAAAGAGAGAGTAGTAGACTGTAGAAGTGCAACTATATATATAACTTTGTACCGTGCTTTCCACAACATCCCCGAAAAACTTGAACTCACTTTCTCTTTGTATTGCACTGTACTATCTGTATTTGTACAATTGTTTTGAACCTCTCTCTCTCTCTCTCTCTCTCTCTCACATTTTCAGTAATGGCTGATGATTATTCCACACCATGAGCTTCACAGGTGAGTCCCACCACCACTCACCGGCGGTTCCTCGTCTCCGCCGCCGCCGCCGCAAACCCAAGAATTCTAACCGGTTCCGCCTGCTCGGACCTCCACCAACTACTACTCCCCACTCGTCCTGGAAGTTCGAAGACAACAAAAACGACCTTGTCTTTAACTACCAACACCACCACCACCACACGAAGCTCGTCTCCGAGCTATTTCAACGAGGCAGAGTCCAAGCCTCCGCCAGAAAACTCGCCGCCGGTCTCTGGCGATTGCTCGGTGCACCTCACTGTCAGCAGGTAACTTTTTTTTTTTTTTTTTTAGGAAGCAGGTAACTTTTTTGATTTTCGCTATTACTGTATTTTCAATGGGAGAGTACTGTCTCTTAAATAAATAAAAAAATAATAATAAAGTTTGAAACTTTGGGTTTTGTTTTAACTTGGGTTTGTACGAAAACTGAATTTGTGGTTGGTGAAAATCCAGTACAACATAAGATACAATGATACTTTCATCTGACTCTGTATGTTAATGTTAATGAAAAACAAAACAAAACTCCCTCTTTGTTGACACTAGTACAAATGTTGGCTTAATTGATCTGAGTTATTGTTATAAATTCGGGGAAAAAAAAATTACAATGTTGGAATTTTGTATTTTCTTTTCTCTTCTTTTAATTTCCCATAGACCAAATTGTGCTTGCCTTGTTGAGAATTAAATCAAATAACTTTGATTCTATATCATTTTTGTTATTAACTAATACACTAGTGAGAAAGGTTGATTTGATTCAATTTAAATGAATTGAAAAAGTAAAGGATTGCCTAAAATAACATTGGTAGAATTAATATATATTAAAAAAAATATTATGAGAGTATAATTTTGGATACGGTTGGAGAAGTAATATAAAATTACATGTTAATTAAGGAGGCGAGGCTATGATTTTGGATAGGATAGAATAATAGAGATCGATAAATTACTGAAAAAAAAAAACAGCATACCGATATTAATTAACAACAGCAACTATCAGGACAGTACTTCAGTAGTTGGGTAAGAGTAGGTGCCAAAGTTAGTAAGTCTAGTAAGTATAAACAATCCCAAAGCACATGTAATGGAGTTTATAGTTAGTAGCCAACAAAGTGAAAGATTAAATCAGTGATTCATCTACCGTTCACATCAACTTCATTCATATTTTGTCCTTTTTAAAATTTTTTTTTTAAAAAAAATCATTGAAATTTAGGTGATGCACTTAAATTTTGTATATTTATTCTAGAGGTAGTTGCCTAAAATACATATGGAGTGGATTATACTATTGTTTATACATGGATCATGGTGTGCAAATGTGAAGTCAATAAAATTGTAACATTTGTGAATTTAAAATCCTTGTCACATTCTTCCCTGCAATGCAGACTGGTATTGGACGTGTAAAGATTAAGTTTACCCATCACCGGAAAAGTAGGGACTATGGTCTGGAAATAAAGGATCAGTTGCAGTTGCAAAGATCCCTACCTGTCTCTCATCCAAAGGATGGAATCCAGTATGAGGTAAATCTTTTTCTTTCTCTGGGTTATTCTAGTTCGCAACTGTTCATAAATGTTTTGGGAGAGAGAACTAGTTTAGTCAGGATGGGTGGAGATGAAGTGCGGTCTAGGTGTGGATAAACTAGTGTGACCTTGAGATGATCATATATATCTTGGATATTTCCTTTTTACCATAGAGAATATGTGAACTGTATAGAGAATGTCACGATAATGAGGTCATAGCTTTAGCTGGTCATTTGATCTAATTTGTCTCAGAAATGGAAAAATAACATGCTATTCTTATAATGTCTCTCTCATTCTCTCTGTTTTTAAGATTTTCTAACCTAATCTTTGATCTTCAAACTACATCATTCCCAGCCTGAATCTTCTTTGCAATATCCCAAATGCGCAATGGAGGGGGCAACAAAGTGGGAACCTAGGCGTTCAAAAGTGTTTGACAAGGTCTACCAGTTTAACAGCCACATAAAGCTTCTTGAAAATCAAGACAATGCTTCTATCTCTATTGTTTCTGTCCTGCAAGCAGAACTAATACGTGCTAGATCAAGAATTCGTGAACTTGAAGATGAGTTGAAGTCCTCTAAGAAAAAAAGTGAACACTTGCTGAGGAAGGTTGAAGAGGAAAGGATTTCATGGCAGAGCAGAGAACGTGCAAAAATTCTTGTGGTTGTGGATGGCTTAAAGAATGAATTAGGCAGGGAAAGGAAGAATCGTCATAAGATGGAAATTTTCAGTTCCAAATTGGTCAATCAGGTTGCCAATGCCAAGTTATCTGCAAAGCAGATCATGCAAAATTATGAGGAAGAAAAAAGGCTTCGAGAGCTAATGGAGGAAGTTTGTAGTGAACTAGCCAAGCAAATTGGAGAAGATGAGGCCAGTGTTGAGGGATTGAAGAGAAAGTACAAGAAAGTTTGTGAGGAAGTGGAAGAAGAGAGGAAGATGTGGCAGATGGCTGAGGTTTGGCGTGAAGAACATGTCCAAATGAAGCTGGTTGATGCAAAGCTTGCTCTTGAAGAAAGATATTTTCAGATGAACAAGCTGGTAACAGACCTTGAGACTTTCCTGAGGTCCAGAAGTTCTAACCTGAATGTCATGGAGTTGAGGGAAGCTGAGTTGATCATGCAGGCAATTAAATCAATGAATATTCAAGATATCAAGGAGATTGAACTTCTCAGTGAAGGTGAAGCTAACGAAAAGGAGATTGAACCATGTTTAAATAACAATGCCTCCGACAAAAAGTTGGTGCTGAAACATTCAAATCATGTTATTGATTATAAGAGTGGTCTAGAAGAAGATATTAGAGGTGGGGAAAGTGCTAGCCATGCTGAGGATCAGGGTTGCATTTGCTCACTTGAAGGTAGTGGCACCTCAGTTAATAGGTTCAACCAAGAAAAAAAAGTTTTGGAGACCCGAATTGAATGTGATGAAAACACAAATCAAGAATCTCTTAGTCCAGAAATCAGTGAGGTTTGCTCACTATCTGATAAGAAAATAAAGCAGAAGGCATCTCCAGTATCGAATCCCTGGAAATCACACCCAAGTAATGGTGAATTCTATAAGATTTTGATAGATGAGGATAATCGAAGGCTTTCAAATGGGACAATTTCTAGTGTCAAGAAATCTTCTACATGTAGAGGGTCAGCTGAAGGTGAGCCCAGATGCCAGGATACAGTGGCACAACAGAGTGTACCAGACTCGGCCAATCCACACATTACTCGAGGGATGAAAGGACGCATAGAGTGGCCACGAGGCATTCAAAAACATAATGCGAAGGCCAAGCTTCTGGAAGTGAAAATTGAAAGCCAGAAATCTCAATTGCGTCACATTCTTAAACAGAAGACTTAAGAGAACTACATTCTCATTCGTTTTATTTTTATTTTTTATTTTTTAAATTGTTTCAGCAAGTGTAATCATAAGAAGAATGCACCCATTTGTTATCAGCAAGTGTTAAAAAAAAACAATAGAGTTCATTGAGCCTCTTATGCAAAGCTTCCTCCTTTTTCATAATTCAATTCATCATTTTTGGTCCCATATTCTGAGTGTATGTATTTTGTTTTCATAGAGCATATTACCCCTTTATGCCAGCTGTTAATTAAGAGAGCATGTATCACACCCTTGTATAATTGATTAGTGTATGAAAACCAAAGTGAGGACAATAATTCATGTGCTGAATGATGCTCTTTACTTATTGTCATTTTCTCTCATTTGTAAATCCTCTTATATATATATATATATATATATATATATATTCTCCTATGACTAATAATACAGTCTACAATGAGACGTGGAATGCTTGTAGGCCAAGTATGAAGATCTTATCAATGATTAGATTTCCTTTAATCTTTCCACGTTCTCTAATTGCACAGTAAGCCTATTCTTGGAAATTCTCATTGGATATTTCATATATGCTATTCCAAGAAAGGAAACAACAGAAATCGAAAAAGTAAAAGTTTGAAACAAACACAGGCTATGTGCTTCTGGTACGCATACAGGAAACAAACTTTTGTTTTACTATTTTTCCAGCATCAGTATAAATAGGTATTAGATGGTTAAAATCATAAATAGAATCAGTGAAATGCTACATAGACATCTATAGTTAATAGATGCATCATTTTCAAAGTTTTGTGGAAGAGCATTACTATCTCTATACATGTTAGTGAAAAGAAGTACAATAAGCAACCTTACTCCAATTTTAGGGAGACTGATTTTTGAACTCAAATTCACAACCAATAAATATAAGGATACAATATTTTTCATAACTACTAACATGAATTATTATGATTGGTACATAATAAAAGAGGTGTTAGTGATGAACACAAATGAAAATAATGTTGCTTTAACCACAAAAAATCATTTGTGAAAATGTTGTCCCTACTCGTTAACATTACTCATTCACAAAGTATGTTGTTAGAAAAATACTAAAAGAATTAATAAATTAATGCCAAATTACTTTTCTGTAATTGACGATATATCTCTCCCATAACTGGACTGTTTGGTCAAAGCATGAGGTCCTACCTCAGCCATGGAGTAATTAAAATGAAAAAGAAGTGGCTTGTTGGCCACTTGGGGAAGAAAAGATAGTGTGATCTTAGCTATGGTTTTCTCCTAAGAGAAAAAATAAAACAACTTGATAAGAGTGAGATTTATATCTTACTTGTAAAGCAGATGTGTTTCCTTTGTTCTCGTCATGCTAGAGGGTCCCCCACCTCTTCGAACTTCCATGTCTGTGAGCACAATGACAAGTGACAACTAGCAAATTGTCTCCATATCATGCACAGCAAGACCCTACAGACTTATGTAATTACTATGGCAGCTCTTTTTTGTTTTCTTTTTCTAAGTAACTGGAAAATCGATATATATCTTTGTACAAATTTTTTGTTTCTTCCTGTTGCCTGTTGGCCCAAATTTCAAATTATTCTCTCCACGCAGTTGTTGGAATACCATTCCAGCGAGCACACGACAATCAAAGCAGTTCAAGAAGTTCTCCTGGTCCACCATGGTAATTAGAATCGCTTGTTCCATTGCTGCCAAATCTCCTTGCAAGTTTCATACAACAGCTACTACTGCTAAAACTACTGTAACATGAACCTCACTAGACACTAGTCACTATCTTCCATGGATATTAAATATAGTGCAAATTAATGTTTGTTAAAATGTTGATGAAATGTTATAGTAGTTTTCAACTTTTAAAATAATAATAATAATAATAATAATTTTATAATTAGAGGAGAAGCAGAATTTAAATTCTAAATGTCATTATTAGAAATATTATAAAACATCAGTTGAGTTAAAAGACTCTTAACTAAGTCATTTATTAAACAATGAATGAATTTTTAAAATTTTAGAGTAGAATATATTATGCTTGAGTCCAATAAAGTGGAGACCAATCTTGTGTTTTAGCTCTAAAAACCAATAACAATAACCCTTTTTCTTTTTTTTTTTTGGAAATGAAAAACAATAAAATAAGGCCGTACTTCTTTTGCACTAATAAATGATAGGGATGGTCAAAATTCTTCGTCCACTCAATTCATCATGTCCTAATTTGTCTTGTGTGGGATTTCGCTCCAAAAGGAGTGATAGGATGAGGACGGATTTTGCACATGCAATCATGCCTCGAATGTTTGTGTATATATATATATATATATATATATATTGGTTCGATATATATTTAAGTTATTTATGCATTCACTTTAATTTTTTTATTCATACCCTATATTATAATTTATTGTGTTGTATATATTATATTCAATAAGTCTAGCATTAGCAAAAAAAATTTGCAATTGTCAATATTGCAAGTTGTTATTGCTTTTTGGCATTTGCTTATTTGTTAGAGAAAAAAAAAAAAAAAAAAAAAAAAAAGAGGATGTTAGTGGTAAATTTACCAACTCAACTATTGTAAATTATTGTGTGGCATTACTTCCCTAAAAATTTTACTTTTTTTTTTTTTTTATACAAAATATAATTTTTACTCTAGCCTAATTTAAGTGTATATGTGTGTAAAACTCCCTCCTAGAGATTTAAACCCTGACCTTTACCCCCCACACCCCACAAACATTTATACATTTGTTTTAAGTTTTATTTTCATCCTTTATTTAAAAGTTAAAATTTTGTTGATAAAAATTTTAGTAGGTAACAATCTTATCTTGCAGTCCATTTGTTGTTGTTAAATTTATAACTTTTCAATTTGTCATGATGGGTAGGCAAAATGTTAGGTTATGGCTAAAAGGACTATCACTCTTTATTTGAGAAATGCTACGTCCATAACTTTTTCACTATACTTTCACAATAAATCGTAGATGGAAAGTTGTTATTGGTTATAATTTCAAGCCACAACTTGAATTACTTTTTTGTCCACCCATAACAATCAATAATAACCTGTCACTTAAGATTTGTTGTGAAAATGTTGTGAAAACTAGCATTTCTCCTCTTTACTAACATCCTCTTTACAATTTTTAGACTACTTAAGCATTAGCATCAAGCTTTTAAAAATTTTCTCTTTATTTTAGGATAAGAACCTACTTTTCTCTTCATTTTAGGATAAGAACCTACTTTTCTCTTCATACATTCTCTATAATTTCTCTCACTTTTCTTTTCTTTAATTTCAAAAAAAAAAAAATTCTAATTTTGGGGAATGAAAAACATTTCCCTATATTAAGGAAAGCACATTAGCATTTTCCTAAAATGGGGATTTAGTAGGGAGTCTGATGAGGGAGTGTTTTTTGAGCTTTTCGTCCTAGATTGGGGTCTTACCCTAAAATGTGATGCTCTTAGATTACTATTTTAATTTTGAGAAAAAAGAAATACGAATGGACAAAATGACAAAATTAATACCTTTTAAATTTTATAAGAAATGAAATTGTAAACTATTAAACTTGGAGATAAATAAAAATCCAACATTAACCTAAGTTTAGGGAGGAAAAATATTCTTCTCAAAAAAAAAAAAAAAAAGGATGGAAAAATATTTTTATTGGCTACACATTGAACCAACAGGCTGGCTTGATGGAAAGTGCGGCAAATTAAATTTTAATTACTATTGCTCCAACCCTTCGGTACAAATTCTCCAGCACAAGACTGCATTCTCATTTATGAAAATTATTATTATTCTAGCCACTTGTTCGACATATTGTCTGTCAAAATACCCTTATATATATATAGGTGTATGGTTTAAGGTTTTAATTATATACTTATTTATTCTTAATTCTTTCGGTCTGAGGATGTGAGGTTAGAAACTTAGAGCATCCACATTAGTCCATGGATAGTCTTGCAAAATACATAAAGCAGCCATTTTTACACATTTTGGCTAAAAAAACACCCACATCAATGGGTGTAAAATTGTGCAAAATATACACCCGGCTGTGTAAATGAATAGTAACCGTGTATATATACATGGTTACTATACGTTCACCGTGTAAACGATTTTTTTATTTTATTTTCTCTCTCCTCTATCAAACTACTTCTCTTCCCCAACCATTACAACAACCCAACGCACCAAAATCAACTAAAAATTAACCCAAACACATCTATTGAAAATTAACCAAAATCAACCCAGTATCAACTAAAAATTAACCCAAAATCAACTGAAAATTAACCCAAACACATCTACACAGAGATACACTTGCTCAAAAAAAAAAAAAAAAACATAGAGATACACAAACACACCCACACACAAACAAACCCAAATGAACAAAAAACAAAGAGAGATCGGTGCTTATCAGAACGATCGGTGCTTGACTAGAACGATCGGAGCTCGGGTCTTGCTTGATCGGAGCTTGTGGGTATGAGTCTTGCCTGATCGAAGCTAGGGAGATACACTAACTGATCGGTGCTTATGGATCGGAGCTAGGGAGATCTCGGTCAAATTTGATCTGGTCGGATCTGATCGATGCTTGTGGATCAGAGCTAGGGAGATCGGTGCTTGTGGATCGGAGCTATGGAGATCGATGCTTGCCTGATTGGAGCTGTGGATCGGTGCTTGTGACCGAGATGGTGTGGATTAGACCGAGAGGGAGAGTTGATTTAGAAATGGGTATAGAGATGGAGATCGGTGGATTGGAGAGGCGTTGTGGTGCTTGTGATGGCTGTGGTGTTGATGGAGTTCTTGCTCTGGTGCTTCTGGGTTTTGACCGTGAGAGAAAGAAGAAGAAAGAAGAGGAAGAAAAGAAAGAGGAAACGGCAGAGATAAGGAAAAAGAAAGAAAGAAGAAAGAAAAGGAGGTATTGGAAAAAGAAACGGGTAGGTAAAATAATATTAAAAAAAGAATATAAAAATATTATTTATATAAAATATATTGTATAATAGATGAACTAATGTGGGTGTTTTGTAAAAATAGATGTGTAAAATAAAAAAAGTAGTTTTTTCCATGTAAAATAGATGATAAGTTTACACGAGCTGGTATGGATGCTCTTACACACGTAATGGTTGAAGGGTTTATGTATTTGTAGAGAGGGAAAATTCTCAACCTATCACAAGTTGACACGTCACATTACCAAGTCCACAAAATACAGCCAATTACAGAGCACCATGTATTGCTGCTAGATTTTGCTATCACTATTCAGAAGCCAACAGAATTTTGCCAAGTGTCATGCAAGAACCAATCACGCATCTGCGCATGTGTAAGCGATGACTCAAGCAGCCTCGCACGTGTAAGCAATGACTCAAGCAGTCCAGCACGTGTAAACAATGACACAAGCGGACCAATCAAGCTGTGACACGTGTCACCAATCAAGTTCCGCCACGTGTCGCTCACCCACCCCAAAACTCCTATAAATAGAAGCCTTCCTGAGACATTGAGAAGGACCAAGATTCAGAAGGACCAAGATTCAGGAGGAACAAGATTCAAAGGGACCAGAGGATTCAGAAGTGAAAAAGCTCTACTGGAATCAAGCCCAGAAGCCTCCAGGAACTTCAAGAACTTCAACCCCAAAATCGAAGAACATTCGAAGCTGAATCATCCAAATCATCTGTCTAGATCCAAAAGTTTGCAGGAATCAAGCTCAAAGGTTCGAAAACATCAACAAATCACAAATCAGTGAAGCTCTACGGATTCAAGCCTCCAAAGCCCCGAAGAACTTCCGCCACAAATCTTCAAATACAAAGAACATTTGAAGTAGAATCATCCAGACTATCTGCCTAGATCTCAAAGTTCACTGGAATCAAGCTCAAAAGCCTCCAGAAACCTCAAACAACCACAAATCAGTGAAGCTCCACGGATTCAAGCCTCTAAAACCCCAGAGAACTTCCACAACAAACCCTCAAATACGAAGAACACACGAAGAACACGAAGAACGTGAAGAACAAGGGATTTCCAACAAGCTCATAACCAAAGATTCATTGTAATTCTGTTCCAAAGATCTTCGATCCATTCCTCAACCAAATTGAAGGATATCTTGTGTTCAAAACAAAATCCCATTATTACAAATCCAATCAACAAGTCTTTTAAGGAGATCGAATCAGAGGATAACTCTTTTGTAATCACAGAGAATTGTACCACACAATCATCAATACAAATTCGCATTTGTGAAACTATTTCACTTGTTCGACTTATTTCCAACCGAGAAATTTAGTCGCCTACAATATTTATTCTTCGTTTTTTGGTTTGAGCTTTCGAGAGGTTGCAACTATTATATTGAAGGCCTTAATGTGCAGTCTACTTTTGACTAACATCAGCCTGCGAGTGAGAGAGATTAATGTGTTTCAGAATTTTTTTTTTTTTTTTTTTGATACAAGATATAATTCTATTCTAACATAATCTAAGTGTATATGTGTGTGAAACTTTCTCCTGGAAACTTGAACTCCAGCCCTTACCCCTCACACTCTACAAGAACTTTTACTTGTGGAGTGTGCATCGCACCAAGACATGCGGTAGTATGTTTTTGGAATTAAAGGCATACATCTGTAGTGGAAAGTCCTTAATGTTTACATCTTCGCTACTAAGATGTCTATGTTACAATAAACTCATTGAATAGCATTTATGATACTAAATCTTAAACTAACAATAAACAAACCAAAAATTACATAATTACAATTACTTTACTTGCACTCAAATTTAGACTATGATTTACTTTTGTTACATATGTAAGATAGAATCTACAATTTAATTTTTGTAATTCATTAATTTTGGTTTTTTTTTTTTTAAATTTTCGTTATTTTAGGTTTAGGGTATTTATTTTCTTGTTTTTATGTGTTTTTAATCATTTTTAGGTTAAATTTAGTTATTATTATAGTTAGGTATTAATTAGAATCTATTTTCTTATCTATCAAATTCTAAGGAGCCATTAAAAATAACTTATTCTTTTTCTAAATGATAAACAATAACATAAGGTTGTACTCATTTTGCACTAATAAATTCTAGGGATGGCTAATATTCTTCGTCCACATCAATTCATCATGTCCTACTCTATCTTGTGTGGGTTTTAGCTCCAAAAGGAGTGATGGGATTAGGATGTGTTTTGCACACCCAGTCACGCCTCAAGTGTGTGTATATATATTTGGTTTGCTATATATTTAAGTTATTTATACATTCACTTTAATTTTTTTTTATAAATGCAAGATATTATAATCTATTCTGTTTGTATATATTATATTCAATAAGTCTAACCTCAGCCAAAAACAATTTACAATTTTCAATATTGCAAGTTGTTATTGGTATTTGGTAGATATAAAAATGATGTCAGTTGGAAGGTCTTAATAACAATTAGTAAAAACTTACCAACTTAATTATTGTAATTCTTGTGTCTGTAGCATTACTTTCCTAAAACACTTACTTTTACTCTTCCAACTTTACCTCATAAATATTGAAGCCACCTTATATATTAAGGATGACAAAATACCTCAAACTCACCCTGCCCCCAACTTGTCATGCTCCCATCTAGTGAAAGTTTTTCTCACCCTGAAAATGGGCGGGGGTGGGGATGGGGCACCCCTTATTCCACCCATTGTCATCCCTAATAAATTCATGCATTTGTTTTAAGTTTTATTTTCATCCTTTATTTAAAAGTTAAAATTTTTATCGATAAAAACTTTAATAGGTAACAATCTTATCTTTCGGTCCATTTGTGGTTAAATTTATTGATAAAAACTTTAATAGGTAACAATCTTATCTTGCGGTCCATTTGTGGTTAAATTTATTGTAAATCATCTCAACATGTCAATCTATCATGATAGATGGGCCAAATTTTAGGTTATGGATAAAAGGACTATTACTTTTTACTTGAGAAGTGTTACATCCACTACATTTCCACAACAAATATTAGGTGGTAAGTTATTATTGTTTATAATTTGAATCTACACTTTAAATTACTTTTTTGCCCTCCCATAACAACCAATAACAACCTACTACTTAAAATTTGTTGTGAAAATATTGTGGACATAACATTTCTCCTCTTTACTAACATCCTCCTTATCATTTTTAAACTACTTTTTTTTTTTTTTTTGAGAATTTTTTTATAAAAAAACTACTTAAGCATTAGCATAAAGCTTTTAAAAAATTTCTCTTTATTTTAGGATAAGAACCTACTTTTCTCTTCATTCATTCTCTATAATTTCTCTCACTTTTCTTTTCTTTAATTCCATAATCAAGATACAAAAAATATACTCCCTTATCCCAATTTGTTTATCCTCTATTTCATTTTGGGATATTCCAAAATATTATCCTGTTTCTAGAATTAAAAACCATTAATTTACTAATGTTCCTATTATGCCCTTACTTTACTTCTAAAACCATTTTTGATAAATTTATTTAAAGGTAATTTTGGAAAATTATACATTTTTATACAACAGACAAGACAATAAATGATGTTCCCTAAAAAAGTTGGATTTTTGAAATAGGACAAACAAATTGGGAAAGAGGGAAGGGATGATAATTTTGCCTCGCCCCTCCCCGCTTCGCCTCGTGTGGGTTTTCCTCGCCCCGCAAAGGTGGTGGGATAGGGATTTTAGCCTCACACTATGAGGCAGGGCGGGGCGAGGTGGGGATGGGTTTAGACTTTTTAAATCCGCTTCAACCCACCCGGTCCTACGTTGATAAGGGTTAAATTATAAATTTTTCATACTCTATAACCCTACTATTTTTTTTTCTGAGAAATAATTATAACATGCTGCTAACTCCGCAGCTCGAACCCTTTCCCCCCTAGACCCCCAAGCACTTTGTACATGGGGAGGTGTTAATTCAGCTACAAGGCCTTTGGCTATAACCCTACTATTTAAGCAAACATATTAGTAGCTTATTTTATTCTACTTAACATGGTTCTCTGTCTCTTTTTTCTCTCTAGTAAGGTTGGAAATAAGGTATCAATTTTAATGTTTTCTTTTGTCTTTATTAGAAATAAATTTATATTCCATTGAATCATTGATTTTGTACTATGAGATTTTTGTTTTTATTGTGATATTGTCTTGTTAAACACTTGGATAATATTATTTATTTTTTGCTAAAAATTAGGTTTGATTTGATGGGATAAATTTATTTGTAATTTTTTTTTTTTTTTTCAGATGAAATAGGTTTTATTTTTTAAAAAAATTGTAATAGTTGTGGGCAAATCAACAAGAACTAGAGTTTTACAGGGTGAAGCGGGGCTTCGTGGGGCTCTAAGGGGCAGGAATGGAGCAAGAAAATTTTTCCCATCATGCGGGGCGGGGTGGGAATGGGGTAAGAAAAAATCATACGGGAGCAAGAGTGAAGACCCCATCCTTCGGCCCCACCCCGCCCCATTGCCATCCCTAAGAGGGAATACTAGTTTTTGGGGAATGAATAACATTTCCCTGTATTATGTGAAGCACGTTAGCATTTTCCTAAAATGGGGAACCCGTAGGGAGTCTAATGAGGGAGTGTTTTTTGAGCTTGCAGTCCTAGACTGGTGTCTTACCCTAAAATAGGAAATGTGATGCCCTTAGATAACTATTTTTATTTTGAGAAAAAAGAAATACAAATGGACAAAAAGACAAAATTAATACCCTTTTAATTTTATAAGAAATGAAATTGTAAACTATTAAACTTGGAGATAAATAAAAATCCAACATTTAACCTAAGTTTAGGGTAGAAAATTATTTTTATTGAGTGACTATGCAGTTTCCTCTATGAAAGAAGGAAAACGTTGCAAATAGTTGGGTGAAAAGTATTTTCACCAAATGAGTATGAAATTTTTCTCCCTGAAAGAAGGAAAATGTTGGAGGAAAAGCATTTTCACCCTGTGAGTATGTAATTTTCCACTAAGAAAAAGGGACAATGTTGGAGGAAAATATTGGAAATAGTTTTTCAACGTTTTATTAGTTTTACTGTAGACTTAGATCAGGGCTGGGCAGGCATTAAATAGGTAAAATTGGGCCTGAGTCAACCCGAACGTCAAGCCTAATGCTTGGGCCTAAAACTGGTTTATTTTGCCTGTTCCTGTCTCTATTTCAATTAATAAAATCTTCCCTTTTTTCTTTTTTTTTTCTTTTTTTATAGCAATTAAGAAAGGAAAGTGAGGAAAATATAAAACACTTTTTTTAAGGCCTGTTTTCGGGCTAGATTGACTTTGTAAGCACTATAAAACGATTCTAAGAACTGATCGAGCTTAATGTTTAAGTTCAATCCAAGCTTGGCTTGAAAATTGAAATTAAAAGGTAAAAGTTTAAATTCATTGAAATGAAAGAATTTCACACTCTCTTTTTTACCATAACTTAATAAAAACTCACTTAACTCAAAGGGATGGCTCTAGTGGTTATTAAGGGATCCTCAAAATCTCAAGTTCAAAATTCCTACACTCCCATTTTAGTTCAAATGCTCAAAAAACTCTTAACACTCGTGTTTTCAAAAATAAATAAAAAATCACTCACCAGTCACCATCTTATATTTAAGGGTTGGAACTTAAATACCCTAATAAGTATGTCATATAAGTTAAAATTGTAATCAGTAAAGTATAAAAAACAATCTTTGTAACTTTCTCTTAAGATAAGAGTCATTCCAAAGAATGTACTATTTTAATCCTTTGAAAAATAGCATTGGCCTCTAAAATTTTAACTATTATTAACAAAATTCCCAACAACAAAGGAGTGGACACCAACTGCCCCAATCTGTGAAAAAAGAGGCACGTACATGGTGTTCAAATTAGAAAAAGGAAGTGTCCATTTAAGTTTCAAGATATTGACGTAAAGCAAATTGAAAACAAGGCATTATTAAAGACACCTAGTGAGCTACAATAAAACATAATAATAGTAGTGTAGAACAGCACACAAATCTTTTTCATGCCGTAAAGCAAAACAGGAGTGGTTTTTGGCCTAACGAAATTAGGTACAAGGATCTTCACCTTATATTAGGCCAGTTTATTGAAGCCTTTGCGACCCATTATACTTGCGAATCTGAGAATTGTGAGTTTGAGTAGTGATAAGCCTTATTAGTATCCAAATGGTCTCATGCCATAAACACAATGCAAGGATTTACAAACATCCCCCAAAAAAAAAAATTATAACACTTACAGTCAAACTAGTCCATGTTGATTTGTCCTCGGTCCTAACAATATTTATAGCTTTTACGTAATGAGTAAATTTAAAATCTAATCAAGAGTTGACACATAAGCAAAGTGTAAGAATGAGTGTATCCCAAACATTTCTTGCAATCTTACGCAATAAGATGCCAAACAAATCATTGCATTCATATTTCAGGCTAAACATGAGCAATAGTGCTACTCTTGCTCGCGTGATGAGTAAATTTGAAATCCAATCAAGAATTGACACATAAGCAACGTGTAAGAATGGATATATCCCTAACATTTCTTGTAATCTTATGCGATGGATAAGATGCCAAACAAATCATTGCAGTCATATTTCAGGGCTAAACACGAGCAATAGTGCTACTTTTCATGATTGCAGAAAACTCTACCTGTTCAAGAAATGGACTTGCCAACATGCTACAACCACAAGTTTGGCATTACATTATACAAGTGGAGTAGGAGGGGTAAAGATATGCTTTCTGTTAAACTGTCATTGCGATTAAGACCAACAGTTACAGTTATCACAGACAACTACGTCATAAAATAAGAGATTGAAAATGACCTGACACCAATGAAGCTACAAAAATTTCTCCTGCAATAATTACTTGGTTCTTCTTCATGGATCTTGATCAAATATTCTACCTGTGCATTTTACCCACTCCAATTAGTGTTATTATACTATATATATTTTTTAAGAAAGTATTGTACTGTTTTGAGATATTTTCAAATAAGTTTCGTGTTTGGATTACGCCTTGGAGACTGAGCGGTTGGTTCACAAAGTCTTGGGAATTCTTGACGTGGGTTTAGTAAATTGGTGGATTCATAACTGCTTCAAGAATGGTTTTTCTATTAGAATGATTAGGTGTACACTTGTCACTCACACGTAAAAGAGATATTGTTGAATAAATATGCGTGAGTAGAAATCTCATGCGAAGAGAAATGAGAGAAGTTGAGAAATTAATATAACATATCTGGACTCAAACCCATAATCTTAAACTTTTTGATCAATTAATGTCCCTATATATTATATTAAGTTACTAACTCCTTAATTCGGAGTATGAGACGGACGTAAGAGATACTTTCTCTTCAATTAGACCCTCTATAATGTAGTTGTGAATAATATTCTAGATTAAGCTATTGTAAACCGTAATACCATATACTACAGTACTTTTAAAATTACAATATTTGTCTATAGGTCTTATATTATGAATGTAAACTAATGAGACCAAACCATCTTAACTCTCTCTCTCTCTCAATTGAATTAACATGTTTTGCAGGTGTAGCAGTAAATTTAAGCCTCAAATCCTAACTCCTAAGCCCAAAAACTCTACTAATAGTTTAGTCCCAAACCGTTCACCCCTAAATATTAAGTTATTAACCTTAGACCCAATTATCTGCAAAGTTGATCTAGAAAGCAGATTCTTATAATATGTCCAAACATCTGAACATCCTAGGCCTAAACCAAGATTATAGATGACAATCTGAAGTAAAGATAGAGAAAAATCAAAGCCTAAATTTAACAGTCAAAACTAACTGAAGAACCAAACTACTCCCCCATTAGAACTGTATGTGCATGGTTTTCAACCTTTCATCTTATTCAGGTTTGCAAAAGAATGCATTGAATTGCTGATATTTGGACCACAAACTACATCATCTTGCATTGTATTGCATGTGCGACATATGCAATCGATCCTGTATGAGATATTGAGATGTGTGCTGCCGCCACAAACGTGTATGGGCTTGCAGATTTTGCAAGTCAAATCCTTTGAAAGATAAACAAAATAAATATGGCAAACATAATTAGGATGCTTAATTCATGTGTGGTGTATACTTAATCAATTCGTTATCAGAATAGATTTCTTAGAGGGCTTCAATTTTTTACCTATATCTAAATATGACCCTGATTTGATTTCTTGGGTGCTGGTGACACAATAATCAAATAATGAGATGCCAAGCAAATCATACACTGGATTCCTTCAGCCAAACAAGCGCTATAGTGCTACAATCATTATTGTACAGACTACAGAACCTATCTGACCAAAAAATGGACTTGCCATCTGAGCCAAAACTACAATCATATATATTATGCAAGTGGGAGAACCACTATAATAACTACATACCTAAACCTAAAGATATGATTTCAATAACTGTCACTGCAACTATAGGTAATAGTACCAGTTATTTCTGTAACTTAGACTACTACATTACTTGTTACATCCTGAAAGTGACCTCACACCAATCTAAAAAGGGTATCCCTAGGTCTTTGACTTATGAAGTTACATACCATATTTTAGATTTGGCAATAGTTACGCATAACAGTTAAATTCTTTTTAAATCTAAACTTCGATGTTTTTGTTGAAAACACTAAGATATATTATTTGACCTAAAAGTCATTAACGAAAGTTACAAATGCTTGCACATTTACAAGTGAATCAAATGCATTAAGGGTCCAAGATACCATGCCTCTTTTCCAAACTTTGCGCCTTTGATATATTGTATTTTCTATTGATTTGAAATATTAAAATGGAAACAATTAATACATAATTACTTATTGTCTAGGACTGTATGAGAAGAACGAATCATTTAGTACAAGCTGACTAGAAAGCGCAAAGGGGAGGCCAATCAATGGACCCCTAGAGAGGGTGGTTGATAGAGATGATGCAATACCTTAATTAAACAACTTGATCCCCTTTCAGTTCTTGGAAGGGCAAGATTCTTGTAAATGTTTATAATCAAAGCGGTTATAATGGCGCAAATAATTGTTGAATAGATAAAACTAGAAGGAATCTATATTGTGGGGAAAGAAAGGTTTGAAAGGCAAGAGAATTTGATTTCATTTTAGCTTATTGAGGGTGAAAAATTGACTTTATATTATAATGAAAGAAGACCAGGATGTCATTGGCAAACCTGGACGTGGTAGGAACAGCCTCTGGGTCCTCCACCTTCCCCCAATGAATATAAAACAATGCCATGTAATTGTTTGACTCTAAGCCACTGCAAAATCAAAACATAAACAAACCAAAAACAAGGACAACAAATATATGAAGATATATATTATTATTACCATTAATTATATTAATAAGCCATTGTCTTGGAAAATTTTGTAGGATTCTTTCAACAATGGGTATGTGTTGAGAAATTAATATTTTAAAGGAACAAAATTATATTAAAAGATTGAGAATAGTAGGAATATATGCCTAGCTAATTGATTATTTGTAGGATTCTTTCAACAATGGGTGTGTGTTGAGAAATTAATATTTTAAAGCAACAAAATTATATTAAGAGATTGAGAATAGTAGGAATATAAGCCTAATCTGATAAATTGGTTTTGAACATAGATATCGATAAGCTTTTTTCTTCTTATTATAATTAACAAGTGGCGATTGAGAAGGATTTGAACCTTTATTTTTATCATATAGAAAATCAAATAATACCACTATATTACAAGACTCTTGATGTTATTAAGAAGTTAATATCGTAAACTAATTGAACAATTTTAGATAGTGCGGTGGTGAGATAGTTAATGCATTGCAAGCTAATTAGTAGCACACCACTAGATAAAGCTATTAGACTATCCAAAAAGAAGAGAGGGAAAATACCTTGTAACAAATAATTGGTATTAGCAGAGTTATGTCACTCAGTAGTATTATCTAGTTCTACCTGTAAAGAGAACTTGGATTCTAATTTCTCTCTCCCACTTATTATCAGCCAAAAAAAGAGGTAAGAACAATGACTCTTGTAAGACTTTAAAAACAATCTTTCCCTATTATGAATTCTAACTCTCATTTGCCATGGATGGTAATAGTCTTGCTGATTTTGTATCCACCATGATTTTGAGATTGTTGAAAAATAGCAAGAAAGATTTGAAAACTTTGATAGTTAATTAAACAACTTCAAAAAGCTACTAGATAGTAACTAGATTAGATATTTAGATGTGGGTTTTCAAGAATCTTCTTCTTCTTCAAGGTGGTACACAATTTGTTGCACCATCAAATCCTCAAAGAGATGGGACACATGACTCCAATTGATGGCTGGCCCAACGTGAAAATAACAGTTCAAAAGAGGGTAGAGGATAGGATAGTATCATGCCCTGTGGATAACACTGATCCTACCACCTGCAATTTGCAACCAATAGGGTTGTTCACAATTTTGCATTGAGTTAATTCTTTTGGTGTGGTTCACTCTTATGATAATATTACACTGCGACTCATGTTCAATTTTCCTCTCATTCTCTTTTGACTCATGTGACCCCCTCATTCTCTTTTGCAACACTAACATACGCTAGAGTAGCACAATTACATCGTAAAAATAAATAATTAAAAAAAAAAAAAAAAAAAAAAAACTACTGTAAGAAATGTGAATCTTCACTTGGATGCCAAGAAAACCAGAAAAATGCCAAACGACACCTTCTTAATTTACATGGACATCAAAGTGATGAGTTTTTTTTTTTTTTTTTTTTTTTTTTTTTCATCATCTTAGGAGTGTCTCCTTGCCCTGCAACCTCCGCTGATTCCATAGTTGACATAACATCTTGCTCATACTCCACAATTCTATGTTTCTTTTCTCCCTTAACAACCATAACCTCCTTGTTCATGTTTTCTACTTGCTTCCTTTTTTGCCCAAGTTCCATGTCAACAATTGAAGAATTAATAAGAGTCTGAGGTCTTGAGGTAAGCCTCTTCCAATTCATCATTACTTTCGGGCTTCCAATTGTAAACTTCTCCACGGACTCAACTACTTTTAGGATATGCATGGATTGACTCACACCCTTATCTTTACTACCACTTCTTTTGGGCCAACCCTTACTATTACTCTTGTTACCTTTCTCGTTACCGCAACCAACCTTAAAACATATCTCTGGTCCCTCAAAGCTCAGTGAAGATATTTGCTCACCTTGTTTCCCCATTAAGTCACGATTGAGGATGATTGTATCCTCGTCCATGACTACCACCTCAATCAAGGCAAAGGCAATCTCGCTATTATCTAGCACGCAATCAATTGGAGTTGCTTTTGAATTTGAAAAATCTGAATCGGTTTGGATAGCACGATCAATCTCCGTAATGAACTCCTCAAAATCTGGGACGTGCTTCTTCACTGTCAAGATTGCACCCTTATCAACTGTAACACCACCGTTTGCCGAAGCACCGTCAAAGCTACCACCTTCAGGTAAATTGCCCAACTGAGTTAAAGACGTACTCCCACTTCCACTTCCAATTGCCGGATTACCTTGCTCATTTAC
The DNA here is from genome assembly GCF_932294415.1 of Quercus robur. Classification (NCBI taxonomy): domain Eukaryota; kingdom Viridiplantae; phylum Streptophyta; class Magnoliopsida; order Fagales; family Fagaceae; genus Quercus; species Quercus robur. Next base: position 75,505,406 of record NC_065538.1, on the reverse strand, counting down.
CTTCCATTGTGAAGAAACACGATTCCCCTGATCAGTTTGGACATCATCATCCCGCTGCCCTGAGCTACTTCTTACTTTGTTTGCATTACCATAGTTTCTACGATACCCCACCTTCAACCACTCCCCATAAGGAAGACCTCCCTATTGTCGATCCCTTTGAACAGAGCAATCCCTAACCTCATGACCAATCCGACTACACTGATAACAAAGCCCAACTAAGCGTTCATACTTGAAACCAAAACAAACCTTATCTCCTTCAGGGCTGGCGACAACTGCTTCTCGACGTAATGCTTTATCCAACGGCAACTCCACCCTTACTCTGATAAAGCGAGATTCATCAGACGAAAACGCCTTTAAATCAATTTCCAATACTTCTCCCAAACCACTGCCAATATCCCTGCCCACCTCCTCCAATAACAAATCGAAAGGTAAACCCCACACCTGAATCCACATTGGCATTGAAGTGAATCTAACCAAAGTGGTTGTCATACCTCTCTCCCATCTTTGTAATGCCAAAGGGTGGTCCTCAAAACTCCATAGACCATTTGCTAGCACCCACTTCAACTGACTCTCCATGGTAAATTTGAATTGAAAAAGATTATCCCCCACATCAACAATGCGTAAATCCGAGCCCATCCTCCACACACACCTTAGCAAAGCCTTGGCCGCACACTAGTTGAAAGTTCGTGCTATGAGAAATCTCCCCAACAAACTAAGGGAACATTCTTTCAATATCCTTTCCCTTTGTGTAACCCAAACCTTAATAACTTCTCCCTCCTCCTCCGTTAAGGTGATACTTGCAATTTGTCTATAAAATCTGAAACCATCATGTGAATAGGAAAACACTTAATGGATCCCACTGAACTCTAACAAAATTGCAGACAGACACTGTGAATTAACTGATCCTCACCCATGGTGTGAGAAGAAAAATCTCTCTCTAGAGAGAAAAATACTCACCTCACGTGAGAAAAGGAATGCTTGTGTTTAACAGTTAGTTTGTTTCTCAAGAAGACAAATGAGTTTGATAGAGACAAGTTAGGTGAGGACTGAGGAGGAATAAAAAAAACGTGCATAGTTCAATGGTAATAGAAAAAAAAATTAAATTTAAATTTAAAACACAAACAAAAACCTTTGCATACAAATACATCATCATCACTTTGGTTCAAAGTTTAAACTTTTAAGAAATAGTGAATTTATTTTTATCTGTTATTCTAACAAGATCTTGTACTCAACTTATTAAAATCTTACGGATATTTCAGAAAGGCCAAAAAGAATATGAAAGATAAACCAAACATTCATGTACTAATGAAACCAATAATAGCTATGTAACCCATAAATTCTTGCTCTTTTATTCATGCCAACCCAAATCCTCTGGTAGCCATCCACCCATGGGCGGAGCCATGTTGAAGGGTGGGGGGGCCATGCCCCCCCCCCCCCCCCCCCCCAAATTTTGAAATTTTTTTAAATATATATATAATTATTTTAATGTTTTCAAAATTTAGTCTACAAAAATAAGAGTTGCCCCCCTAAGTATTTGAATTAGTCCAATGATGCTTTAAAAAAAATAACTGGTCTAATAGTTATAAAGACAACTTTATTTTTCGCAATTCTATTTTTTATTGTAAAATGAGCTTTTATATCTGTTAAATATTTGAAAAAGTTTGGCACCAAACATGTTTGAATTTATTTTTTTCAGCTTGTTACGTGGCGATTAACAAGTCATTGACTTATTAAAAAATTATTGTAATTAAAACTACACATGAAATGTTTCTTTAATTGCCACATAATGGGTCAAAGCAAAATAGTTTTAAATATGTTTGGAGCCTAATTTGTTCATCCAAGTTTTGGATCATTCTTGTTTTTGAAAATTACATTAGTTCAATTGAATAATTTTACTTACATTAGTATAAAATTTGATAATTTTTATAGAAAATGAAACTTTTTAAGAATTTTACTATGAGAATTGTGAAAATGTATTTGTGGGGCCCGATAATTTATGGGCCAGACCCACTTGCTCATGGGGAATCCAAAGGCCCAAGCCGAAGAAGGCTATGGCCCAAGCCCAATAATATAAATCACAAAATGGCCCAGAGATGCAGCTGAGGACAGTTCAGTCCTCGGCAGACCCAAAAGCTCCATTAAGAAGAGGGGTAAAAAAGGGATAGGAACAAACTTGAAAGAAAACCTAAAATATCTCGGGAAAGTTGCCCTTACTACCCTTCCCAGATAAGACTCTGCACCTGACAAAACCGGATTCTTCGGCTTTATCAACCATTCCCAACAATTCTGGGATTAGACTGACGGGACAAATATCAGTCTTGGAAAGGTTGACCCTACACGTGGACGAAGGACAGCGAACGCAGGCTAGTATAAAAGAAAAAGTAAGTAAATCTGAAAGGAGAGGGCCAAAAAAAAAAAGCAGAGCCTCCCATCCCACCTCCAGGGGAAAGACTCCAGGGGTGAAAACACCTTAAAGATATCTGCACACCACAAAAAAAACCCACCGCCGGGTAACCGGGGGAAGACCTTAATACTCCTCGGACCAAGTCCGAGGAGTCCAACCCCTCAGGATGCAACGCTATAGGGCTTAAATGTTCAAACCCAACCCTTTTTCTACATGACTTCCTCTAAAATCAGGATCAGACCATCGCCCCGTGATCAAAGGCAAGCCTTTCAAGCCCACTCTCTACAAATCATATTGTGAGGGATCTTTCATGTGCGAGCCCAACCTCATTATTGGGCCGTTAAATAATCGTGTCCCTACAGTATTTTATTAATTTTATGAAAGATAGCCTTCAAACATAATTTTGATTGACAATATTAAGCTCTTTTTTTGTTGGGTGTATGTATATATATAACTTATCAGATAAAAAAGTTTGTGTATATAATTAAAAAAAAAAAAAAAAAAGCATGTGTATTTATGTGTGTGTATGGGATTGTCTTGATAAATATATTAGTGTTGCAACTTGGCCCCCCAAACAAAAATTCATGACTCCGCCCCTGCATCCACCTCTGCAAGAAACATATAAATGTTGGACAACCCTCCATATATGTTGTTTCCATTATTGATGGAGACTAGTACTCCTGCTTCATTATTTTTTCCACTATGTTGGACAACCTGAACCCAAATCATGCTTGATTAAGTGGCTTCATGTATTATTAAGATGGGTGACCGACCTGTTGAATCTTTACCCAATAGATTGGAGATCCATGCTAATAAGCTGTCTGTGAAAGTATGAATTATCATATATATAATACAATACAATAAAAGGTGAGAGAACCCAAATGCCAAATGACTTTCTTTCTTTATAGCTTTTGTAGCTTTTGTTCTAGAACCAATGGACCCCATTTCCCCTGCAACAATGTATAGAATAGCTCGTGCCAAGAATCAAAGTTCATTGGCTATGACAACCATAAGCTTCACAATCCGACAAAGCCTCCAGCAAAAACTTTCTGATACTTCAGTACAAGAAACCCCATGTTAAACTAATCATACGGGTATGACATTTTGCACATTAAAAAAAGAAACTGAATCAAAACCAATCAAATATAATAAAATAACACCCTCTATGATCCATCCTAGTACAATCATTACTCAACCCTGTGATCCCGTGTATCTAATTAAAACATTAAAAAACAGCCATTGACGTTATTTTATTACTAACTTGTAAGTTTAATAATATATGGGTTGTACTCTCGTCTGCTTTAGAAAAAGACTAAATGGGGTTCATTTCATCCACACAAAAAAATATTGAATTTTATCAACCTGGAAACCATGATATCACATGGAGATACATACCTTTGTGCCTCTTTTATTCATTTGTTTATTGATTTAGGGTATTAGGGCCTGCCGGATTGGAGTGTAATGACGGTGGTGTGGTGTGGCTACTGGCTAGCTAGCAGGTGAGATTCTGATTCCACAAAAAAAATGAATTGACACACACCCAGATCTTGTTTTTCTGTGCCCAAGCTACATCCAATGAAATGCATCACGTAAACAGCTTCTGATTGTGGTGGTTTTTTGGCTCTTTGACATGGATGACAAAAGTGGTGGGTCATGCAATATTAGAGGTCTGCTCGAGGGGGAAAAAACTCTATAAGATATTATTAATTTTTGGGAAAAATTTAACTCATGCTCTAAAAATATTGATTTATAAACTATTTCTCTAAATTTTTTATGGGAAAAGAAAAAAAAGTACCTAATTATTTTTTACATCTTTTTATATTTTTCATAAAAATTGTATTAATTTTATTAAAAAATGTTTCATTAGCAAATATATAAATGTTGTAAAAGTACCCGTTAACAAATACCCTTAATTTTTATGACTTTGATTAAATTAATATCATATTGGTTCCTCTAATATTGGATGGAAGCATGATGAGGACTACTAATTGTATTCCTATAATATAATATTGGATTGTTCCAAAGTGGCGGGAATATACTTTAATAACCGTCATTGAATCACTAATGGCAAATCCAAATTACAGTTGGTGCAAATTAACTTTGTATATTGAATCAATAGCAACTCTCTTTTTTCTCCTTTTCATCAGAAATCCATGCCATATCCCATTACAAGATTAGATTGTTGTAAAAGTAAGTGCAAATATTCACTTACAGTAGTAGTACCAATGGTCGTTGGGCTTAATGACATGCACCTCCATCCCATGAAAATGGAGACCCGTGAAATCTTGATTCAAGATTTAAATTCTTTAATGACTTTCTTTTTGTAAGATAGCTACTCATTTAGTGTGGGTGGGGTGTCCTTTAACTCAGGGGCAAGGGGACACGCTTAAAATTGACTCCACAAAATAATGAACAAATCATCAGACTAACCACATTTCCACCTTAGCCAATCACAACATACATTCAGTCACTTTAATGCTCCAACCCAATTATAATCTTACATTATTAAGCTTAGCTTAATTAATGACTTTTAATTAAATTAATAAATTAAATCTTTTATCATTGAATAAATGATCTGAAATCAAATATAGTCTACACAAAAAATGAACACATTAATATCTTGACTTAATAATAACTATTAATTATTATAGAGTAAATATTATAGATTCAAATTCTATAATATTCAATATATTAAAAATTAAAGAAATACGGGTTGCTACTCTTGGGACCCTATACAGTATAATTTTTTTATTATGTAATTAGTAGGGTGAAAAGCAAAGGTTGGATTAAAAAAAATGGTAGGCAAGCATAGGATACTTGATAGCAATGATAAGTCCAATAGTAGCCAGAGTTGGGCCATGGCCCGCATCTGGCAAACCCAACAAATTTATAGTGGGTCCCAAACAAGTCGGTCATGGCAAGTCTGGGTCCCACCTCCACAAAATGAGGCCAATATTAGTGAGAGTGGGTCCTAGTGGGGTCCTCAATAATACCTCCACGCAAGTGGCACTTTTTTTTTTTATGAGAAGGCACACAAGTGGCACTTTACAGTACCATCATGATCATATATCAATTACCAACCAACCAAAAAAAAACATTTATAGGCAAAGTGAAAAAAAAAAAACAATACTCAAATGAAATCAAAGCCTCTAGCTACCAAAGTGCCATAACAAAATTAGACAAAATTAGACCCTTGGATGGGGTTTTGGGCCTTAGCTTTGATTGTGATATCTTTGACAATGAATGGTGATAAGGCAATTTGTTTTGTTTATATGTCACACAAAACGACACTTGCATTTGTGGGTCCCACACTAAAATTTCGTCCCTACCATTTTGTTCTCCACCGTCCAATGTGGCTATCACGGAAGACTTTGCTTTTTTAATTTTTTTTTTAAAAAAACCCAGTTAAAAAAAAAAAACTCAAGTTGGGACATTATATTATTTTGAGCAATATTTAGGTGCTGTTCTTTAAATTCTTCTTTTAGAATTTTGTCATATGAATTTTTCTCATAAAAAAGAAATGTATTTTTTAGTTAAGTAACTACATGACTGAATTTTAAAAAGAAAACCTAAAAAATAGCACCTAAGATACTGTACTTAAATTTTGTTGTATTATTTTAACCTTAACCATAATCAAAGATTACATCCTAAACCATTAATTATATATGCAGTGTTATTTATTTATTTGAGAAGTATATGCAGTGTTAATTTAATGTCACTATCATTAGCAATGTTCAAGTGAACATCCCCAAAACTTTTTTGTTTGGTTTTGTTTTTTCTTTTCCTTAAAATTTTAAACGGTCACTGTTATGGCACGTGGCATTGATAGGTACCCAGGTACACGTGGTGGATATTTAGAGGACAAATAGTGTGGAGGTCTAGTATGTGTGTATCCTCGTGGACTGTGGGTCCCTGATTATATGCATTTGACGTGGTCAAACAGGGTAGGATTAAATAGTGGGGTCCCTCTTATGAGAGGAGAGAATGAAAGCTGATGTGGATAAATCTTTATCTAATCTCAAGGTAGTGTAAAACAATCGCCACCTGTTATAGATAATTAGATATGCATATATCATATTTGACAAAATGTTAATCAATATGATTGAGTCATTGACAATTCTTAACCACTTGATAAATGAATGTTTAAGTTGCTTTTATCTAAAGGTAGTGTAAAATAATCGCTACCGGTTGTAGATAATTAGATATACATACATCATATTTGATGTTTCTAAGGAAAATGTCAATTAATATGATTGAGTCATTGACAGGTTTTAACAGCTTAATAAATGAAAGTTTAAGTTGTTTTTTGTTTGACTAATGATATATTAATGGGTTCGACTAACAAGTTTCCTTAAGACATTTGGTAATTCACCATTTAAAAAAATATTTTATACCATTTTAAATGGGAATATAAAGTAATTAAAAAGTCAATTACTCTTTTCTTTTCTCATAAAAAATTTTAAAAATTATTTCCTAAACCAATGTTTTTAGAGCATTCGTTAACTTTTCTCTTTATTAATTTGTAAACTCTATATAGTATAATTAATAATATCTCTAATATGTGGGTTCTAGTTAACTTAACTGGTAAAATCTCTAATGATTGAATAAGAGATCTGGAGTTCAACCTCTGCCTACACCAAAAACTAATTAGTATCTTGGTCTGATGATAAAAATCTCTAATATCACTATATTTCTAAACTTTATAATGCATTCCTTTTGTTTTTATTTTATATATATTAATGTAAATATTCTTATTATGCTATTTGCCAAAGAAAATTAAAGTAAATGCTAAACATCAAGACTAAAGAAGTAAAAATAAACAAGTTTTAAGTCTCTAATACTAACTTACATTTTTCTTTCTCAAAAAAAATAAAAAAAAAATAACTTACATTTTTACTAGAAGAATAACTATTATACGTCTAATGGTCAATTATACTATAATCGGTTACTTGTTCATGATTTGATGACTTCATCAATCAATTATTTTTATGTGACTTGACAATTAATTTTATATAGATTAAACTACTCTTGCCTTAAAATTTGAATTAATTATTATTAGAATACATATATTTCTAAACTTTATAATGCATTCCTTTTGTTTTTATTTTATATATATTTAAGTAAATATTCTTATTATGCTATTTGCCAAAGAAAATTAAAGTAAATGCTAAATATCAAGACTAAAGAAGTAAAAATAAACAAGTTTTAAGTCTCTAAAACTAACTTACATTTTTCTTTCTCAAAAAAAAAAAAAAAAAAAAAAAAAAAAAAAAAAAAAAACACTAACTTACATTTTTACTAGAAGAATAACTATTATACATCTAATGGTCAATTAGTATGTGTTTGGATTCCACGTCTATGGCTGCGTTTCACGTTTCATGTGTTTTCTCCTTTTTTTTCTTTTTTTTTTTTGTTCAACCCTCAATTGTTGACAAGTCAACTGTGAACAGTTCACAGGTCCTATAAATTACACTTTTCAGCAACTTTTTCATTAAAAATGGGTCTCACAGCACTATTTACACATTTAAAAATTATTTCACTACAGTGTTTTTAGTTTTAGTTTTCAGTTTCAGCAAAAATAAGCTGTATCCAAACTGACCCTTATACTATAATCGGTTACTTGTTCATAATTTGATGACTTCATCAATCAATTATTTTTATATGACTTGACAATTGATTTTACAAAGATTAAACTACTCTTGCCTTAAAATTGACTTAATTATTATTAGAATACATATGACTTAAATATACATATCTTGGGTTCCACTTAAACTACTATTTTCTTTTTCTACAATCACTTTAACATCCTCAAAGTTTAATACTGTTTCTAAATTGGTTTTTAAAATTTGAAAATCTAATATTTATATCATCGAATATTATAACAAAATCAATAAACTCTCACATCTAAAACCCACAAATAAACAATGTTTGATTTAGCCTCCATTTGGATACCAATGAAAAATGAAAATTATTTCACTATTCAGCTTATTTTGCTACTATTCATGGACCCCACTGTATTTTTGGTACTATTCATAGGTCCTACTATACTATTTCAGCTATGATTAAGAAGGTATAAACTATAAAGTAGTACTATTTTGTCAAAATAATTTTAAATATACTTTAATAAAAAATCAATTAAAGCAAGAAAAATTCAACGGATGAAATGCATTTAAAAACTAAAAAGATGTGTGGAAATATATGTGGATGAAAAAGTGTGTGAAAATATGTATAATGTTGTTTAAAAATTGAAAAAATATGTTTGAATGGGTATACCAAACAAGACCAAAATTTATTAAAAAAAGAAAAAAAAATTCCTGTCAAGGACGGAGTCATCTCATTGTTTTCTTACCTTATTTGGGTGACAAGACCTCAAACAAATTAAACTCCAATTTTGGCATACAAATCACTCTCACGCGATTCCAAAGTGCGTGGCAACAAGTAAAAAAACTTACTTACCGCTCTTTTTCTCTTTTTTTTGGATTTAGAAAATTATTAGTAGCATTAAAATTTTTGGTTAATTGACTGACTTGGCTTGGCGTCTTCTATTCTCGCCATAAAATCCAAAGTATATTTACGTGGTGATGAAATGTAGACAAAATGAATCCCAAATTCAAATGAAATGAGAAAAAAAAAAAAAAAAAAAAAGTGGGGACCACACACATCTTCGTGAAAAAAAACAACTGAAATTTGGCTATATATACCTCCTCATTCTTCCAAACCCCGAGCTTATTTATGCCCATGTTGTTTGTTATAATATAGTTTTTATTCTTTTTTATTTTTGTTTTTTAAAATTTTATCATTACAGAATCCGGGTAAAAACCCGAATCCGTATCCGGGTTCTGGGCTTTGATACCATCATGCGATATGGCCAAGGGTCGGAAATTGACGACAAGCCGTAGCGAGAGATTTCTTGGGAGCTGTGGTGGTGTGTACGGCAACGGACAAGGCTCAAACGGCTCGGACAGTTCGGAGTTCGGAGAAGAGGATGTTTGGTCCATGGTTGACAACAACAACAACAGCAGCAACAACTTCGGAGATGACCATAGTTCCAATTCCCAACAGGGAGACTGGAGTCCACGCGCCAAGGGGGTCTTTCGTCGCCGGTTTCCACGGGATGACCGCCACGTGGGCGGGCTGTCTTTGGCTTTCGACGGGAACGACGCGTCGTCGATGATGATGGCGAATAATAATACTGCCTCTACGACGATGGCTCCGTCGTCGTCGTCCAGGGTCGTGCACCAATACCGCGGAAACGACGGCGTTTCTTCTGCCACGCGTGGCGGTGGGAGGCACGTGGCCTCGTCAGCGCCGGTGAACGTGCCGGACTGGAGCAAGATACTCCCGGTCGGCTCGGTTGAGTCGCTGCACGAGTTGGACGAGGATGACGAGGATGGTGACTCGGAGATGGTCCCACCGCACGAGTACCTGGCGCGTGAGTACGCGCGCAGCCAGAAAATGGCGGCCACCTCGGTTTTTGAAGGCGTGGGCCGGACCTTAAAGGGCCGGGACTTGAGGCGGGTGCGGGATGCGGTTTGGAGCCAGACCGGGTTTGATGGTTAAAAACAATTTAATTAACCGAACCGGTTTTATTATTATCAATTATGATTATGGTTTAGTAGATGGGATTGTGTAATTGTATTATTGATTGAATGATGGGCATAGATGGAGGTTTTTTTTTTTTAGTTTTTATTATTGTTAGTTTTTGGGTTTTTTTTGGGGGTTATTTGGGCAATGATTCGGTCGGGTCACGAGTGAGCCCAAACATTGGTTCAGAATTTTGTAAAATTCTGATTAAGGTCTCTTTCTGTATTGGGTATGAAGTTGGGGAAATTGTGTTTCTAATTTCCTTTGCAGAAGTGTCTTTGATAATTGTGGATGTTTAGTGTAGTTTGTAACCATATGTTGAAATGTGTATGATTAGAAAAATGTTCATCTTACACCAAAATCTGCCGCTACTTTTTCTGGTCATTGAACTTTAAATCAGCACCTCTACTCATTGTATATGCATCGTTCCACAGAAATTTTAATGGGTAATTTCTGTTTTGAAAAACTAAACTTTGCATTAAATTTTTTTCCTCCTTTTTTTACTTTATGGTAGAATTTTTTTTTGATGCAATACACTATTGAAGTAACTTAGTACTTCTATCTTCCATGCACTGCATTTCAATTTCATGAGAGCGACTATTCAGTATCAACAACAGTTGATGTAACTCATTTTTCCTGTTGTAAGAGAGCTAATCTTGTTGTTGTATTATTGTGAGCAGTTGTGATAGGACCAACAGCTTTTAATGTAATTTATTAAAGTGATCGATTGTGAATAGTGAACTATCATTTTCACATGCATCTACTATTTTTTCTCAATCATTTGCAATGGAGTAGTGAACTATGTCCAAATTGTAACAAAAGTTGTAGCACAAAAATTGTATTCTTAAATTTTCTCTGTTACATGGGGGAGAAGAATTATGCAACATAAAGAAAACGTTCTTCTACTATCACACTATTTGCCACAACTTGATGATATATTCAATTGTGAATAGTGGATAATTACTTTCACATTGACCCAATACATTTTATTTTTCACAATTCACAATTGATCAACTCAAACTAGTGACACAAAAGTTGTGTCCCTAGACTTCCTTTTAAGAAAAATGAAAATGAGCTCTACTTCTTTGCCAAAGTCCAAATTAATGCTATTGAAGATTAAAAAAATAATAAAAAATCGTTTTTGGCTCTTGGATAATATGTAGGTCATTTTATAAATCTTATCCTAAATTATTTTATAAAGGTATCTGGATAATTCTCGAATGATTTACTGTATTTAATGCATACACTAACCTTTTATAGTATATGGGTCCCATAAATTCGTGAGATCCACACATTGTGTAAGATTTGTTACATGCAATTGATATAGAAGATATCTTCTTAAAAGACACGATTTATTGTAATTGATAGAGCAATTTAGTCAATTTTAACCAAAAAGAAAAAAGTTTGAAATACAAGTAGTGTGTAATCCCATCCATTTGACTTTTGAGTTTGAAATTTTGAAGGATTTGACAACATGCTATGTGGGGTTTAAAAAGAAAGTTGTTTATGGTTTTTTTTTTTTTTAGTTAAAATGGAGGAGGGGGGATTTGGATCCTAGACATCTCTCATGAAAATATTAAAAAATGTCAATTAAGTTACAAGACTCTTGGTATTTTTAAGTATTCTTTTGCATATAAAAACAATGGATATCAGATAAACAAAAATGCACATGAGCTATGTTTCCATGAAAGTCCTACTAATGTTGTTGAAGAGTTTTTTTTTTTCATTTTTTTTGGCTCTTGAATAGAATGTAGGTCATTTCATAAATCATATTATAAATTATATTATAAAGGTATCTAGATAATTAAGAATTGTAAGGACTCAATTTATAACGATCCCCAAATTAGCGTATTGAGTTCGAACGTTAAAGGCCCAAATAATAAATTTGTAGAGAATGGGCTAAAAGACTAGGCCTTGGTTATCAGACAGTAGTTAGTCATGGTATTCATGATGATTGCACAGAGGTGAACTAAGCTTGTCTACGAAAACTCTCTCCGGCACGGCTTGAGTGGCTCCGGTCATTGGACCTCATCCGAGGAGCTTAATGTTCTTATTATTCCTTTTATACTAGGTTACCATGGTCCAAGAGACGATACCTCATGCCACCCCCCCTTTTTGGCGCGGATGAATTCTTACATTATATAGCCCTTCTCAGTTGATCTTGACCTTTCATCTGTTAATCAGACAGGTAACTACTCGAGTGCTTGTCCCATCAGCTGCCTTCCCCCACTTTCTGTTAATTGCAATAACCGAAGCCACACTGTTCAGGGGTCTTTTCCCATTAATGTGGCCAAGACGTTTGTTGGCGCATTCAATGTGGAGGTGACAGTTTTTCCTTGAACCGCTCCCACACTGTACCCCCGTGCGAGTCCTACTGTACTCGTCCTTTCTTCATGATAATTGCACAGAGGTGAACTGAGTTTGTCTACGAAGACTTTCTCTCCGGCACGGCCTGAGTGGCTCCGGTCATTAGACCTCATCCGAGGAGCTTAATGTTCTTATTATTCCTTTTACACTAGGTTACCATGGTCCAAGAGACGATACCTCATGCCTCCCCCCCTTTTTGGCGCGGATGAATTCTTACATTATATAGCCCCTCTCAGTTCATCTTGACCTTCCATCTGTTGATCAGACAGGTAACTACTCGAGTGCTTGTCCTATCAGCCGCATTCCCCCACTTTCTGTTAGTTGCAATAACCGAAGCCATACTGTTCAGGGGTCTTTTCCCATTAATGTGGCTAGGACGTTTGCTGGCGCATTCAATGCGGAGGTGACAGCTTTTCCTTGAACCGCTCCCACACTGTACCCCCATGCGAGTCCTACTATACTCGTCCTTTCTTCTGGGAGCGCTTTGGGGGCTGCCTTTGATGGCGTGCCGTTCTTCACTTCCAGGTTTTGGGATGCCGAGGACAGGATGGTCCTCGGCTGCATTTCTAGGCCATTTGGACTTTCGCTGCATGTCTGCAGCAACGTCTCTCCTCGACGCGGGCCTTGGGCCCTAATATAAAGTAGGCCGGGGTCACAAATTCTCTGGCCCCACAAGAATTATCTATTATATTGATTGTATGCACTAACCTCTTATGGTGTGTGGGTCCAATAAATTAATGAGATCCGCATACTACGAAACGTTCATTACATACAATTGATATTGATGATACCCTCTTAAATAACACAATTTATTGTGATTAATGAAGTTGACTAAATTGCATGTAATCCTATCCATTCCACCTTTGAGTTTGAAATTTTGAAGGATTTGACAACTATGTTATGGGGTTTTAGAAATAAAGTTGTTTTTAGTTATTATTATTATTTATAATTTGGTAGTTGAAATGAAGGAGGAGACTTGAATTCGAGACATTTCTGGTGAACAAACACAAAAAAATACCAATTAAGTTACCATGACTTTTGAGTGGAGTTGTGATGTATTTTTGTGTTAGAACCCCTTTCCCCTGTGTGTGTGTGTTTGTTTCTAAAATTTAAAAAAAAAAAAAATAATAAGTAATTGTCCCACATTGGTTAAGAGTGTGTTGTGTGTAGTATAACTTGCCCTCTCCTTCCCTTAAAAGTTACTATAGTTTTTGAGTGGAGTTGTGGTGTGCCTTTGTGTTAGAACTTTTTTCCCTCTCCTTCTGTGTGTGTGTTTATTTCTCAAAAAAAAAAAAAAGAGTTACAAGACTCTTGGTATTTTTTAGTATTATTTTCAATACAAAAACAATAGAATTCAGATAAACTGCAATGCACATGATCATGCAAGATATTGAAGAGTACAAGCGCATGCTAACTATACTTATTTGACATCCTAATTTTGGAAAATTTATTGGAGTCTATGCAAACAAAATTTCCCTAGATCTTAAAGCCAACTTAACAGTTAACAAGTCTTAAGCGCTGATTGCTTTTAACTCTACAAAGTATTGTAGTTAACTAAAAAAGTAGATAAATGAATGATGCTTATCAAGTCTGCCTAAAAGGAGAATACTCTAACAAGATGAAAACCAGGAGATTAATAAATAAATTAATAATTCTACACCCAAATTTATTAAATTATGAAGCCATGAAAATGAATAAGTTTTGATAAGAATTTTACTTAGTCAAACAAACACCAAATTAATCTAAATCTCTGATATTTTTTTTTATTAAAGAAAGGAGTATTTTGTTTACATAGATGTCCAAGACTCTTCGAAAAAACCCCAAATTAATTTATACCTTCAAGCGTGTGTAATCCCTCTATCTAGCACATACCAAATAATTATAAGGAACAACCTCTTAGAGATAAATATGGATATTGTTCAGGAGACTAGAACCCAAAACGTCATAGTTAATACTAAAGCTAAATAGTTACTCTTGTTTCCTCCTTTACAATATTAAAATCAAGAGATTAATAAAAATATATAAAATTAATACACCCTAAATTATTAAATTTTGAAGTCATGAAAATGAACATGTTATTTAGTCAAACAAACATCAAAACAATCCAAACCTCACTCAAAGTGATCAAGTCGATATTGTAAGAGAGTTTTGTTAGCAAACTCTAAAGTTAAAAAAATAAATAAATAAATAAATAAAAGAAAAGAAAGAAAGAAGGAAAGAAAGAAGAAGAAGTTTTCAAGACTCTTAAAACACCTAACTAATCATTTTAATGTCTGTAGTATCACTTTCTCCCGTACACCAAATAATTATTAGAAGAAATAATTTAGAGATAAATAGATAACTACAAGATATCGGTTAAGAAACCCAAATCCAAAACGTCATGGATTACGTTAAAAACCTACTATAAATTTAATGAGTAAACTCAACCATAAATATGAATAAAAAATATACTCTACCATTTATCATGCTCTAAAAATACTTAAAAATTACTACACTTAAAACGGGTCAAAATATCTCAACTCAATTATGAATTGACCATGTTTATTGTCCACCCGTTTATGACGTCAAGTGGGACAAATAGAAGTGGGTCCAACCGAGGAGAATTGAAAGCTTATTACTTTTGGTAGAAGGTGATAGATTGTGGTCACAATGGCAGCACAACTTGACAAAAGACTCACAATAGGTGTGGTATTGGTGAGCAGTGAGCGTGAATGATCCACCATTCTTAAGGTTTTGATGCCTTATGGCTCACCTTTTTCAAGAAAAGGACACAACTCCTCTCCTCAGTCACCCAACTTGCTGCTTCGCTAGCTTAAAGATTTATGAACCATCGGTTTTTATTTTTTTTCATTCAAGTGGTACCATTAATAATTATACAATAATATTTTGATTAGTTAAAATATTGGACTTTGCATATATCTAGGGGACCACTTTTTATGATCATTATTCAAATCACAATCTTCTCAGTATTTGCTTTTGTCCTTCATGCATTACATGACTTTAAAAAGTGAGAATGTAAAAGGAATCATAGAATCATTGTTCACATCACAAGTGAGAAAATTCAATGAACTTATAAAGAAAAAAGAATAAGTTTTATTAACTATATCTAAGGATACATGTTAATGTGTATCAAATTATTTACTAATCAAATTATTTACAAATATCAAACATATGATTATACTCACAAGTTATAATTTTGTTTTTTTTTTTTTTACCAATACAACAAATTTTGAAACCTATGAAGTCCGCTTCTTAGTTATTGTTTTAATTATCAAGTGAAAGCACAACGTACCTTTTTTGTGTAAAAAGTAAGATTTGAACCCAATTTCTTATACTTGAAAAAAGTATCATGGTCTAATGAGATTTTTTTCTCACAACATGTATAGATTTGTGATTTGTCACAATATCTTATTATACTCACATATTTGAATAATTTAATGGGTAGGTGTTTTCTCTCTACCCCTTCCTACCTAGAAAAAGCAAGGACATCTTGCATCATTGAATTGTAACCATCTTTTTGATTAACTACTTAACCTCCTCCACTAATTTTTCAAGACCAACAAGGGACAGCATAAGAATATTCATTAGTTGTCCATAGACTTTGAATTCATACCCTTTTTTTTTCTTTTCTATCATGTATATGTTTAGATTAACTTTTTTGTTAAAAAGTTGTTGATGCCCACTTTGGCAAGGAGGCCCAATAACAAGATGAAGCCCAACAATATTTGAGGAAAAGAATTAGTAAATTGAGAAAAAAACCACCAAACCCGAATGGCATGAATAATGGACCATAGGCCTAAAAATTAGCAAAATGACCTCAAAGAAAGCAAGTGGGCCCAAAGGAACCCAGAGAAAGAAGTGGTAAACCCATGGACATTATGAGAAATAGAAAGCAAGCAAGAATGGGCCAAAGAAGCCCAAAGTAAAGAATTAAGTAAATAAGGAGTTGGTGGAAAAGCCCATAAACCTCAAAAGTAAAGGATATGGTAATTTGGGCCTAGGAAACCCAAAGGATTTAGCAAAAGCCCATGGGAAGGAAGAATTGGAATGGGCTGAGGATGCCCAAGGAAATGAAACTGGTCGAGAATGCCCAAAAGAATGAAAAATGGGCCAAGGAAGCCCGGAAGCAATGAAATGGGTCAAGGAAGCCCAAAACAGCAGGAGTACTAGCCCAATAATAATACTGGGCTACTGGAATTTAGTAAAAGGAAAGCATATAACAGGCCCAAAAAAGGCTCGACAAGCACAAGTTAAATAATAGCATGGCAGGAATAACAGGATGGTAGGCAGAAGTATGAAACGACTTACAAAGAGGGTAAGGAATGGATTAGAGAAGGAAAAGCCCACAATCAAGCAAGGCCCAGCCTAGGAAAGAAGTAAGACATAAAGAATAAAAACTCAAAGACTTATTCACGCCACAAGAGGTCAAGAACAAGTAGCAGAATTTGCAGACGAGCCTTCAGGTCATGGCAAACGCATAAACAGCAGACAAGTCATAGATACACATGGAAGTGGAGCACACACAAATCTCAGGCACCACCAACTTATACCTAGCCAATACAAGAGTGGTGGGTCATAAGTCAAAGGTAAGGGAGGGTATAGTCTGGTGGTGGGGATAAGGGGGGAGTCTATTCTGGGGTTCACGCTCAAACTCCTTTGGGGGAAATGTCCTGCTGGGATGACATATCACTCAAAAGAGGGAAAGATGAGTTGGAATCACTAGGTACATGCCATGAGGGATAGGGAGAGAGAGTGCCCACCTTTATCTAGATGGAAATGCCACAGTGAACAAGCAAACAAAATAAGACTCTTTGTCTGGGAATGAGATGTGGCACGGCCAGCACAGGTAAGTGGTGATGGATGGGTAGCTGACAGACCAGTGGGTGGTCTAGAAAGGACACCCACACCAAGACAAAAGCGATTAAAGGGAAAAATAGTAAAAACCCGTTGCGGCAGGCAATATAAAAGAGGCCTCAGTTGTGCACAGAAAAAACAACAAAACCATGGAACAAGGGGGTGAAAGATAGAGCAGAAAACTTAGAAAGGAAAAAGGAATTAGAAAGAAAACAGAGAGTAAGCAAGGTGTGATATTGAGCATGCACCAATAGACTATTCCCCTCTCTCCCACTAAAAGCTTACCCTCTAGTAAGAATTAAGGAATCTAAGGATAAGCTATTTAGGCTCATTCTCTCAAAGTGGGTAATTTCCTTGGCAGGATTTCCCTATGAGATTGCCCATATTGAAGAGTGGTTCCCTTCTTGGACTTAACTCCGTACAGAAATCAAGCATGGCAAACTGACCATTCTTCCTTTATTTTGTTGATTAAGCATTAGTGTGATTTCCTTTCTTTATTGTTATCATCTTATTTATGTTTCATTTATATTACTGCATTGCTTCTTCCTTTATTAAGATTATCATTCAGTATTTTCTGTGTCCTGACTGATAGTAAGCATATTCTTTTTATTGTTGTCACATTACACCTATCTGCCATGACTCTTTTGTAATAGTTTCCTCTGCCATGAGCATGTGACCAAGGTTTTAGCGAAGGGGCTTTAGTTTGTGCACAAGCTCGCTTTGGGTGTGTTGTAGTCAAGCCAGTCCTGACTCTCCTACCCAAAACCATTGGGTCATAGCATGGCAGGAGGTAGCCCAGCCCGTAGTTACGAAAAAGGCCCACCACAAAAGTTTATTTGTTTAATTGTTGAAAGTTGGTAAAATATAATTATACTTTAAAAAATAAATTTCAAAAAAATGTTCATAAATAAATAACTTAAAAAACTAAGGGAAAATAGTACTAATATAAACTCAACTAGAAAATGTAATGAAAATTTTGCTGACTACATACTACTAATGTATTAGGGGTTGCTACAATACCAATGTCATTAATGGCCTTTGGAAGTCTCAACTCTCAATGTCTTCTTTTAGGCTTGGACAGAAGTCCTTGCCATTTAGCACTACCCATTCATGCATTTAGACAAATATGCCATCATCATTCATTGTTTCCACCACCGATGAGTGTGACTGAATTTAGGGAGATTCTAGCCTTTTGCCCTTAATTTTTAAAAAATTTAGCAATACGCCCCTATTTCGAAACTATATAGGGATATGCCCCTGTTTCGATACTCGATTACCTTAAAATCAAGTTTCAATGAAATACTCGATTTGTAAAAAATCGAGTTATGCTTAATAAAACTAAAAATAAAAAAAAAATAAAAAATAAAAAAGCATGGAACTCGATTTTAGGGAAGTCGAGTTCCAAAACGCCGCTATAGGCTTTAAAACGTCACTATAGGGCTTAAAAACGCCACTATAGGGCTCCTTGAATCTAGTATGGGGACTTATAAAAAAAATTTGCAGGAAAACGCCGCTATAGAGCTTTAAAACGTCACTATAGGGCTTAAAAACACCACTATATGACATCCTGAATATGGGCCAATCACACTTATAAAAAATTTGCAGGAAAACGCTGCTATAGGGCTTTAACACGTCACTATAGGGCTTAAAAACGGCACTATAGGTCTCCCTGAATATAGTGCGATCACACTTATAAAATTTTTTTTGCATGGAACTCAATTTTCTGAAACTCGAGTTCTATGCAATTTATTTATTTTTTTATTTTTTTATAAGTTTGATCGGGCATAACTCGATTTTCTACAAATCGAGTATTTAATTGAACTCCATTTTAGGGTAATCGAGTATCGAAACAGGGGCACACCCCTATATAGTTTGCAAACAGGGGCATATTGCCAATTTTTTAAAAAATTAAGGGTAAAATGCCAGAATCTCCCAGAATTTAGTAACTACTAACTATGACTTATACGTTTTTTCTAAAGTGCTTCTTCTCTAACTGTCTAATTGTTCCATTTATTGTAGCGAAACTCATCCCTAATGGTAAGGATTTGGGCCGAAATGCCTCAGAACATGGGTTTGAGTTCTCCCGTTAATAGTGTGTTGCAATATTTGTACGTTGTTCACTTAACTTATCAGCGACTGTAGTCTGGAATCTTAGCCTATAAACAATTAGGGTGCTATTATAGTCACGCTTACATAGAAAAGGCACACTAGTCACCCTCTCTAACCTTTTTTAATCAATTAAAAAAAAAAAAAAACCATTTCTTCTAAAATAGAATTCCCAATTTTCCCTCTAGATAGGAAAAAGGAAGGTGAGGTTGAGCAATGATAATCATAGCCACAAGCCCATACCTTTCCTTCTCCTCATATTAATAAAAGAATTGAAAAATCTTTTCTTCAACTCTGTTTAAATGAATTTATTTTGCTTTTTTGGGTAAATAGTGTTTTACAATTTTTTTTTTTTTTAAATCTACATATAATTATACTTTTACACCATTTATCGTTTAAACAAAATAAACCAATGAGTCAATGACAATAAACTCATCCAAAGCACACCTTAAGGTCATTATTATTATTATTATTATTATTATTAGAGTTGAGAAATTTGAACATTGGATATCTCCATTAGAAACACAAAAAAATGCTAGTTGAACTTTAAGGCTCTTCACTAAGGTCATTGAAGTCAATGCCATATAATTTTGAAATTTTGATGGTCGTTGCCAAATACACTAATGACTTACATAAAATTTGTTTGACAACAACAATTTTAAATGAGTCCAAATCTTTTGTCTCACTTTTCCTGCTCCACTCTATACTCAACTAATAAAAACTTGCCACATGTTCACCTAATTAATTAAATACTACCATTAATTAATAATTATAGTATTTAATTAATTAGGTGAATATGAGGCAATTTTTTATTAGTGGAGTATAGAGTGTAGCAAGAAAATTGGGATAGAAGATTTGGACTCATTTTAAATGATTGATGTTAGAGATACTAGTGATGTGTCATCAATTAACAAAAGAAAACATTTCAAACATTCATTTATTAGGTGATTGAAATCCACCAATTACATCCATTGTTACATCAATGTGTAAACATTTATGTAATCAAATTTGCATATCTCTATAATTTTCCATTCTAAGAGCATCTCCAATAGGCTCTCTAAAGCCAAATATGGAGAGAAAACACACACACAAAAAAACCCCTCCAATAGCCTCTCCATCTCCAAATGTTTTTTTAGATTTGCTACAATAGCTCTCTTAACATGGAGAGCACTGTAGTAATTACTGTAGCACCTCTAAACAATATTCTCCCTTAAAATAATACCCGGTTGAATAAAAAAATAATTCTTTCTCTCTCATTCCTTTTCTCTTTCGTTCTTCACTCTCTCTTGCTTCTCTATCTTAACGGTTACAAACTGTTGACCGATCAAATCGACTGGTTATAAGCCCTAATCGGACCATCAAATTGAAAGTTATCATCAAATCAAGTTTTAATGGCCAAGATGCACTATCACAAATTGAGTCCGACTATATGTAATTATGAACAATTGATTCCAATTGGTTATAATTATAATCAATTTGAGATTAATGATGTGTCATGATTTGATTGGTTAGGACTACATTTTATGGTGAGGTTGCATACACCTAATTAATTAGATAGATAAACATTAATTATTCAATGAATAATTTACGCAATTATCTTTTAATTAGGGTAAATTGGGAACCAATTAAGTCTGAAATGGGAGTGATTGGAGCTATTTAATGTTAATTAGGAGCTAATTTGAGACCTATTAATGTTAATTGTGCTGAAATAATTTTCTAACAAATGACCTCTGCTCACCATTTCATTGATATCTCTCAGAATATTTTGAATCTATGAATAAGGTTAATTTTCCTAGAAACTAGACATCCGGGACTTCAATTTGAGTACAAGAACGAGACAATTCTAATCAGAATTGAGTCAGATATGATTTTTCGAAATTGGCTTTACAGGCTGTTACAGCAGTTACGGGAAAACTGAATTTTGGCTTGCTCCTCACTCTCACCAATCTCCACATTTAATACATCAAATTTCCCTAAAGACTAAAATGAGGTCTATGTTTATGATTCTTTGTCAACCTTCATTAAATGACATTCCATTCATATTTCCTTCACTACTACTATATAAACCCCCTCTCTCCTTCATTTCAGAGCAAAAAAAAAAAAAAAAAAACCCTCTCTTGAGTTCTAGTGAAGTTAAGTAGTCTTGTCATATCTTAGTCTTCTTGAGACTCAAGGTATTGAGTGAAATTTACTCTTCCTCTCCTAACTCTTCTTTTCATCCACCCTTAGGATCTTTACCAAAAGTCTCCTCCTCTACCGTATGGATCTTGCATAAAGGTATAATCTTTTTCCCTAACTTTTTTTTTTGTGTTGCCATGATGAGAATTTAGGATTAAAGCATGATAGTAACTATTTAAATTCTCTTGAGTATGTTTGAATGTTCTTAAATGTTCTTATGTGTTTTTCACATGTTCTTAGTTGTTTATCACATGTTCATGCATAACACTAGTTTTAATCTTAAATCCATATCAAAAATATGAAAAACATGTTTGTTTAATAATTCTTTTAAATCCTTGAATCTAGGATATCACAATTCACATACATTCACTAGAATTTATTTTTCAATCCAAATGAAATACTTAATAAATTGAATTAGGGTTTATCACATGCACACACTTTAAATTCAACATGCAAATTGATTGATAACATATTGAATGATGTGATATGAATGTTGGCCACCATAGTCTAGAAGACCGGTTTTACCGGGTAAGGTGAGTGCCTAACACCTTCCCACCTTGTAACATAGCCTCCGAGCTTAGATCAAGGGTTAGTAGATCAAATGCTTATCCATGTAATTTTCAATTTTTAGATTGTAACTAGGAAATAAAGCCATGTACTTTATCTTAGATTGTATCTAGGACCAAAGCCATGTAATTTTCCTATGATCAATGTAAATTCAATTACAAATTAATAAAATGAGGAATTTTTCAATTTTGGTTTTCTTATTTATTCCAATAATTAAATAAGTGGCAACTCCATTATAAAACTCTTAATCTAAAGGGGAAAATATAACTAGTCGAACTTCTATTTTGAGAGACAGTAACACAACTCCACCCATTCACGTGAGTTTGGCCCAACATCCTAAAAAAGGGGGCCGAGGGCGCGATCTCTCACACAAACTAAAACATATCACAATCAAAACAAAAACACAAAACCCAATCGAAAGATTTGAAATACAAAAACAATCTTTCTCATAAGCCTAATGAAATCTAAACAATAAAATAAAACTAATCAAACCAGAACAAAAAAAAAAAAAAAAAAAAAAAAAAAAAAAAAAAAAAAAAAACATGTAGAACACCGATCTCCACTTCTCTGCCGATGATCTATGTGTGTTTGAGAGAGAATTTGTTTGTGAGAGAGAGAGAAAGAAAGAGAGAGCTTCTTGAATGCTTTGGAGTAGATGAAGTGGTAGAGAACAAAAGAAAAAAGAAAAGTGAAGATAGAGATAAGGGAAAGGTGTGGAGGAGAAAAAAAGAGGAAAAGAAAAAAGAAAAGAAACGTGTGGATGAAAAAAAAAAAAGATAAGGGAAAAATAAAATAAAGAATAATAAATTAAAATTGAGAAATGCTACTATAATATTTTCACAATACTTTCATAATAAATCTTGAGTGGTGGGTTGTTACTAACTAATATTGATGGAAAAAAAAATATTTAAGTGATGTGTTCAAATTAAAATCAGTAATAACTTACCACATATGATTTATTGTGAAAATATTGTAAAATGTTAAGAACGTAGCACTTTTCGTTAAAATTAGATGAATGAAAGAAGATTGGAAAAGAAATATTAAAGAATGAATGAATAAATTTAAATGGGATAGTTTCTCAAAAAAAAAATAAATAAATGAGATAAAGAAAATGATAGAGAGTCTGTTGAAAAGTACATTTGAAAAAGTAGGCAGGCAAAAATAAAATGAACTGTTCACTCTCTAAACATAATAAAAATTTGAAAAAACTGCTGGAGATGCTCTGGAGATGCTCTAAGTAGGGCCCAATTTGTAAAAATAATGGAATACAAAGAGGCTTGCATTTCTCAATTGGTAACACTAGTCCATGAAGGGCTTAGACTTTAGATAGCACAAGTAAGAGGAATGGGCCTTTATAAGAGTTGGGTTTAATAGCATTCCCAAAGTTTCTGATTGAGCCCTTTGCTCGCCTATGTTCATTTCCCTACAAGTTGTGTTTGGTTTTGCTGGAAAGCTGAAAAACGGGGTCCGTATTACATAGTCGGATTTGGGGTGAGCTCTCAAGCCCAACCCAAAGAGTTAAAGGGGCTTCCAAAGACCAACCTAACCTAGCCACTCCTTGGGTTGGATGTTTCTACCCAATACAAAGATAGATTGTGCTATAATTTCTGTTAATCTTACACTATATATAATCCAATTTAGTCCCTTCACTTTTACCTCAAATTTCAAATTAGTTCTTAAATTCTAATTTTTATTAATTTAGTCCATCAATTTGTTTAAATGAGTCAATATGGCAATTTTGATCAAATTTGTTAGCAAACAAAACCGTTTAAACATCCCTTTTCATTAAAAAAATAATTGTTTTTTTTTTTATGAGAAAAAAAAAATTGTTGTTTGATGAGTATTATTTTATACAAAACAATATGGAACAATGTTTAAATGGATTCATTTGCTAACAGATTTGTACAAAATAAACCTTAATTAAGGACTAACTTGAAAATTTTAGCAAAAGTTAGGGGACTAAATTGAACTTTAGTCATAACTTTATACTAGATTTTTTTTTTCTTTTTTTGTAAAAATGTGGCTGAATTTCGTTCAGAATCAAGTCAATACAGTTTTATGGCTAATGCAATAAGCAAGTCTTTTAAATATTTAAATATCCACAATATAAAGTTATAACGTGAAAAGAATAAAATAAATTTAAAATTTACTTAATCTAATTTATACAAAGTAACATTGAAACTTTATTAATACTAATATAATCACTCAATTGATTAAAGAAAAAAGAAAAAAAAGAATCACCCAATAACTTCAAGTTCTCCTTACAAAGATGAATTAAACATATAACTCAATAACTTAATAATATCCAAATTAAGGTTAATCTCATATTTAGAATCAAATACCATATCATGGCCCAGTCATAATAACAAAAAGAAATGAATTTTTCCCCCCTGAAAAAGGATGTGGTTTGCTTTACCCAAGGTAAGGTAATACAAGGTTAAGAAAAGTTGAAATCTAAATTTAATTTTGAAAGAGAGAGAGAGAGAGAGAGAGATTGTTTGGCATATCACAATGTGGGAGATTCAATGGCTAATGTTGAAATTTTATTGTAGGAGATTCGTTTACAAAAAAAAAAAAAAAAAAAATGAAGTCTAAAACTATTATGGAAAATTGATCATCAACGATATTTTGACATTTTCATTTTACTTTTCGGTTAAATAGTCTAGGGTTTCAATAAGGTTGGTTTTTGCTGGCCTAAAATTTTGCAGTTCACTTGGAGGTAGGAAAAAGAACGCACAACCCATTTATAAATTTTTATTTAGTTATTAAACCAGTTACTATTATAAAAATTTTGGGCCTTTTTAGTAGTGGAAGGCCTTAAGTCTAGGCCTAGAGATTGCTTGGTTCATTATGTTGAAGTACCCTCCATATCCTCCATAGGTTTTGAATTCAAAACTCCTAACTATCATCTTTGGCCATCCCTAAAAGATTATTATTTGAAAATACTTAGTGTGTGTAGGACAAGGGGACTTTACACATTGGAGAAATGGTCAAGTGCTCAAATGTTAGCAAAAAATAGAAAAAAGAGAGAGAGAGAGAGAGAGAGAAAGAAAGAGAGAGACTAAAATACACTACTATTGTTTTCAATTTGGCTATTTATATTTCAAAATTTTCATTTTAATCATTCATGTTTAGTTCTGTTTCATATTGATTATATAATCTATTTCATAGTAATTTGATGCCACTTGACATGATCTGGATGACATAGCTTGATGAATGGCAGGACCAATGTGAAAATAGAATTCAACATGAATGGGCAAAATCAAAACAACTCTAAACTTTAAAAGCTAAAAGTGTATTTAAATTTTTTTTTTTTAAAAAAAAAACCCTTTAAGCCTACAAAATATATAGTTGACTAGAGATCAATAATTATATCATCTATTAAATATTGAGAAGGACCCCTCAAATAATTAATATAACATATAAAGACACCATTTGACCCATAAGACTTAAGCCTAGTATAAGCTCAATTATGTCATATTAATTACTCATTCTTCTCATTAATATTCAAAGTGGGATTTTACTACTCAACCTACCACGCTATTCACATGTAAATATTCCAAAAAATCTCCTCCTTCATATGTGAACCTTGTACCAAGTCATATGTGACACTTTTGTTAGTATCTCCCTTGAATGGAAGCATTTTTCGTAATAATCCAAGTGTCATGCATCACTAGCACCAATAATGTGCCCTTTACCCAACCATGTTTGGGACAAACATAGGAGTCTTCCTTGCACAACTATGAGAGTCACCAATACACAATTGCCTTGACTCAACACTAGTAGAACCCTTACCACTATCAAATGCTTGCCTTCGAACCATCAACTCTAGTACCACTAATTTGTTAAATATTGTCTCAAACTCCTAAATAGATTTAGTTTGCGGTGTGGAAGACAAAAATTCTCCTTGATATGAAAAGAAAAGAATTGCTTATGAAAGAAATAAACATTAGTAGGTTTCTACAAAGAATAGTTTGGTAGAATTTATGGGCTTGAAGATTGGCTGTTGTTATGTGTTGAGAGTTTGTTTAATTTGTGAGTGTGAGAGAGTTATTGGATGTATTTAGGTTTTGGGATTGTGAGTTTATATTTGTGAGAGGTTTTGTTTATGTTGGTGAGATTTATACATATTATTTGTATGAGTGTCATAAGATTTGATTAATGTTGTTGTAATCCATATCAATGATAGTAGATATTTTTGGTTGGTGTTGCCAGTAGACATAAGCATGAAGTTGGCCAAACCGCATTAAATATTGTTTGTTTCTTGTGAATATTTAAATTTTTTTTTTTTTATAAATGTTATTTCAAATTTTTGTGTGTCTTCAACTTTATTACTTCTAACATATTTTATTTTATTTTTAATGTGAATGCGCTTCTACTTCCATCAAATCGTAATTTTAATGTTAGAAATTTTCCCCTAGTTGCACAACATATTATAAATGAAAAAAACATATAAGGATCCGATTAATGTGTGCCGTACACATTAAGCAATTTATTTTTAGAAATATTTTCTCGAAAATTAAAAAAGTTGTCAATACTTTTTCAATTTTTTCAAAAAAAGAACTTATTGTGTGCCCTAAAGGCACACGTTAGCAAAATCCAACATATAAATACAATGAAGTGCGACTTTCAAAACACTTGTTTAATAAAAATTTTAAAAGTTGTGCAATGTGTCGAATTCTAAAACATTCTACAGTCGGTGACCAAAAAAAAAATTACAAACGAGTCTAAGTTTGCTTTCAAATCAACTTCAAAGCTTTCGAATGATTACAATTAAGATATAATTTAGTTTTAAAAAATCTAGATAATATTCTTTTTCATTCAGCAAACTTTGAGATTGATTAAAAATTATTGAGCCACGTTCTCATTGACTTTAATATTACAGTGTGCCTGCTCTGTCGTGGCAAATTCATAGATAAGGGAAATAAATAAAATAAAAAATGTAACCCTCCACCTATTTAGTACATGATTGGAAACATTATAGTAAATTATAGTTTATTTTTCTGAAATAACAAATTGTCTTAATTTAAAGAATTTTCCTATGAAGCACAATTTTTGTTGAAGAAAATCCACAAATATCGTCAATCCCATGATGGAGGAGATGACTCTAGATAATAGCAGCTGGGTGGGGGAAGGTGGAATCAGGGGAAGTGGGGAACCTTGCCCCTATCCCTATCCCCCTCTTCAAAGTTAAAAAAAAAATCTGCACAAGGCGAAAGTGGGACAAGTATGGAGCGGGATGGACTGGAAATATTTTGTCATTACTTCAACATTCAAGAGATACAAAAGAAAGATGAAAGAGCGAGATATGACGAGTCAAGTGTGACAAGACATTTTTAGTATCTTTAGATGAGAGAAGAAAGGAAGCGTGACTGAAATATTTTTTAAAAACTTTTTTTTTTTTCTTTTTCTTTTGAATAGAAGAAAAACTCATTTTCGGGGTTTGAATGGTGAAAGAGTTCAAATTTTTTAACACATTAATGTTAGTCTATGGACTATAATTAGGTAAGATATTACTGAGAGGAACATGATGGGGGAGTGGAACTGGAAAGTAGATTTTTTTTTTTTCCTGTCTATCGTAGGGGTCATGTTATAAAACTTTGAAATCAAACAAGAATTCAACAGGCACCAAAGCTGTATGATCTATGCTTTGCTCCCATGTCAGATTTATAGGACCACATCAATAGATTGAGACAAGTTCTGACCCTTCTAATGTGCTTGTTCTTGATTTTTCTGGACAACAATATGTTGACCTTATAATTAAATAAGTATAGGGCCAATTAAAAAAAAAAAAAACACTTAATAACATATATATCTCCACTCCACAGACCAAGAACTATAAAATCGGTCCTCTCATAATTTGGTTCAACGCTTCTAATTGGATTCTTAATCGTGCTCCCTCCCACTAGGTATTAAAAAAAAAACAATTTTAGTTTATAATATGACTTAACTAGCCAAACAATGAACCTCGTATCAGCTTGTAATATGGCGACTGATATGCATGGAAGTATTACATGAGTTAAACCTATAGTGTCATCTTCATACAATTATTCTTTATTATTGGTCAATGAAATTGGGGTTCCAATTGACAGTCCAACATTGATGATATTCTTTGGGAAAATGTCTCTTATACACACTGGTTTATACGAACACTTTTTTTTTTTTTTTTAAATAATTGAAATTGTGACTTTAAGTCACAATTTTTGTACAAAAATGAATTGTAAGTACAGTGTGTGTAAGTGGATATATGTAATAAATATTGCTATATTCATTGTGATGTTCCATGTATGGTTCAAATCTCACATTCCTCCTCTAATCCTCCCCCACTATCTACCTATAAAATGTCAAAAAAGAAATAACAGCAATAAGTCGTAATTCCATTCTAAATTTTGGGGTTGACTATAGATCTTTAACATTGTAATCTATATAAAGTCAAATTATATGTTACTCCCTTAATTGATAAGTTTTTTATTTTTATTACTTCTATATAAACTCTCTCTTTTTTCTTTTTCTTTTTTGGGTAGGTGAGATTCAATCATAGTTCTTTTATTTGATGACAAATGGCTAGATTCATTGTCATATTATTTATGTATATATAATCTCTCCTCTCTCTCTCTCTTGGAGAAATTATTGGTGAATTACAGTCTCCTCTCATATAAATATGGATTTTATATACAAGATATATATGTAGAATTTACCTTTATGTGAATCTTTTTCATTCTTATAGTTGTGTTCATTTTGGCCCTAAACATATCCTGGTAAATTCATGAAGTACTTTAAAGAATTCAGCCTTGAAACTCTCATGGAAGCGGCCCACTTCACACTCATATAGGTGATTCTTATTAAGAGTATCCTGCTATACCCCACTCGGAATTCCAAGATATAAGAATCATTAAAAGCAAAGCTTACCCTAAACATCACTTACAGGCATTACTATTTTATCATAGGAATGGGAGGGAGATGTTATCTCTATAGTGATAAAACTAGTCTCCACAATTTGGTTGTCCCTTTGAACCTAGATCTTGGGATCTCCAGTCAGCTAGGTTGGGTTGCCATCCTAGAGACTTTTATGTCATAGGCTTTAACCCCATTCCCCTCGATGAACAATTTACTTTCTCTCTACTCAAACGTTTAGTTAACGAATCTGCTATATTCTCTTTCGACTTTATGAAGTCAATGGAAATAATTCCATTAGAGAGCAACTGCCTTACAGTATTATGTCTTCGACGTATATGTCGAGACTTACCGTTGTACATATGACTCTATGCCCTACCAGTAGCTGATTTGCTATCACAATGTACACAAATAGAAAGCACAAGTTTCATCCACATTGGCATATCCTCCAGGAAATGACGAAGCCACTCTGCTTCTTCTCAAGCTTTGTCTAATACGATAAATTCTGATTCCATTGTGGATCTAGCAATGCATGTTTGTTTGGAAGACTTCCAAGATACTGCTGCACCACCAAGCGTAAAGACATATTCACTCGTGGATTTGGTGTCTTTTGTGTCAGATATCCAATTAGCATCATTATACCCTTCTAGTACAGCTGGATACTGAGTGTAGTGCAACCCATAGTTTAGGGTGTATTTCAAATACCTCAAAACCCTAACTAATGCCTTCCAGTGGTCTTCCCCTGGATTACTAGTGTATCTACTCAACTTGTTAACCGCATATGCTATGTTCGATCTAGTGCAGTTCATTATATACATAAGACTGCCTATTATTCTCAAATACTCCAGTTGAGATATATCTTGCCCTTTATTCTTAATTAAATGTAAATTTACATCTATAGGTGTTCTCACTAGACTGTCATCATATTTCTTGAATTTCTCAAGAACTTTCTTAATATAATGCGATTGAGATAAGACAAGTCCATCAGATTTTCTAGAAATTTTCATTCCTAGTATCACATTTGCAACACCTAAATCTTTCATGTCAAACTCATTAGTCAACATTCTCTTGGTAGCTTTAACGATATCATTATTGCTACCTATAATGAGCATATCATCAACATAGAGACACATAATGACATAGCCATTTGCAATATCTTTTATATACACACATTTGTCACACTCATTGATTCCAAACCCGTTTGACATATGTGAGAGTGCTTTTTTTTCTTTAGCACACAGGCCCAAGGATCCTGGGCCAAATGGTTGTAGTTTGGTGGATTGGGCTTGGTTCACCGCAACTAAATGGGGGTTGATTACGAACCAAGTTGTGCGCAAGTCACATAAATCTCCTCAAGGCAAAAATGCAATTCCTCCTAAGCAATAAAATACCATTATAAGTGTTTTAGTATCATAAAATGACCATTTACTCTTACAAAATAAGTAAAATAGATATTCATAATATTCACAATGAGAAAGAGATTGAAATAGAATATTTAAGACTTATCTTTTATCGTATAAACATTTTAAAGAATTCCTTCACTTGGTATCCTGGGCGTACTGTCGTGGGATCCCGGGGCGTATTAGGCCTGTAAGAACCCAGAATACTGATTCTCTGCACTATACAATCTTTCTCCATGCTTGTTATGCAATGGAGTTTTGTCCTTTCCTTTTACCTCTATAGGTCCTACACAAGAACAACTATACAATGCACATATCTTCAAATAATTGTTAGTTTCTTAGATTAGGATATATATATTAATACATATACATATATGTAAATGAATTTCATGAGAATGATTCAGCCATGAGGATCCTGGCCCCAATTCTCACAGACTTAGTGCTTTTGCACAAAACTTGTGGGATTTGGAACTCAAGTCTGATTGACTTTGCTTGGGCAAATGACTCAGCTTTTGGCTGAGTAAAAGGAAAAAATTAACAAGCAAGAATATATGTATTGAGCAGCAAGAAGCAGTAAAGGAAGATAATATAATAAAGAAATATGCAAAGTAATTGTTAGAAATTCTCAAATCAATATGAGATATTTCATTATTTTTCTTAATTGTGGATTACAAATGTGTTCACTAAGACGTGATACAAGGTTCAAATAAGCTCAAAAATTACAGACTTCGATGGCTATCCAAGCCTCTAAGACTTGCAAATTTTGAATCCTTTTGAATCCAAGTATGTGCTATAGTGGTTGTTTCTGGGATACCGAGAGACGTTCCTCTGTTTTTCTTAAATTTTACAGAGTTCTAATGGCTCTGTTATAATATTCTTCCTATTGAAAATCCCCCCTTTTCTTCGTAACCTACCCCTCCTTTTATAGTGAAATTCCGGCATCCCAGGGGAACCATTGGTTCCCCTGTTTCGTATTATGGTTAACAGAGCCTGTTCCATGCCCATCACTCGGTAGGTTCTATTTCATGTTTTTCTCATTCTTTCCCTCTTTCAGCTTTAATTCCTTTGAAAGTCCATGGCTGGTTACCTACTTCGGGATGTGCTGAGGTATGCCCTTCTCGGTCTCATCGTTTGGTAGTTCCCCTTTTACCCTTTTTCCTATCTGGGCGGAATCCCATTCTGCCGACTTGAAAGTCGCCTGTTGCCATTCCTCTTTTCGTATTTCTCTGTTCTGGTTCCCCGAGACATTTCCCACTTGTGCCATGAGAGGTCGCTAGTTATTTCTTCTTTTTTTGCTGGGTCTTTTGGCACTTGTGGCTTTTACTCTGATTCTTGTTTTTCTTTTCTTGTCCTTTTCTTTCGAGCTGTCTTAATCTTCCTTTGACTGTGCGCCTGGAAGGATTCGCGCCTCTTGATGGTTGCTGAGGATCCTGGCTATTTAATCTCTTGCTGTGGGTTTCTTTTCCTTCTTGATTTTTCTTCTTTTGGGCTTTAAGCCTCCTGGGCCTGATTTTTTTCTTTCGTGGTCCCCTTGCACCTGCTTCTTTGGACTTGGCTTATTTTTCTTTTGGGCTTGGCTCACTCTTTTGGGCTTCTCTCACTGTGATCCTTTTAGACCAACATCATTGCACTGTCAAACTTTTCATGCCATTACTTTGGAGCTTGCTTTAATCCATAAAGAGATTTAACAAAACTACACACTTTCTTTTCTTGACCAAGAACAATGAACCCTTCTGGTTGTTCCATATAAATCTCTTCATTTAATTCACCATTTAAGAATGTAGTTTTTACATCCATTTGATGCATCTCAAGGTTATGCAACATTGCAATAACTATCAACATCCAAATGGATGTTATTCTTGTAACAGGTGAATATGTGTCAAAATAATCCACACCTTCCTTTTGTTTGTAACCCTTTACAACAAGTCTTGCCTTATACTTGTCAATAGATCCATAAACTTTTAGTTTCCTCTTGAATATCTATTTATATCCTAGAGGTTTACAACCTATGGAAGATCCACTAGTTCCCATGTATGATTTTATAAGATGGATTCAATTTCACTATTGACAGCTTCTTTCCAAAAAGGCGCCTCAATGTAGAAATAGCTTCCTAGAAGCTTTGAGGTTCATCTTCTAACATATAAGTTAGAAAATTTGGACCAAACGATTTTGACGTTTTAGCCCTCTTACTACGACTAGGCTCAACCTCATTCCTCTCTTCCATCAACTCTTGATCATGAGAGGTACTAGACATAGACTCAAAGTTCTCTTAAGAGAACTCGATACTTGTGTGGATTTGTAAGGAAATATTTCTTCAAAAATACTACATTCCTTGATTCAATAATTGTATTCACATTCATGTCAGGAACGTCAGATTTATGAATTAGAAACCGATATGCACTGTTATTATGAGCATAACCAATGAAAACACAATCCGCTGATTTTGATCCTATCTTTATCCTTTTAGGAATAGGGACAGCCACCTTTGCCAAACTCCCCCACACCTTTAAGAATTGATAGGAAGGCATTTTACCTTTCCATAATTCATATGACGTCTTCTAGGTTTTCTTTCTAGGAAATTTATTTAGAATATAATTGGTGGAAAGAATGGCTTCCCCCCACAAGTTCTGCGGTAAACCGGAACTTAACAACATCGCATTCATCATATCCATCAAGGTTCTATTTTTCCTTTCAGCAACTCCATTTTGTTGAGGTGAATAAGGTGCAGTGGTTTGATGAACAATATCATGTTGTAAACAGAACTCACCAAAAGGTGATTCATATTCCCCACCTCTATCATTTCTTAGAATCTTAATCTTTTTGTTGAGTTGATTCTCAACCTCATTCTTATATTGAATGAATGCCTCAATTGCCTCATCCTTGCTCCTAAACAAGTACACCTAACAGTATCTAGTGCAATCATCTATGAAAGTGATGAAATATTTCTTACCACCTCTAGTTTGTACAGATTTCATGTCACACACATCACTATGTATTAATTTTAGAGGTTCAGTGCTTCTTTCAACTGATTTAAAAGATACTTTAGTCATCTTCACTTCCACACAAATTTTACATTTATGATTAAAATCAATTTTAAATTTAGGTAATAAATCTAAATTTATCAACCTATCTAAAGTATAATAATTAACATGACCCAATCTACCATGCCAAACATTAGATGACTTAAGCATATAAACAGAAGATAAACTTTTATCATTATCAATAAGAGGAAAAGCAGTCATTACATTCATCTTAAACAAGTCATTGCTCAAATATCCTTTGCCCACATAAATTCCACTCTTAAAGAGTGAAAATTTATCAGACTCAAAAACCAACTTGAAACCATTCTTGCTCAACAATGAGCCAAATACAAGGTTCTTTTGAATTTCTGGCACATGCAGTACATTTTTCAAAGTAAGAAACGTGCCTGTAGTCATTTTGAGCACAACGTTTCCAATTCCTTCAATCTTAGAGGTTGAGGAATTTCCCATGAAAATTTTTTCTCTATTACCCACAAGATTATATGTAGAAAACATTTTCTTTTCTAAACATACATGACAAGTAGCCCTAGTGTCCACCCCCCATTCCTTGGTATTTCCTCCTACCAAGTTCACTTCAGAAATCACCGCAAAAATGTTCATGTTGGTTTGAGCCACAACAAGATTCACAACAATTTTGTTTGACATCTATGTTCAACAAAATTCAAACAAATTGAATCCTCAAAACCAACCAAGTTTAAGAAATAAATATAAATATTTACGTTCAAACAAGGGCGGCTTAATGTTTTTGGGGGCCTAAGGCAAAAATTGAAATTGAGGCCTTTTATATATTTAAATATGATTTTTAAAAATTTAAATTAAGTTATCTTATTTTGGATGAAAAATTGCTACTAATTAACATGAACCATATAGATTTTTTTTTTTTTTTTTTTAAAAGTCTATATACAAAAAATTTGACAAAACTTTTCACACCTATTGACATGGTAGATTGATAATTTGATAGTAGTAAGTAAAAAAGTGATGTTAGTGGTGGACTTAAATAAAAACTAATAAAAGTTTGTCAACTCAACTTGTGAAAAATGTTGTGATTTTTTTTTTTTTCTATATTGCTCTTTTTTTTAGAAGTGCTATATTCATAATATTTTCATAACAAATCTTATATGTTAATTTGTTACTGGTTCTAATTTGAACTCATCATTGAAATTAATTTTTTATCATCAATAATACCCTATAACAATCTATCTCTTAGAATTTATTTTGAAAGTGTTGTGAAAAATGTTATGGACATAAAATTTTTTTTGTTTTTCATTTGATAAAAAAATATTATTTTATTCATTGGCTAATAGTTAGACTTAATTAATACTATTTTAATATTTTTTAAAAACCCTATAAATTAAAATTTAAAGGCCTTTTTTTTTAATTTGGAACCTTGGGTGACCGTATTAATTGCCCTATATATGGAGCCGACACTGCGTTCAAACGTTACTGTGTAAAATAGAAAGTCAAGCTAACTGCAGAAACAGAGTAGGCACAATGATGTTTCTCAAAAAAAAAAAAAAAAAAAGAGTAGGCACACTGCGAACACACTAAACAACAGAATCTTTTTTTTTTTTTTTTTTTTTTTGGATGGAACACTAAACAACAGAACCTCTAAAAAAAAAAAAAAAAAAAAAACCCAACCAAGCAATAAACTGTAAGTGACAAAATAAGCCTTATATTATATAATATAATCAAAACCACCATAACTGTCAAGCACGAAATCAACATTATCAAATGCTTATAATAATATCAAAAACACTGAACCAAGGAAGCTATACAAATATCTACAGTTAACCCACTGAAACAAAAATCTACAAACAATAACAACTGTCAATCAATTTACTTTGTGATTAAGCAAAAGAAACAACATGCAGATCTAAATATTAGCAATAACACAAATAAATATAATAAACAAACAAAATAAATATGATAAACAAACACAATAAATAAATACTGTACATATATAAGAAGAAATCTGCATTAAAAACTCACAAACCAAATGCGTGAAGGATGGATGATTTAGATCAAGTTTTGTGTTTGACACAATCTCCTTAAAGCAGATTTCGCCCCTCACACAATCATTGTGGTGCTTTGAGACTCACGGACGTCTACCTCTTAGGATAAAATAATCTATAGCACGAAAACAAAGCACACAAGGTCATACTCTGCGAACTACTCAATGTCTCTTTTTCTCTCTTTGGCACAAAATGAATGCAAAAAATAATCTCACTGGAAGAGTTTTTTGAAAAGTGGTTTTTATGAATGAGGGACTATGAATTATTATACGTTAATGAATAGACACTCTGTTTCACTAATAACTGCTATGCACAGACTAATTGACTCAAAAATTAAAATAATAAAATATTATTATTTAGACAAGTAGGTCTAGTCCACATATGCCAAAGGCCTAACCCAATGTCCAACTCATGAGCATATAAACTCATATATTATTTCTTTCATTTCCTATGTGGGACTCAGGATTTTTACCACATTTAATAAAATCTTAAAGTGAATATAGAAAACATCAATTTCTTATTCACTCTATACTATTTTTCCAACAAGTCCAACATTGATGATATTCTTTGGGAAATGTCTCTTATACACACTTGTTTATACAAATGCACATTTTTTTTTTTTTTTTTTATAATTGAAATTGTGACTTTAAGTCACAATTTTTGTACAAAAATGATATGTAAGTACGATGTGTGTAAGTGAGTATATGTAATAAACATTGCTATATTCATTGTGATGTATAGTTCAAATCTCACCTTCCTCCTCTAATCCTCCCCCACTATCTACCTATAAAAAGCCAAAAAAGAAATAACAGCAATAAGTCATAATTCCATTCTAAATTTTGGGGTCAACTATAGATCCTTAACATTGTAATCTATATAAAGTCTAATTATCTGTTACTCCCTTAATTGATATATATATATATATATATATATTTTTATTACTTCTCTATAAACTCTCTTTTTTTTTTTTTTCTTTTTTTTTGGGTAGGTGAGATTCAATCATAATTCTTTTATTTGATGACAAATTGCTAGATTAATTGTCATATTTTTTATGTATATATAATCTCTCCTCTCTCTCTTGGAGAAATTATTGGTGAATTACCGTCTCCTATCATATAAATAAGGATTTTATATACAAGTTATATATGTAGAATTTACCTTTATGTGAGAGGAAGGTATAGTCTACTTGAGTTTAAAACCTTTAGTCAGCGTCTAAAGGTCTCTTTGGGATCCGCTTATTTTGTTAAAACTAAAAACTTTTTACTAAAAGTACTATAGATAAAGGTAAAAGTTGTTGAAATAGTATAGTAGGATCCATGAATAGTGTCAAAAGTCATGGTTGTCAAAATCGCGATCTGGATAGTAGGATCGCACGATTTTATGATCCCACCTCACCAAAACGTTTAGAATTGCAAAAGTGGTAGGATCGTAGGATCACAGGATCGTATGGGATCCTACCGATCCTACCAAAAACATAATTTTTTTTATGGGATAAATTTTTTGTTTTGATGAAGCTTTAAGGGGTTTTTTTTTTTTATTTTTTTATTTTTTTTTTATGTTGTGATAGTATGACTTTTTATTTTTTATTTTATAAAATTAAATCAACCTAAGCAAATGTTTTCTAGTTTCAGGCTCTCCTAGAGTGTAAATTTGTACGGATGGAATAGCGTTTTCTCTCTAGAGAGGAGGAAGTCGAACTTGCTCGTAGCAATAAGAAAGTTAAGGATGTGCATCACACAGAGTTTACTCTTAGTCAAGGAGTAGGATTAGAGCCCCAAGCCGCCCTTGGTGACGAACGGGGAGTTATGACAGGGATTTCCTTTAAGGAGAAGTTGGTAGGAGCAATCCCAAGGGCCTACAACCAGGCTTTCGAGCTTGATGGCGGTATGGATGATGATGAGGTGTCGGATGATGATGTAGCAGAGCTCAGGGAAGGGGTTGCAGCTGTGTCTCTACCAAAGAGGTGAAACAACGAATCAGAGCGGTGTGGGTTAACTCTCTCATCGTTAAGGTCTATGGCAGGAATGTGGGGTTCCACTTTCTAAAGGCTAAACTTTTTTCTCTTTGGAAACCGGCTAGTAAACTGGATATCATTGATCTGGGCAAAGATTTCTTCTTGGTTCGATTTGGCACTAGAAGTGACTATGTTGCAGTGTTAGAGAATGGACCTTGGTTCATAGGGGACCATTTTCTGTCTATTAGGCCATGGAAGCCGAACTTCAGACCATCTACGGCGAACGTGGCTTCAATAGTGGTGTGGATAAGGCTGTCGGAGTTGCCTATTGAGTATTATGAAATGGAGGTTCTCAAACAGATAGGGAGGTCGATCGGTAATGTGTTGAGAATCGACACGCATACGGCGTCAGAGGCGAGAGGTCGCTTTGCTCGACTTTGCGTTTAGGTGGATATAGAAAAGCCGCTGTTTACCTCCATCATTATTGGGGGAGTGGAACAACCAATCATGTATGAAGGGCTCCAAAAACTATGTTTCTCCAATGGCCAGATTGGTCATCGGAAAGATGCGTGCCCGTATTCTATCCGGGAAGCAAACAATACGGAGAAAATGGATAACGGTACGTCTAACGTACAACAAAGGACGACATGCACAGAGCATGAAAGGACAACATGCGTAAAGCATGACCCAATGGGTCCCTCCTTGAGGGATAAGAATGACATGTCAAAGTACTCGCCTGTCCAACTCCAGGAGGACGCGTATGGTCCTTAGCTGGTTGTTACCAGAAAAAGAAAAGGTAATAAAAGCCCAAAGAAAGAGATAGCTTATGCTAAGACCGAGGAGCCTCAACAGGCTAAGGCAAGCCCAACGAGCATTGATCAGTGGAAGGTTAAGCCCAATAGCCACAAGTCGGGGAATAGGAAAGCTAAAAGGAAGGCAGGCCAGGAAGGTATGCGGGTAGAGGCCCAATTGAAGGAAAAGTTAGGAAGTTCAGCTAGTGGGCCTTTTGCTATGGGTACGGGTCAAGGTGTACTCAAGTATGGGGAAGTCCAATTACTGGGCTGAATCAAAAGAGCAAAAGTGCCAAAGCCCAGTAACGAGAAAAGTGGTAAGGGAAAAAAGGCCAGTCACCGAGCTAGGGATCCTTCGTTTGATCCCAAAACCACTGTCACTCAGTCAAAGAAATCTTTATCTCTTTCAGATAGAACTCCTCGATGCTCCCAGGATGTAAGCTTTCAGTTCTCGGCCGTCGGAGGGAATAAGGTGGATTGCAAATCCGGAGGGGATGGTAGTGGAAGCTCTGACATTAGGAATGATCCTAAACCCATGGTGCATTCCCTTGATCGGCGTTTAGCTATCGGAGGAAGATTGGAGGATGATTCCTCAAAATTCGTCGCCCCAAATGCTCGGCCAAGTGCACCGAACGGAGAAATGCACGGAATGGCGGATCTTCAAACTCACTCAAGCGCTTCAGCTCACCTTGAAGTTTGCTCGGCTGAAGGAGATCTGGATGTCCGGGATGGTGATGAGGTCAATGAAAAGGCAACCGAAGATATTGACACGGAAGAGAGGATGGAGTTTGAGGAAGGAGGCCAGAATACGGCAGCCTTTTGATGTTTGTCTTACCCGCATCATCAATTATCATGAACATTATTGTGTGGAATAGCAGGGGCGTGCTTAAGCCCAACTTCCAGAAACATGTGAAGGACCTTGTACAGTCCTATGATCCTGCCATTTTTGTGGTAATGGAGACAAGACTTGGTGGCGATAGAGCAAAGGCCATTTCAGATAGCTTGCCTTTTGATGGAGCTCTTCATACGGAAACTATTGGGTACTCGGGTGGTCTCTGGCTGATGTGGAACTCAGAGAAAGTGGAGGTTACAGAGTTAGCCAACACTGAGCAGGAGATTCATGTCGTTGTCAAGGTACGCTGTTCTGATCTCTCTTGGGTTTTTTCTGCGGTGTATGCTAGTCCTAGGTTGGCTGAAAGAAGTATCTTGTGGGAAAATTTGGCTAAAGTTGCTGAGTCTCATACTCTTCCTTGGGTAATTGCTGGGGACTTTAATGAGCCTCTCTCTGCTGATGATAAGTTTGGGGGTAGGCATGTATCTATTAACAAAGCTCTCTTGTTTAAGGAATGTCTGGATAGGTGTAACATGATAGATTTGGGTTTCTCGGGTCCTAGATATACTTGGACGAATCGGAGAGAAGTTGGAGATCTTATTCAAGAACGGTTAGACCAGTTCTTTGTTAATCCAGACTGGTACTCCCTGTTCCCTGAAGCGAAGGTGACTCACTTAACCAAGTGCCATTCGGATCACTGCCCAGTTTTGCTAGAGTCTAGTCCAAGGATGGTTCATCACCTCCCTAAGATCTTCAGGTTCCAGAATTTCTGGACTTTGGATCCCTCTTTCCCTAGGGTGGTGGCCAATGCATGGAGTAGCTCCCCTCAGTTACCTCTGGCTATCTCAAAATTTTCCACTGATGCAGCTGAGTGGAATAGGAATCACTTTGGG
Source organism: Quercus robur (assembly GCF_932294415.1). Taxonomy (NCBI): domain Eukaryota; kingdom Viridiplantae; phylum Streptophyta; class Magnoliopsida; order Fagales; family Fagaceae; genus Quercus; species Quercus robur. Next base: position 75,465,529 of record NC_065538.1, on the reverse strand, counting down.
AATATCTTTGGCAGGAAAATGAGGATCATGGCTAGACTGAATGGTATTCAACGCTCTCTAGCTAACAGACCATCCCATGCTCTTGTTGAACTTGAGAAAATTCTTCTATCTGATTTAGACTTAGTGTTGAAGCAAGAAGAAGAACTCTGGGCTCTCAAATCCATGATCAATTGGTTGGTGTTTGGGAATAGAAATACCTCCTTTTATCATATGTCGACCTTAGTAAGGAAGAAGAGAAATCGCATTTCAGCCATCAAAAACAATGCTAGGGAATGGTTAACTGAAGAGGTGGAGGTCATGGAGCACATAAGGAAGGGTTTTGAAAGTCTGTACACCACTTCTCATTTGAGTTCTGCTGTGGGGCTGCTTGAGCCTTCTCGTTGGCAACCAACTTTGTCGGATACAGAGAAGGAGACCATAAAGGCTGAAGTGTCTGATGAGGAAATTAAAGCAGCTCTCTGGTCCTTTAAAGCTTCTAAAGCGCCGGGTCCAGACGGTCTGCAGGCGGGGTTTTTTCAACGATTCTGGCTTATTGTTGGGGATTCAGTTCGGAGGGAAGTTAAAGATATTTTTGTGAAGAAGCAAGTGCCTGCCTACTTGAACCAAACTCTCATAACTCTTATCCCCAAAATGCAAAGCCCAGAGACTCTTGGGAGCTATAGGCCTATTAGCCTTTGTAACACAATCTACAAATTGGTGACCAAGATTATTGTAGCTAGACTAAGGCCTCTCTTAGATAACCTTATCTCTTCGGTTCAGTCTGCTTTCGTTCCTGGGAGGAAGGGTACAGATAATGCCATTATCACTCAGGAGCTCATTCATACCATCAGCAACAAAAGGGGAAGGTGGGGTATATGGATTTAAAAATAGACCTTGAAAAGGCCTATGACAAATTAGAGTGGAGCTTTATCAGAAGAATGCTTCAAAGGACCAATTTCCCTAAGAATATGATTGACCTTATTATGAGCTGTGTCTCTAATGTTACTACATCAATCCTCTTTAATGGGGGCTGTTTGGATGCTTTTTGTCCAACTAGGGGTATTAGACAGGGGGACCCCCTGTCTCCCTACCTGTTTATTCTTTGTATGGACTATTTGGGCCAGCTTATTGAGAGAAAGAGGGAAGATAAGCGCTGGGATCCGGTTAAAGCCTTTAAAGGTGGTCCTGCTTTCTCTCATCTCTTTTTCGCGGATGACCTCCTTCTTTTTGATAAAGTGGATCAATCAAACTATCTTGCTATAAGGGAGGTCCTTGAGGCTTTTTGTAAAGAGTCGGGGCAGTCCATCAGTGAGTCTAAATCGAGAGTGCTTTTCTCTCCTAATTTGGACAGGGACCGTAGAGACCAGCTCAGTGATATTCTTGGGATTCAGTCCACCTCTTCTTTAGGCAAATACCTTGGTATTCCCATCAAAAGCCCTGGATCCTCTCCTCAGGATTTCAACTTCATTGTGGACAAGGTGAAGCAAAAGCTGGCCGGTTGGAAGGCTAACCTCATTTCCTTAGCGGGTAGAGCTGTGTTAGTCCAAGCAGCCTCCTCCACAATCCCAACTTATGCCATGCAATGCTCCTACCTCCCCAACAGAGTTTTAGAAGGTGTTGACCGAGTAAATAGGAATTTCCTATGGGGCTCCTCGGATAGTGTTAAAAAGATGCACTGGGTGGGGTGGGAAAAAATCACTAAGCCTAAGAAGGAAGGTGGGCTTGGGCTTCAGACTTCCAGAAGGAGGAATACTGCGCTGCTAGCTAAGTTGAACTGGAGATTCCATACTGAAGGGGATGCTTTATGGGTTAGAGTCCTGAAAAACAAGTATTGCTCACAGCAAAGGTTGAGGTTAAGGAATCAGGACAAGCTTCCTTGCTCTAGAACATGGGCTGGTATGAAAAAAGGGAGAGCCACCTTTCCGGAAGGAGCTGTTTGGGTGCCAGGCAGAGAAAGTAATTTAAGTTTTTGGTTTGATAAGTGGTCAGATATGGGGATTTTGAGGAATACTATTCAAGGTCCTCTTACTAGAGATAGCTTGGACCTTAAAGTGAAGGATGTTTGTTCGGCCTCAGGTTGGGATTGGGCCAGGATCCCTTTTGAGTTACCTCTTAATTACAGAAGGAAAATTCAAGCTATTCTTGTTAGTATGGCCTCTAATGGCAAGGACAAACTCGCATGGGTCGGTGGGAAGCATGGTGAATTCAATTTAAATAGTGCCTACAGAACTGCAGCAGAGTTAGGTCCCCCTCATTCTTTTCAAGGAAGCTGGATTTGGCGGCTCAACATTCTCCCTAGAATTCAATTGTTCCTCTGGAGATGTTACCACAACAGCGTGGGTGTAGGAGAATGTCTCCGTAATCGGGGTATGGATATTAATCCTCTATGCCCGTTGTGCCATGATGATTTGGAAAATATTTCCCATGCTTTGCGAGGATGCTCTTGGGTGAAATCGGTTTGGACTCAGCTGGAGATTGCAGAGGATGATCCGTCTTTTCATTCCCAAAACCTGTTTCCTTGGCTTGCAGCTAATTGCACAGAAGTTAAGACAGTTACTCAATGGCAGATACCGTGGAATATTGTGTTCATGTTTGCTATCTGGTTAGTTTGGAAGAATAGGAACTGTGTTATTTTTGAAGGCAAAAACCCGGAGCCTAACCTCGTGAAAGAAATCATCCAAAAAGCTACGGAGTTCTTTTTCTGTGCGTACAATCCCAAGGCTTCTACTCGGAAGGTAATCAAATGGGTTAGATGGGAGAAGCTCGTGCAGGGATGGGTCAAGCTGAACACTGACGGGGCTTCGATGGGGAACCCAGGTGTAGCGGGAGGCGGAGGAGTTATACGGGATGAATGCGGTGAATGGCTGGTGGGGTTTGCTAGGAATATAGGCATAGCAAATAACTTTATTGCAGAGTTGTGGGCCCTCCGTGATGGTCTCTCTCTCTGTATTGATAGGAATTTTAATTGTGTAGAAGTTGAGTTAGACGCTAAGTCTATTATAGATACTTTGAACTCCCCTATAGGAACTAATACTCCCAATTCTCCTTTGGTGGATGACTGCAGGATGCTGGCTACCCGGATCCCCCAGGTTTGGTTTAAGCATTGCTATAGGGAGGCCAATAGAAGTGCAGATAAGCTTGCCAAACTAGGGGCTGCTCAAGAGGATCAATTTATTTTGCTTAATAGTCCGCCTGTGGACGTTATTGCTGTGTTAGGCTCTGATTTAGCTGGCATGTACTTAAGCAGGACTTGTCCTGAACCTATTTTTGTTTCTTAGTCTTTAATGCATTATTCCTTTTGACAAAAAAAAAAAAAAAAAAAAAAATGTTTTCTAGTTTCTAATTCACTTGTAATCAAAATGAAAGAATGCTTCATCATTTCTAAATGAAGAATTTGATGTTGGCTTTGCTGCCTTTTAAGTTATAATATTGTTAAATTTGTTTGATCAATATACTAATTAATATTACTAAAATATTTTTTTATATATAATTTTATCAGTTATGCTTGTATTTGTATATTGATTGATTGATTTTTTTTAGCATGCTCTTTAATTGTTACTGAGTGGTATAACTTGAATAGTTGAGTGTGAAATTATATCTTGATGTTTTTTACAGTTCTAGTATACAAATATATAACGTCTGCATGGATGATGATGATTAGGAATTTAGGACAGTGGTTATAAGAACCTTAGAATGAGAATAATTAAATGTTCACTTCACCTTAATATTCATCTTGCTTTTTGGATTTCAGATTGTAGTTAGCTAATTTCCATTTGCTAACTTATTTTGGATTTCAAACTTGGAACTTAGAACTTGGAAAATATTTTCCATTTGTTTTGATAAATATTTTGGTATTTGGTTGCTAATTAAGCATTTATTGAACTTTTTAGATACATTAGGTCAAAAATTAAATATATTTGTTTCGTTAGTATAGATTTAGCGATGTATGACATGCAAATTACATCATATGATGCAAATCTAAGTTATTTATTTATTTATTTATTTTTTTGGATGAATTTATAATTTACGTGATTATTCAATATACAAAATCATTATCAATGTGTTTTTTACTTTAAATCTAAAAATTTGTAGGATCTTACGATTCATGATCCAATCCTATGAACTACAATTTCACCTACCTTCAACGATCCTACGTAAGATCCCGATTTTGACAATCTTGCAAAAAGTGCAGTGGAAATTATTGCTGAAAATACTATAGATAAAGGTAAAAATTAGTTGAAATAGTATAGTGAGGTTCATAAATAGTGCCAAAAGTGCAATAAGCCTATGAATAATAACAAAAATAAACTGAATAATAAAATAATTTTAATTTTTCATTTCAATCCAAACACACCCTAAGTGTTATCTTTAAGAGATTTTTCCCAATATTTACCAAGTATGAACGCGAGAGGATAGTTGGGCTTACGTTTACACACGTGAGGAATAGCCGTATACCCGGAATGCTTTAGACACCTTAAGAAGAAGAAAAAAATAAGGCCTAGTCACGAGACTTCATAAATGATAAGGTTTTCTAGGACATAGAGACGGCAGCTGAAAACAAAAGGAAACTGACTTTTTAGTAGCTTACCAATAATCAGGAAAATGATATTCAGTGATCATTAAATGGCCTTATTCTATTTGGATTATCATCATTCATCAATGGTTGTCAAAAGAAAAAAGATCTCAACAATGGCCACAATGTTCGCCATCAAACTGGCCATAATGTCCTTTTCTCATCATGCAATTGATTAGATCCCGAGGGGTTCATATCTGCCTTGATAAAGATCAACATTATCACCTATCTATAGTTCTTACAATATACAACTTTGTTATTGATTTATTTATTTTTCTTTAATATTTAAAGTCTTACGTTAATTCCAGTTAGTTTAACTAGTAAAGACTCTAATAGTTGTCAAAAGAAAAAAGATCTCAACAATGGCCACAATGTTCGCCATCAAACTGGCCATAATGTCCTTTTCTCATCATGCAATTGATTAGATCCCGAGGGGTTCATATTTGCCTTGATAAAGATCAACATTATCACCTATCTATAGTTCTTACAATATACAACTTTGTTATTGATTTATTTATTTTTCTTTAATATTTAAAGCCTTACGTTGATTCCAGTTAATTTAACTAATAAAGTCTCTAATGATTGAATAAGAAATCTGAAATTCAATCTTTACTTATGTCAAGAACCGATTTATGTCTTAATCTGATAAAAACAGACATTATAGATTAAAATTCTATAAAACATACGAAAAACAAAAAATAAACTTTGAGTTTGGACTTTCTAAGCTTCACCAATAAATAATATATAGGTGTCGACATGGTTTTCCTTTATTTAAGTTAACAGTACCTGGAATTTGGCCAGGAGTTTCTCAATGTATGGTAGTGAGTTGCGAGGCCACGCAAAGACAGTGAGTGTTGTTTTCGTGGCATCCATGTTGAAAGAGGATTGGTTTGGTGGGCTACCTTGTCCACTAAGCCATGGCTGGACTAACGTCACTCATAGGAATGGATGAGGTTTGATTTGATTACTTGAATTTCACACAACAATAACTCTAAGTACTCTATATATATGGCACAAAAGCTTTATCCTTTAAAGAAAAACCTTTAAAGATCAGAAACTTTATCCTTTTTTATGTATATAAAAGGAAGAGTATAACTTAAAAAATAGGTATCCTCAAATTTTTCTTTAGATAACTTGTTATGTATCACCTTTTTCTCAATAAAAAATAAATATAAAGATATAATAATTAATATACATAATTAACGTTTATAATTATCGTCACATAATAAGTTAAGGAGGCTGTTTAGTACTTGTGTTTAAACATATATTTTTAGTTTTTAAATAACACTAGTCGCTAACCCGTGCGATGCACGGGAAAACTATTAGAAAATAATAAAGCATGCATATATTAAAAGACAATTTAAGTTCATGTGTGCTTGCAAGGGATACATACCTAAATAGTTCTTGCGGTAGAAATAAAAGCCTTATCTTTGAAATAAATAACTGATGTAAACAAACTAACCTTACATAAAACAAATTTAAAAAAAAAAAAACATAAAACTGATGTCACGGGAAATTCAGCCACATAGTAGTAATATATAAATCTCTTAAAACCTAAACTTAAACCTAAACGTAAGGACTAAATATTTATGCGCCTTCTCTTGCTTTCCTGATATATTTGGTTAAAAATATAAAACTGATGTCACGGGAAATTCAGCCACATAGTAGTAATATATAAATCTCTTAAAACCTAAACCTAAACCTAAACGTAAGGACTAAATATATAAACAAACTAACCTTATAAAAGCTGAACTTTATAAGCTAAAATCTATACCGTGAGTTGTAGATCTTGAATGCTATATCGTGCGTTTAGGGCTTCCTACATCTGGAGAGAGAGAGAGTTTGCGAAAACCAAAGAAAATCTCTCTATAGCTTAAGAAACACAATATACTAAAATCAAAGAGATAAAATTTTCAGAGGACAAAATATTATAGATAATTTAAAAGAATTTTGGTTTAATTCTTGAACACTGCAACTCCATAAAATTCATACTAATAATAATATTTTATGATAGTGCAGTTAGAATTTTGGTTTAATTCTTGAATACTGAATTGGAAATTGATTATATGAGTATTCAATGGTGAACAAAGTATTATGTATTAATTAATATATAAACAAAACTAACCTTACAAAAGCTGAACTTTATAAGCTAAAATTTATACCGTGCGTTGTAGACTGGAGAGAGAGAGTTTGCAGAAACCGTGGTTTTATATTTCTTAATTTGAGAGAGGGGTAAGGTTGCTAGGGTTTTGTAGATCTTGAATGCTTTAGGGCTTCCTACGTCTGGAGAAAGAGAGAGTTTGCAGAAACCGTGGATTTATATTTCTTAACTTAACTTGAGAGAGGGGTAAGGTTGCTAGGGTTTTGAGGAGTTATAATTTTTATTTATTTTTTATTTTTTAAATATTGTGCTGACGTGGAAAATTGTGGTGCCAGCAAAGGCTTCGGTTTTATATATATATATAGATTACGGGTCCGTTTGGATTGAGTTTATTGTTGCTGAAACTGAAAACTGAAAACACTGTAGCAAAATAATTTTTAAATGTGTGAAAAGTACCGTGGGACCCATTTTTAATATTTTTTAATGCGTAAACAGTGTTGCTACAGTACATGAACAGTACTGCTACAGTGCAAAACAGTAATTTTTGTCCACCAAAGTCAACATATGCGGGCAAAAGAAAAAAAAAAAAAAAAAACAAAGAAAACGCAGTGATCAAAACGTGGACGCAGAAAACGTGGGATCCAAACGCCCTCTACATGTATTTTTACGCATTTTTCACCAACATGTATTTTCAAAAAATACAAACAACGTTACTAGAATAACATTACCAAATGACTCGAAATCTTTAGCCATCATAAAAAAGAGTTTCTTATTAGATTTAAACAAATTAATATATATATATATATAATACAACAATAATTACAAAATTTTCCTATTATATATATATATTTTTATTTCATAATCATGAAAGAAAATTATAGTAAGAGTGTAAGACCCTTATCTCAATTTTTTTTTAATGAAATAAGTGACCTCGGTTTCCAAAAACAAAGAAAGAAAGAATGTCTCCAGCTGATATTGCTGAGCTATCTTGTCAAATACAGCCTATTAATAAATGAATAAAATATAAATTAGTAAAGCATCATCAATTCCCCTGGTGATTCTTTCTTCTCCAACAAAGACTTTCCTTTTAGTTCATCCAAAAAAACAAAGACCTTCTTTTTATTTTTTACTAATGCTTTGTTAAAGAAGATGATTACTTTTTTTTATTAATTTATTTCTTGAACTAATTTTGCAAAATAATTTTTTTTAAAAAGACAAAAAAAGAAAAGAAAAGACAATTGATTTAATTCTTAAAAGAAAGGTGACAATTTTGTAGATTAGTTTGACACGTTTTTCTTTGATTACCCAAAATCTTCGCTCACAAAGTACTCAAGTCTCAAAAACACTGAGAAATTAGAAAATACTAGAAACAACAAGCAACAAGTGTGCTATTTGGGTTTTGGGATATACTCTTACTTTATTCTCTGAGAATTCAGCTTTCATTTTTTTTTTTTTGAGCAAAAGAATTCAGCTTTCATTTCGGTCAGTATATAAGGCAATATAGCGAAAGTGTTGGCTCTGACAAAATTTCTGCAAAGTGCTTAGTATCTTTTGTTACTTTTTATAAATAGACAAAAGTTTCTATCTTTACATGGACCCAATACTTTGATCTGTATCATCCTTTAATTCCTTGGCCTTCTTCATCCATTCCCTACACTCATTGCTTTGGAATCCCATCACCCAAAGTGGGGTTTCTCATAAAGTTTTGAACTTTAGTGCTATATCAGTACTATCTATAATAGATCAGAAATAATGGGTTGCTGTTCTAGCAAGAGAAAGTCTCCAAACCCAGATGTAATCAATGGGTATGGATCAAATGTCCAAAATTACCTAGCCCAACCAGCTTTTGTGTCTCATAATAAAGTCTCAGCCCCTCAAACTCAAACCACACAACCTAGGCACCACCACCACCACCACCACCACCATCAACAACAGCAACAGCAACAGCAACAGCAACAGCAACAGCAATCATATCATCAGATAAAGCCACAGCCACCAAATCCTAGTTCAGCAAAACCTGCACCCAAAAACATTATAGCTATGCAGAAACCAGACTCCATTCTAGGCAGGCCCTTTGATGACATTAAAGAGTACTATACACTTGGAAAAGAACTGGGTAGAGGTCAATTTGGCATCACATATTTGTGCACTGAGAACTCAACTGGTCGTACTTATGCCTGCAAATCCATTCTGAAACGTAAGCTTGTGTCCAAGAGCGATAGGGATGATATGAAGAGAGAGGTTCAGATTATGCAGCACATGTCTGGTCAGCCAAACATTGTGGAATTCAGGGGTGCTTATGAGGATAGGTACTCTGTGCACCTTGTGATGGAGCTTTGTGCTGGGGGTGAGCTTTTTGATAGGATAATAGCACAAGGCCAGTATTCTGAGAAGGCTGCCTCAGGTATTTGTAGGGCCATTGTTAATGTGGTCAATGTTTGCCATTTCATGGGTGTGATGCATCGTGATCTTAAGCCTGAGAATTTCTTGCTGTCTACTAAGGATGAAGGGGCTATGTTGAAAGCAACCGATTTTGGGTTGTCCGTCTTCATTGAGGAAGGTGATTTCTTTATCCTGTTTCATACTTTCTTTTTTTTGGTTCCTTTAACACTGTTCTAGTTTTTGAATTTAGTGTTTGAATGTATTGGTTTGTCACTTGATTCACCATCTAGGCTAGTCAATGGTATGTACTATGTAGTGAGTGAGAAATTCAATTCTTCAGCAATTTGTTTCATATGAATTGTGAGGCCAATGTGATTGGCCCTTTTACTGTGCTTATGCTCTATAGTATTCAATTATGTTACTTTTAACTTCTTGTTGCATGGTACTTTTGTGGGAAAGTTGTAATTTGATGTCAAGATGCCTTTTAATAAGTAAAAAGTGTTAAAACACGTATCATATGACAGAATAGAATTTGAGTAATTGGTTTGTCACTTGATTCACCATCTAGGCTAGTCAATGGTATGTACTATGTAGTCAGTGAGAAATTCAATTCTTCAGCAATCCGTTTCATATGAATTGTGAGGCCAATGTGATTGACCCTCTTACTGTGCTTATGCTCTATAGTATTCAATTATGTTACTTTTAACTTCTTGTTGCATGGTACTTTTGTGGGAAAGTTGTAATTTGATGTCAAGATGCCTTTTAATAAGTAAAAAGTGTTAAAACACGTATCATATGACAGAATAGAATTTGAGTAATTGGTTTGTCACTTGATTCACCATCTAGGCTAGTCAATGGTATGTACTATGTAGTCAGTGAGAAATTCAATTCTTCAGCAATCCGTTTCATATGAATTGTGAGGCCAATGTGATTGACCCTTTTACTGTGCTTATGCTCTATAGTATTCAATTATGTTACTTTTAACTTCTTGTTGCATGGTACTTTTGTGGGAAAGTTGTAATTTGATGTCAAGATGCCTTTTAATAAGTAAAAAGCGTTAAAACACATATCATATGAAAGAATAGCATTTGAGTAATTGGTAAAGATGTCATGCTAACAGAGAGAATTGATTCTATGTCTATGTGGCCCCAAAGTGCAGTTTGTAACTGAATACTAACTCTGCTTATAAAGTTGTTGGTTCATTGTGATATCTATGGCATCTGTTGTTCTTGATCAATTGGACTTGTCTTGATGTTTCCTCCACCTTATTGTTCAATCATAGCAAAGAAATTGTACACTGGCATTTGACCTTTATTTTATTCAAACTCATCTCAGGAAAGGTGTATCATGATATAGTAGGCAGTGCTTATTATGTTGCTCCTGAAGTATTGCAGCGTAATTATGGAAAGGAAATAGATATTTGGAGTGCTGGAGTTATCTTGTACATTCTTCTTAGTGGTGTACCTCCATTTTGGGCAGGTAACAAAAACTCAACAATCTTTTCTTGGATGTTATATGTTCTGGAATATATTATATATATAGTCCCTCAAATTAACAATGTGGAGTAAGATACATAGCTCAAATTATGTTGCAGAAAATGAAAAGGGAATATTTGATGCTGTACTGCAAGGAGAACTTGACTTTAAAAGTGAACCATGGCCGTTGATTTCAGAGAGTGCAAAAGATCTAATCAGGAAGATGCTGACAAAGGACCCAAAAAAGCGAATCACTGCCGCACAAGTTCTTGGTATTAAATCCCCCTTTTTTCTTATTGGCAATAAAAAGTTAAATCTAAGAAAAGCTTAAGTCATTGTATTGTAATCTCTAGAGATATTTTGCCATGGTTGTTCAATTCCCTTCAAGGATGAGTTTTAAGTAAACTATTTAAATTGTGTTTTATGTCCATCAAATAAAATCTTTTTCATTTACCGGCTATATTATAACATAGAAATGACTTTTTCTGGCAATAAAGGGTTTAGTTAGAAAATGGGCATCCATTTGCTGCTACTTATTCAAAAAAGAAAGGAGCTGCGCAATGCCACTGGTCCTCCCCTCCCAGTTGAATTTCTTCCACATAAGAAATCAAATATTGTCTCAAATTTTCAGTTGTTAAACAGAAACCAATGTAAGGGAAACAACATAAGATAAAACCTAATTTCCGGCTTCAGGTTGTGGTTTTTACTCATCAATTAATCAAATAATATGAATTCATGTCATCTAGTTGCATTGCTCATAATACACCTAGCTTTTGTTGTAATGCTCCTGTGCTTCTGACTAAAACTTTGGTATTCTGTATGCTTAGAGCATCCATGGATTAAAGGTGGGCAAGCATCAGACAAGCCAATAGATGGTGCAGTGCTCTTGAGAATGAAGCAATTTAGGGCAATGAATAAGCTCAAGAAACTGGCACTAAAGGTAAATTATCAAATTGTGCTCACAAGATCCTATTGTCAAATGATAAAAATTGTTCTAAGTTGCCCTTGAATATTATATGATGGTTGTCAATTACTCTTAGAGAGGTGATTGGAGTGTCTAATTTGGTGATTCTCATATACAAAATATATCAAATTGCCTCAGTTGAATAATCTTAATGTTCAAGAAATGAAACCCAGCAAGTATTAATAATAAATACTGTTTATTAATTGGATGGGATTACGTTGCAAAAGATATGGCCCTTCCTGCATTATTCCACTGCACTAGAAAGATCCAATTTTTGATAATTGCCCAGATACCAAGAATTTTTCCCTCTTTTAGTGTCATGGTTCTAGATGGTCTTTTGCTTTCATTGTATTCTAACAGCCTCAAAATTCCCTAGGTCATAGCACAAAGTCTATCTGAAGAAGAAATTAAAGGTCTCAAAGCAATGTTCATAAACATGGACACTGACAACAGTGGTACAATCACTTACGAAGAACTGAAGACAGGTTTGGCTCGGATGGGTTCACGACTGTCAGAGGTAGAAGTCAAGCAACTCATGGAAGCTGTAAGTAACTGTGGACCCCATATGAACTATATCTGTTGATAGTTGATTATATACCTTGCATGTCATACTCAACTGGCAGGCTGGTTCTTTCTTTATGTCTTGGATTTCAGGCTGATGTAGATGGAGATGGAACGATTGACTACATTGAATTTATCTCTGCTACAATGCATAGACACAGACTAGAAAGAGATGATCACCTATACAAAGCATTTCAGTATTTTGATAAGGATAGCAGTGGGTGAGTTCACAATCTTCCTGTGTTAATATTATCCATAATATTATTGATCTTTTACAGAATTTCTTGCTTTTCATCAATTTTCAACTTCTTGATTTTACATGCAGAACCTTAATAAACTTTTTCTAAAGTTTATTTATATTTTGGTATTGGCTAAGAGTTGTCATTTAATTTATGATAATAAACTTGAGTGACTTTATTATATGGGGTTATATCTGTTTTATCTTCTAATTCATCTTCTTCTATATTATTTACTGACGTGTTGAGGTAGAATTATTTGAGTTGCATGCATGATCGTTACACTTTTTCTGTTTTGAATTAATGATATCTGTGAGGTAACATTGGTTCACCAAATCTAGTGAACCACCATTGGTCCTCCGTATCTACTGAACTGTGAGGCCTGTTTGCTCAATATTTCAAATTGCCTAGGTCAATTAAGTTGTAAAGTATTTTTCGAATTAATGATATCTGTGAGGTAACATTGGTTCACCAAATCTAGTGAACCACCATTGGTCACCAAATCTGCTGAACTTTGAGGCCTGTTTTCTCAATATTTCAAAATGCCTAGTTCAATTAAGTTATAAAGTATTTTTTGAATTAATGATATCTGTGAGGTAACATTGGTTTACCAAATCTAGTGAACCACCGTCGGTCCACCAAAATCTGCTGAACTGTGAGGCCTGTTTACTAAATATTTCAAATTGCCTAGGTCAATAAAGTTATAAAGTATTTTTTGAATAAATGATATCTGTGAGGTAACATTGGTTCACCAAATCTAGTGAACCACGTCGGTCCACCAAGTCTGCTGAACTGTGAGGCCTGTGTACTAAATATTTCAAATTGCCTAGGTCAATAAAGTTATAAAGTATTTTTTGAATTAATGATATCTGTGAGGTAACATTGGTTCACCAAATCTAGTGAACCACCATTGATCCACCAAATCTGCTGAACTGTGAGGCCTGTTTACTTAATATTTCAAATTGCCTAGGTCAATTAAGTTGTAAAGTATTTTTTGAATTAAAGATATCTGTGAGGTAACATTGGTTCACCAAATCTAGTGAACCACCTTGGTCCACCAAATCTGCTGAACTGTGAGGCCTGTTTACTTAATATTTCAAATTGCCTAGGTCGATTAAGTTGTAAAGTATTTTTTGAATTAAAGATATCTGTGAGGTAACATTGGTTCACCAAATCTAGTGAACCACCTTGGTCCACCAAATCTGCTGAACTGTGAGGCCTGTTTACTCAGTATTTCAAATTGCCTAGGTCAATTAAGTTATAAAGTATTTTTTTTATAAGTTAAAAATCTTAAAGATTAGGAGACTCAAGGTGATGCAATTCTTGACTGTAAATAGGTATATTACGAGAGATGAGTTAGAGGCAGCTATGAAGGAGTACGGAATGGGTGATGAAGCAAGCATCAAAGAAATTATTTCTGAGGTGGATACAGATAATGTAAGTTGTTTTTAATTTAAGCATCTAGAACTCTCATTTAAAGATTATTGGTACTGATGTTCTCTGCTCCAATAGGATGGGAGGATCAACTATGAGGAGTTTTCCACGATGATGAGAAGTGGAATGCCACAGCCAGCCAAACTATATTAGTTCCACTAGTGGGAGTTCAAAGTTTTTCAAGCAGAGGTTGTTACCATTCAAGTGAGCTCTTCTTGAATGACTTGGTGCCCGTTTGATACAACTTATGTCTCCCATTTTTGAAAATGGGGTTTTATTTGGAAAACCTGTAGCTAAAAAGTACTTTGAAAAATGTATTTTGATAGCGCATTACCAAATGGAACTTGATGTCAGCACGATTTAGAGGAAATCTTACACATATATTTGGTAGACCACTGTTGAGTTGGTTTTCTTCTATGATCTTTTGGTATATTTATTGAACATTCTGAGGCTATAGATTAGATGGCTTCAGTGGAAGTGTAGTTCTAGTTTTTGTGCATATTTAGTTTCAGGTTTGACCTTTTTCCAAATTCTAATTTTATATATTGTTTTCCACTTTAATATGATTGTCTTCTGCTTTCTTATTAAATTATCTTTTTATTAGAAGATGATAAATTTCATGTGGTTGTAGACTTGGCCAAGCAGGAGGTTTGGGTGCTGATTCCTGTTCGTATACTAGTTTTCCACTCCCCTTCTTTTTTCTTTCTGTCTGATGAGTATGTCACTCTCTTGGAGATTAAATTTGTATTTTTATACTCTTGGACCATTGTTATTAATCATTCACACAATGGACCACTGATCAAGTTCTTGTAATACGATTAACACTATGGTAAGAGCAAGAATGCATAACTACTTTATTACTAGTACGTGGTGTTGTGACAAAAAGTTACTCCCATGTGGTTTGTTCGGGTTGGGATTAACGTCTTGAGTTTGAAATCATTGGGGGCATGAAGTTGGTTTCCATGGTGCCTATGGACTGATATACTGTTAGGACCCTGGTGGGGTTAAGGTTAAGGTGACTATAAAGTTCTCCCTTAACGTTGTTAGCCCATGTTCTAGGTTAGGTCATTGTAATGCTTCTGATGCTGGTGGAAAGCCACAAGAAACAAAACTATCTCATGAAAATAACCCTTGAATCCACAATGAGTGCTCTGTAATCCACCAGAAAAACAAAGGAGAAAACTCTGAAATTTTATTCAACTAAAATTTGAATTTTCTTGAAAGCTACAATGCTCTTAAATAGATAAAAAAATCCTAGGGCTACTAACTGCATTCCTAAGATAGCTAAGGAAACACTTGATTAGACACGAAATTAGGGTGGAAAATATGAAAAATTACAGCAACAAAAAATGAAAATTTGAGAAAATTAAAAAATTAAATCCTAATCTTTAATAGACTTCTCAAAATAGACAAGAACTTATTCAGAATTTTAATTTAAATGTTATAAATTGAAGAAAAATTACTATAAATAGAAAAAAATGATTATATGAGAGCCTAAAAAGTAGTGTAAGTTGTGGTTGAAGGTGACGATTTTTTATCGTTGCTACTTCGCCTTTAGATCACCAATTTTCACACGATTTTGGTGTTAGCTTTGATGATTTCTACTAGTATTTTTTGTACTTCTTGAATTTCTTGCGTGTTGACTTTTGATAGTCTTTTTTTCCCAGAAATGTACGAGCTATATGTTTTATATCTACTTCTTCAAACAATCATATAACCCTCGTTATTTGTGTTGTTATAACTCCTGTTGGAAAAAGACAACCACTATCAGACAACCACTCTAGTCATTTATACTATTATTTAAGGGGTTTCTTTTGTTTGGATTCCTCATTTTTAAGTTCAAAAATGCCCCTACACCTTTATGTTTAAGTAGAGACAAAACTAAATGACAATTCGGTAAAAATGCAACTCTAACTCCCAATAAAACATTGCCTAAAAGGTAGAACCACTTTCCTATAAATTTTCAAATTGTTTTATCCACTTATAAATTAGATTCATTCTCAAAAAAAAAAAAATAAATAAATAAATAAAAAACTTATAAATTAGATTCTTAAAATAAAAATTATATATATTAAATAGGAACACTGGATTTTTTTTTTTTGCTTAAAAAAAAAAAAGCCTCATCGCACACGCGTAGCGTGTGTGATGAGGCTAGTCTTATAATAAATAGGATAGAAAACAGAAGAAAACTAGGGGTCATCTATTTGCTACAAATGACCTCTACTTGAAAACTACACGCCTTTGAACACTGAGACGTGGTAGGTTTGGAAACAAACTGAAAACTACCGGTCGTTTGTTTTCTCTCTCAATTACAATTCATCTCTTATCCAAAAAAACAGTTACTTTTTTTAACTAGGCTTAAGAGTGGGCCTATGTCTTTATGTTGTTATGTCTTTATAGCTCGCTAAAATTGTATCAGAGCTCTATCAAGCTCGCTCAACTCATAACCTAGTAAGAGAGGAGATTCTAAACCAAGTTTTCTTGCTTGAAAGAAACGAGTAATGTCACTGAATTACAAGGCTCTTAGTCATGACAGCCTACTTAGAACAACTGTAAGTCTATAATCAAGCTTTTCTTTCCAAGTTCATCTTTTTAATGTTTTGGATTGAAGGAAATAAAAATAAAAATAAATGTTTAAATTGAAATACTGCCCGTCTTACAATTCCCTCCACTTTAGTGAGTGGGAGTAACTGCATATGGCATGACAAGAAGTTTAGTATATATTTGGTCTAGTTTTTATTTTAGATTTTTTGGTATCTAATAAAGCTAGCCAAGTAGCTCTGGTGAAATTTATGCTCTACATAGTAGCAAAGTGTTGTTAAAGTACATTGGAAATAAGTTCGAGAAAAAAATTATAGGATATCTCCTAATTGCCATAGTGAGTTGCATGTAACTTGCTTGGTAATCAACATATTGATAACCTCACAAATCACTATATGTTTTTGAGATAATCAATGTTGAAGACTTTGAAGTCTTTTCTAGAGAATGCATATACTGTAATTTTACTTGATTTCTTTTTTTCTTTTTGGAAAAAGTAATATTGTCCTATGTCCTAAGTGGATGTAATCTATAACACAAAGGGTTATTCCTATGTGATTTTTTTTTTTTTTTTTATTATACTAAATGAAAACATATATTTAATTTGATGAGGAGTCAAGTAGGTGATGTTGGTTCATCCGATTATTAGTTTACTAGCCATAAAAAATAAATTGTTTCATCAATTCTTTAAATGTATTCGCGCACAAAGACTCCTTTAGGTATGTCTTCAAGGAGTGTTTGAAGTCTATAACCTTTTCTTTTAATATTTTCGTGAGTTGTGATTTGAAGGTAATCACATGAACTAAAAGTGTTCCATTAATTTTCAAACATATTCACACACAAAGCTTGTTTGGATATATCTTCAAGTGTTCAATAACTTAGCCATTTTTTTTAGATATAGAAATTCTTGAAATATGTAATATACTAATTGTTAGTGTAGGGTCACGTTTTTCGGTCCAGTACAATGAATTTGTAGAGAATGGGCTAAAGAGCTAGGCTTTAACGTATGGACAACGGCTAATACGGTGTTCTTCACGATCAAGCTGAGACGGACTAAGTTCACCAAAGAGGATTGGTCCTCGGCATGGTCCTCGGAGCTTTTTCTGGTGCCTCTGGTGCATTGGGGGTCTCAGCCCCCCCCCTTCTGTCTCCCTCACCAGAGAGGATTGGTCCTCGGCATGGTCCTCGGAGCTTTTTCTGGTGCCTCTGGTGCATTGGGGGTCTCAGCCCCCCCCCCCCTTCTGTCTCCCTCTACTCCCTTTTTATAGTATATTCGTTCCTCCTGAATGGGGTTCCTAGGGTTGGTACTTGTCCCATCAGTCCTCCTCTTCAGTTGTTAGGAGTGGCTGTAAAGGTAGAAAAGCATGGCTGTGTCAGGCACAAGGCACTGAATGAAATCATAGCAGCCTTTCCCTCTGACATTTCCATTTTCTCCGTTGTCCTTTTCTGCTTTAGTACTTGTTCTGTTTCGTGGAATCACCTGGAGTGTCACTACCAGTGATCGGTTGCCCCCTTTGTCCTCGGCTACATCCATGTCGAGGAGGGTTCTTTCCATGGCCGAGGAGGGGTTTTGCTTTAGACTGGGCCCTTGGCCCAATGTGGACATTGACATGGACCTTCTGGTCTTTTATCCCCCACAATAACCCCTTAAAATCCTGTTGTCCGGCTCCTCGGACGGACAGGAGGGTTTTGGTGACATCGAGCCTCTGTCTTGGCTTGCCAAATCTTGCCCTTCATTAATGCTAGAGCCTCTTCGCTTGCCTGAGGCACGTTCCTGGCTGTGAGACATTCTTTTAGTCTATCCAAGCTACTTTCCTGCCGTTTCAGTGCACGAGGCACGCTTTCATTAGAGTCTTTTCACAAGGTGACGCAAATCCAACAGCTGAAGACTACTTTGGAAATTAAGTGAGATTTATCTCGCTTGTAATTCCTTCTTGGAGATTTGGGCGAATTGATTGCCACCAGGTTTGCCCCCTATATAAGACACATGAGGGGAGATCATTCTCCTTTATTCACAGACCCTTGAGTTTTTCAGGCTTCTAATTCTCCAAATGTTCCCAAAGTCCCCACTATGATAGTGATTGAGATTTAGGGAGTGAAATGGTCAAGGATAGGGTGAGGGTGAAGGAACTAAACCCTCTTTAGAAGCCTAGGGTGTCTCCGAGATTCGGAATGACCCAGTCAGGGCAAGGGAGACAGAGGCCAAAGATATTTCTCCCCCTTGACTGGACAAGAAAGAAGTCTCTCTTCCTTCAGCCAAAATCCGAAGCAGGTGCGGGTCGCATCAGATTTTTGGTGTGACAAAATTTGGACTTTCATCCGACGCAGTGTGTCACGCGTGTGCGGGTTTGGGTTTCCCATCGCTGGTACCATCCATACTTGCTCGATTGCTGCTAGAGCAAGTATGGAGATTTGGCGTTCCTGCTTCTTCTTCTCTTCCACCGCCGGTGCCGTCCATACTTGCTCGATTACTGCTGGAGTAAGGTCGAGGATCGGTCGCCTCTGCTTCTTCTTCTCTTCCACTGTCGGTGCCATCCATACTTGCTCGATTGCTGTTGGAGCAAGATTAAGGATTTATCGTTCCCGTGGATTGTTTTTCTCTTCTTTTTTTTTTTTTTCTTTTTTTTTTTTTTTTTTTTGGCTAGCTTTCGATATTGGCTTGTCTAAGCCCTTTTATGTACATTGTACTTCTTCTTTATCTAATAAAAAGACGATTTCATTTCATTTTGCGTACCCATTCTTTTCTGCAATAATTATTTTATGAATGGATGTGCTGGTGTATTTTCTTTTGAATAGTACTTAGAACTAATGCCATTGACGGTAAAGAGTTGTCATTCTGAACTTATCAAAACTGACGGGCACGACAACGCTGACTTTAAATAAGTTAATTATATAAGACTAACCAGGAAAACAACCGCATGTTTTGTACTGCAAGCAGGGTGACCGCCCGAGGACGTGTAACTTAAAGTAAACCGTCCGAGGGGATCGCCGGGTACTAGGGTTCTGTTCCACGTTTCCGATGATATTTATAGCTTTAACTTGCTTTAAGCATCTGGTCCGAGGACTGGGGCATGATTTAACTTAGCTTGAATGCTCAGAAATGTACCATCGTGTGTTAGTTTCCATAAAGCCTGAGGTCCAAGGACCACGCAAGACCTTTGTTCTGCCTAGGACTTAGGTTTTTCTCGAAGTAGCTAGTTTCCCCATAAGTTTGAGTCTGAGGATCATGCAAGACCTTGGTTCTGTTTAGTACTTAGGTTCTCTTAGAGTAGCTAGTTTCCCCGTAGGTTTGAGTCCGAGGACCATCCAAGACTTTGGTTCTGTCTAGTACTTAGGTTCTTCTTAGAGTAGCTAGTTTCCCCATAGGTTTGAGTCCGAGGACCATGCAAGACCTTGGTTCTGTCTAGTATTTAGGCCTTTTTGAAGTAGCTAGTTTCCCCATAGGTTTGAGTCCGAGGACCATGCAAGACCTTGGTTCTGTTCAGTACTTAGGTTCTTCTTGGAGTAGCTAGTTTCCCCATAGATTTGAGTCCGAGAACCATGCAAGACCTTGGTTCTGTTCAGTACTTAGGTTCTTCTTGGAGTAGCTAGTTTCCCCATAGGTTTGAGTTCGAGGACCATGCAAGACCTTGGTTCTGTCTAGTACTTAGGCATTTTTGAAGTAACTAGTTTCCCCATAGGTTTGAGTCCGAGGACCACGCAAGACCTTGATTCTATCTAGCACTTAGATTCTTCTTAGAGTAGCTAGTTTCCCCATAGGTTTGAGTCCGAGGACCATGCAAGACCTTGGTTCTGTCTAGTACTTAGATTTTCTTGGAGTAGCTAGTTTCCCCATAAGTTTGAGTCCGAGGACCATGCAAGATCTTGGTTCTGTCTAGCACTTAGATTCTTCTTGGAGTAGCTAGTTTCCTCATAGGTTTGAGTCTAAGGACCATGCAAGACCTTGGTTCTGTCTAGTACTTAGGTTTTCTTAGAGTAGTTAGTTTCCCTATAGGTTTGAGTCTGAGGACCATGCAAGACCTTGGTTCTGTCTAGTACTTAGGCCTTTTTGAAGTAGCTAGTTTCCCCATAGATTTGAGTCCGAGGATCATGCAAGACCTTGGTTCTGTCTAGCACTTAGATTCTTCTTGGAGTAGCTAGTTTCCTCATAGGTTTGAGTCCGAGGACCATGCAAGACCTTGGTTCTGTCTAGTACTTAGGTTCTCTTAGAGTAGCTAGTTTCCCCATAAGTTTGAGTTCGAGGACCATGCAAGACCTTGGTTTTGTCTAGTACTTAGGCCTTTTTGAAGTAGCTAGTTTCCCCATAGGTTTGAGTTCGAGGACCATGCAAGACCTTGGTTCTGTCTAGTACTTAGATTTTCTTGGAGTAGCTAGTTTCCTCATAGGTTTGAGTCCGAGGACCATGCAAGACCTTGGTTCTGTCTAGTACTTAGGTTCTCTTAGAGTAACTAGTTTCTCCATAGGTTTGAGTCCGAGGACCATGCAAGACCTTGGTTCTGTCTAATACTTAGGCCTTTTTGAAGTAGCTAGTTATCCCAGAAGTTTGAGTCCGAGGACCATGTAAGACCTTGGTTCTGTCTAACCACTTCAAAAGATTCTGGTTTGGCCATCGGTTTCTTTCTCCGAAGGGAATTCAGCGAACCAGACTACTAGGCCCGAGAGAATTAGCCCCTTGACAAGTGCACGGGGCATATATCTGCCATCAGAAGCCCCTAGAACCGCACTCTGTTTAGCAATCATTTCCACGTAATCAACGCTTCAAAGTGTAGACCTAAGTGGAAGCTGAGTCAGGACAATGATGGTGTGTTCTTGGAAATGATGGGGAGGCTTTCGTGTAGCTTGTATCACCGCCAAGATGGTCTTTTCGAGGGACTCCCGCTGATAGGAGCTTGATCCCACCGTGATTAACCGTTGCATACGCTAACGCACAAGCTCTCCCCACAGACGGAACCAATTGTAGGGTTACGTTTTTCGGTCATGTACAATGAATTTGTAGAGAGTGGGCCAAAGAGTTAGGCTTTAACATATGGACAACGGCTAATACGGTGTTCTTCACGATCAAGCTGAGATGGACTGAATTCACCAGAGAGGATTGGTCCTCTGCATGGTCCGAGGAGCTTTTTCTGGTGCCTCTGGTGTGTTGGGGGTCTTAGCCCCCCCTTCTGTCTCCTTCCACTCCCTTTTTATTAGCAGTTTCGTTCCTCCTGAATGGGGTTCCTAGGATTGGTACTTGTCCCATCAGCCCTCCTCTCCAGTTGTTGGGAGTGGTTGTAAAGGCAGAAAAGTATGGTTGTGTCAAGCACAAGACACTGAATGAAATCATGGCAGCCTTTCCCTCTGACATTTCCATTTTCTCCGTTGTCCTTTTCTGCTTTAGTACTTGTTCTGTTCCGTGGAATGACCTGGAATGTCACTACTAGTGGCCGGTTGCCCTCTTTGTCCTCAGCTACATCCATGCCGAGGAGGGTTCTTTCCATGGCCGAGGGGTTTTTCCTTGGACTGGACCCTTGGCCCAATGTGGATATTAACATGGACCTCCTGGTCTTTTACCCCCCACAGTTAGCATTTTAGACTTAGTTAATTTTTAAATTCTTGCACAAGAGTTATATTAAAACTAATTATCTCGTGCTTAGAATATCAAAAATAATATATTAATGAACTCCAAAACATGATTAATGAAAGTACCAAATAAAGGAAGTACATATTAAAGATAAAATTAGATTATATTTGGCATTGAAATATGTGTGCTCAAATTAAGGCTTTTCTTTTTTCTAATATGTGAATTTTATGTTGGCATTTTTATTTTATTTTTCTAACTTGCCAAAAGAATTCTAGTTTTTTTTTTTTTTTCATATACATTTTCTAAAATCTTAAAAGGGTACAGATGTAGAAAATTAAAACAATTTTTTAATTTAGGCTTTAAACAAAAGTTTCATAAACATACACATAAACATTGAAAATTTTTAACTTATAAACATATGTTATTTTTTTATTCGAATATAAACATGAAATTATATTAAAATTTCTAACACCAATATATAAAATCTTTAAAGTGTTTACACTCAATTTTTCTTATGTTTTTAATATATAAAACAACTTTATACTGTAAATTGTGAAAGACAACTAACCTCTCAAACAAGTTTCAATTCTTTTAAATATTTGACCTTATTTAGTTTTGCTTTAATTCTTACAAGTACCCGAGCAAATCTCCCAACATATTCACATATGAATGCTCCATCAAGAATGTACTCAATTGTTCAACATTCCCAACATTTTTTCAAGTCTAAGAAAATATGTAATTTAATAAGTACTAACCTATATTAATTAAATAATCTCCTAGTGAATACATTTTTAATTTATTTAATTTAAAAATTCATAATTAGAGACATATTAAAATCAAACTTAACAATTTTTATAAGCCTAACGAATGATACAAATAGCACTTGTGACGGTGGCAGCTCTAGGATTTTTTTCTAGAGGGGTCAGTAAGAAGATACATCTTAGGTAAAATATGAATTTTACAATCTAAATGGATTTCTTATTACAAATTTGTTTATAGTACGTACTAGTAATATAATAAAAAATAAATTATAGGTTCATTTGACATATTTTTTCTTGATATAATGAACATGTTAATTGTTGTTGTTAAATGAATTTTAATTATTACTCTTAAAATACTTTTATTTATTAGTTTATGATGATTATATGCTTACATTGTACCATCAATATATGATTTATATTATAGATAATTATACTATACACATTTACAAAAACTATACAATACTGTACACATTTGTTTAGAAACAATGTAAATATTACAATGATAGTACAATGTAAACTATGAATTTTCCATTAGTTTATTTCAAATTTATTAAGATCTAAATGGGCTTTATAAAAAAAATTTAGATGAAAAAAAATTTTACTTTGTTGTTGGGCTTACTATTTCTCCCAGATTTTAGATAAATTTGGATTGTTGTTAGACATTTTTTTTTTTTTTTTTTTGTATTTAAAAAGATCAAAATATTGTTAAGAATCATAATTAAACTTAATTCAAGTGGGTTTTAAAAAAATTTAGAGTCGGAGTGTTCAAATTTTTATTTAGGAGGGTTAAATAAAAAAAAATATTATATATAAAAAAATTTTAAAAAAAAATTCTAGCTTGGGGGTTCATTCCTTGAACTATACATGGCTCCACCCATGACTTGTGAACTATTGTAAGTATCTTCAACGAATGCTATAAATTATAAATAGCACCTGTGAAGTAATTGTAAGTCTCTCAGCGGTTTAACCTACTACATATAGCAAAATTTATAAAAAAATTTCCATTGTGGTTGCATTGAGTGAGTTTGAATATGACTTCCACATTCTAAATCCAATACAGATTGGTTCTGCCAAAAGAAAAAAAAAATTAAATGAAAAAAAAAATATTCAACAAAAATATTTGTGCATTATTAATGAAGCAGCCATGGAAATATGACATTCAAATACTAAAATTTGTTTAGAATCCAAATACTCAAAACGTATGCTAAAGAAAAAAAAATGAACATACATATGAACTATATTTGTGCTTAATTAATTTTTATATTTCAATATCTAAATGTTTTGTTATTATCTTTTTTTGTAAGATGCTTAATCAATTTTAGCATATCTAGTTTACTTTTCATATACGATTTTAAAAGACCTAAAGGATTACAAATGTAGATAATTAAGAACCATATGTTTTGAATACAATATGTATATATAAAAACTTGATAAACATAAACATAAACACGACATCAACAATTGGGTTATCCCTTTGAGAAATACTAGCGGATGTCCCACGTGATGCACGTGTTCATTATTAGTTATTTTATAATACTCATATGTGTTATAATGTTTGGAAAATTAATTTCAATTATGTATTATATGTCACTAAAATAATGTAGAAAAAAAATTGTAATACAATATATCCATATATAAGTAATCATAATTAATTAGATCTTAAAAATTCCACTACATGCATATTGATTTTTTTTTTTAATCAAGTGTATATATATATTTGGTTCTTACATTTGACGTTTTCAATATAAAAATTCTTATCACATTTGACGTTTTCAATACAAAAATTCTTATTATTTATTTTTTTAGGAGTATCTTTTTAAGGAAAATACATTAACTTTTGAAGGCTGAACATCTAAGATTTAAGATTTTTAATTCTTAATATGTAAAACTAAAATATACATGTCAAGAGATTAAAATTATAACAACAATTGAACAGAAAAATATAAAATTATACTATTTCATATCTTAGGTTTAATTTTACATACATATGAGTATCTCTATCACTTAAAATGATTAAACATTTCCCAAAAATATAAATAAACTCAAATAATACTCATAAAGGCTCTATGTCTTCCCTAAACATACCTTTCAGAAACCCCAAATGTTGTTGAAGCACTGTACCAAGCTTTGACATTGTTGTTGTTGTTGTTTGTTTGTTTTTTTTTTTTTTTTTTTTTTTTTTTTTTTTTTTTTTTACAAGATAGAAATTCTACTCTAGTATAATCTAAGTGTATATGTGTGTGAATCTTCCTTCTAAAGACTTGAAACCCGGTCCTTACCTCCCTCCTAACACCCCACAAGCAGTTAAATCATATACACCTAAAACCAAAGCCAATTTCATACTCTCTCTCTACGTTAATTTCTTTTGGCCCTTCAATATTTTGTGATACTAGAATATATAAAATGACAGCTTTTATAACATGAAAAACTACCATTGAATGGAGAAAACTTTTCAATTTTGAAATTAATGAAATTAAAAGTGAAAGAGTTCAAGAAGTTGGAAAATGGGTGGAACCAAACCTCTTAATCTTCTACATTTATGGCTTAAACTAGTTATTAATAAGAAGATGGGGTGATGTGAAAGGTTAAATGAAATACTACTCATACAAAGCACTATATGGCAGGACCTCATGCTCTCTCGCATGAGGTCTCTGCTTTTATATAATATAATGTATATATATATATATTGACAATGATTGATTGATTTTTCTTTATCGCCTAGTAAGGTTGAAGTCAAGTTATGGTTGAATTCATTTGAAAGAATACATGTAGATCCTCCATTTTATAAGTCTATCTAACTCACTTATATTATTGATTTCTCAACAACTAAGAGTTAGTATGATCACAGGGTTTTCACTACCTACTCCTCCTCTTGCTTTTTTTCTTAGTATTAAAAAAAGAAAATCTATATCTTAAAGAATAAATGCCTCAAAAGGCCTAGCAATAGAAGGGTCGCTATTCACAAGGCATCTCACATGGACCAAATAGAACCAAGTACAAACTCATCTCTCTCTCTCTCTCTCTCTCTCTCTCTCTCTGGATGTTTCTCCTGTATTCAGTAGCAATCTTTTCCAAAATATAGCATTATTGGCCATGCATTAGAATAGGGAGGGAGAAATACCATGACAATCTAATCTCCTAAACTTTTGTCCCTTGAACAACTTGCTTGTCAATTGTCATTACTAAATAAAATAATTCTACTTTTCACTCCCACATATTTCACATTTCAAAGCTACCAAAAACATAATTAAACAACCTGTCATGTGAAGCTAATCAACATATACAATAACTTAAATATCACTAGGCTTTAATCTTTATTAAACACACTCTACAAGACAAACATAATATTTATATACAGCACCCTTCCCACTTGCAATTCTTAAGCTCCAAGTTTCAATTGAATGATTAATATATCTTAACTAGAAAGCCATCAAAGGCTGTGTGTGTACTCATTATTATGGGATTCCTTTTACCTTGCCAGCACACTTTTCAGGTACTTCTAAAAGACTGTGACTTTGTTGCTTTCTTCAGCCATTTTTTTTCTCTCCTTTATAAAGAAAAGCTCTGATTTAGGCTCATTGGGCAACCCTCAACAAGAAAGACTGCCTGCTTGCTTAAATTATGTTGAGCACTGATACAATCAAGAAGTATTTTAGGCTTTCACTGGTACTAAATTAAGATAGGTTTATTCTATTTTGTTGAAAAAACAAGGGTTGCCCATATGGGTAGCAGGGTAGGCTTAGTTTAAAAATTAGAAGGATGGAATCCGAGGTTTAGCTCATATTCCTCTGACACACACTGCATTAAGAGACAACCATTTAGGTTACCATTGCACGTGAGGTTGTTTTCTATCAATATATTGTACACCCCACTGAGCAAAATATCATATTAGATGCACGTGTGCACTTGTTTTCTTAATACATAATCTGGGAAATGGTGTCATGGGACTCGCAAGTCAAGACAGGCTCCTAATTTCCATCTTTCCCTTGTACAACTTATTATTAGTATAAATTGTAAACCTTTTGGTCACTGATTTTTGCATCTAATTAATTGATAATTAGAATATTTCTCTTAATGAAGGGCTTTATATTTAAAGACATTTTTTCCTCAAATAAAATACCCCGAGTTTCCCTTATCTTAAAAATCTCTGTAATTCAACATTCGGCGTTCAAGTTATAGCATTCTAAGTAAGTTCTAATTAGCTCAACTGGTATAAATTTTTGTCATCGAATAAGAGATCTAGAATTCAATCCCCTACCTACACCAAAAAACCAATTGGTGTCTTCGTTTGATGATAAAAAGTAATTATCATAAGTGAATACCAAGAAACTATCTCAAAAAACAGAAGTTATACCATCCTGAGGTTTCATAACAATTAAACCTTAAACTATTTAAATAGAATGACAATTGTGTTTAAGGTTGAAGTCAGAATTAGATAATGGGCTACAAGTAAACTCATATTCCCCGTGATTTAACATATAGGTCAGGCAAAGAACTTATTGGCCAGATGATCCAAACACAGTTCAAAAACCAAATATACTATGAGGTTATTGGTTCGAGACACTGGCATGGCATGGTACATCCAGATTGTCACCATGAGTTCACAGGTAGATAACAGTCACAATATGATATTGTTAGTTTATTGAGTCTTTGACCAGTTTATTAAGTTCTGTAACTTTCAATTTTGTCATTTTAGTCCTCTAATTTTCAATTGTTATCAATACAGGATTTCGTTAGAACCCAGTTATGTCCTGCCATTAACACTGCTAAAATGACGCTATTTTGCATTTTTTTTTTAATTTGGAATTAAAAGAAAATTATAAAAAAAAAAAACATTTAGGGGAACGACAATCCCTTACCTAAAATCAAAACAGAGGAATCATTCCACACCCAAATCCCTAACTTAGAGAATTTGGGGAAACAATTAAGCTGGTCGGTGGCTTGAGAGAGAGAGAGAGAGACTGAGTCTGTTTGAGAGAGAAACTGAATCAGACTGAGAGAGAGAGAGAGACCGAGTAGGAAACTGAGTCCGTTTGATTCGGTTTGACTGTTCGAGACCGAGTTATGAATTAATTTGAGAGACTGAATCGGTGATGGAGCTCTGATGAAGATTGATTTGCAGAGATTGAGACCGAGAATCCCTCAACTCAGTCTCTCTCTCACTCTCTCAAACCGACTCACTCTCTCTCTCTCTCAAACTGACCCATTATCCCCAAATTGACCCATTATCCCCAAATTTACTTGGTTAGGGATTTGGGGGCTCTTCACTTCTTCTTCTTCTTTTAGATTTTTCTTATTTTCTCTTAATTCCGAATTAAAAAAAAAAAAATGCAAAACGGCATCATTTCAGCAGTGTTAACGGCAGGACATAACTGGGTTCTAACGGAATCCTGCATTGACAACAATTGAAAGTTAGAGGACTGAAATAATAAAACTGAAAGTTAGAGGACTGAAATGAAAAAATATGAAAGTTAGAGGGTCAATTTTGCATTTTTGCCTAATTATTTTGTTGTCAAATGTTGGATGGTAGGTAATTAAGTTTTTTAAAACAATTTAATCTGTTGAGCATCTCATCTGTAAATTATAAAATGACCACTGCCTCGGATGCTCCTAAATGGGGCACCAG
The DNA here is from genome assembly GCF_932294415.1 of Quercus robur. Lineage (NCBI taxonomy): Eukaryota > Viridiplantae > Streptophyta > Magnoliopsida > Fagales > Fagaceae > Quercus > Quercus robur. Next base: position 75,437,339 of record NC_065538.1, on the reverse strand, counting down.
CCTCACCACTCACATAAGAAGACAATTTAAATGTTTAGTCAGAATTGCGAGTTGGTATAGCCAATGAAAAAATTAATGATTACTTAATTAATTAAATTTGAGGCTGTGTATTACTGTGTAACAACCTGGGCAATTGGCATCAATTTACTCTATCCAAATACTTTATTCAATGGGGGTTCAACTAATTTTTTTTTTTTTTTGTGGGTTCAACTAAATTTTTTTTTTTTGTTGATACATTTGAAAAGGGGATAGGTATTCAAATCTTGAACGTATTTATTGAAAATATTAAAAAGTATCGATTAATCTAGAGGTCATGAAAGGTCAGACTAGATTAAGACTCTCGCACTTGCAATCAATGACTTGGATTGTACCATAGATATCATACATTACTTAAACATAGAAAATTGTCATGAAAAAGGAAAACACTTTAAAATGAAATAAAATGTTTTTTTTTTAAAAAAAAAAACATATGGGTCATGTGAGGTAACTTTCAGTCACAGGTAATCCACCCAAAAACAAGTCTATATTTTTCCCAAAACAACATCATATTTTGCAGATTAATAATAAGATTCTAATTGATATTGATGGAAGGATCACAATAATGTTTTTTCTTTTTTTTTGATGAAGGATCACAATAATGTTGTTGTGTAATATTCGAGATAGTAAATTATAAGTTTGCATAATTAAGGATCAAATTAGAAGCAACCTCAAACTTAGAGGATAAAAATATACTATTTTAGCATTCTATTTTCTTTCACCAATTAAATTGCATTTTGTGGATTCTATTTAACTCAATTTTTTAAAATAAAAAATTCAGATTTGATTATTAGTGTTTCTTTCACCAATTGAATTGCATTTTGTGGATTCTATTTAGTTAATTTTTTAAAATAAAATATTCGGATTTGAATATTAGTGTTTCTTTCACTAATTGAATTGCATTTTGTAGATTCTAGTGAGCTCAACTTTCTCGAATAAAAAGATTCGTGATCCAAAATTGTCCACACTAAAAACCAATAGAGGAATTGGTGTCTTGGCCATAGGTTGTGAGAGAGAGGCGCACGTGGTGATGCATGCCTTAACCTCGGCGTTCTATTTTCCATTTACAAAACAGTGAGTCTGAGACGATAATCAAACCCAAAAGGCTACTCATCTTCCAATCACTTTCATCTCCTTCTCTAGAACATCATTGAATATCATTGATTACCGAACACACGTTTTCTACTTCTTGCTCTCTTTTGAACTTTTCTTTCTCTATGTTTCTGATCATGTTTTGCTTCAACTTTAGCTTAGTTTTGACTTATTACACTTACACAGTTCTTTAAACTCTCATTATTTTTGTCTCTTGTAACACTTTCATGCTCTCATTTGATACTCAAATAGTCTCTTTATAATCGTAATGCATCAGTGTATTCTCCACTATTCAGTTTTTAAGTACAGATGCTTTTGAAAATCACTTTTATGACATGGGTTTTGCATCAATGACAGTTCTTTCTTTGATTTTAGTAGTTTTCCTACATGAAAGTATTGATATTTGCTCTCATACATTCTCTTCTTTTTAAGATTATCAGCTGGGAAGAATTTTTTGAAGGTTTCGATTAGTGGGTATATATTGTTTTTTTTTTTTTTTTTGGTGATTATTAGTTTTGAGGCTATCCAAAAGGTCTTGAAATTGGCTTTTTGTATATTCCAATGGTAGAGCTTCAATCCTGTGCTAGCTTGGTCAGTGCTTCTGCATTGTGTGCTATACAGCAAGAAGTGAAAGGGGAAGGTGTCAATGTTATAGCTGAGATTACTGCTGAGTTACAAAGAGAAAGAAGGAAGAATGCTGAGCTTATGGAGAGAATATCAATTCTTGAAGCTCAAATACAGCAAAGAAACAAAGATTCTCTTCCTGCAGATGGGCAAGTACGATTGCCCAGTTCATATTTGTGTTTTTGCATCGTTTCTTGTTTTGTCTTTTATCAGTCTATGAGGCTTCATTTTCTTCTAATTTTAATTATACAATAAATATTATTAGAAAAACCATTGTACTTGCCTTTTTTTTTTTATGTCATTTCATTTTTTTGTACTTTTAATGGTAGATGTTCATTGAAAGAATGTCTTATTAATAGATGGTATTCGTTTATAGCTGTGAATGATTATATGTCTCACTTGTAAGTATATAAAAAGATCAACTGTTCAATCTGATTATTATGTGATATTCCCGAAATCTCTACAAAGTATTTGCCCTTTAGATTATCCAACAGCTACATTCTTATAAAATTGAAGGTTTCATTTTAATTTAGAAGCTTTGAGGGGGATTCAAACCCTGAACATCTTAGTTGGAAACACTAAGAAGTGTCATCCTTAAAGGAAGGATACCATATATAATTCTGTTTCTAGAGTATTAAATTGAATTCAAAAAGAGAAAGCATGCAAGATAACGATTAAAGAATTGCTTTCTCCTTTGCGCTTTGATATACACGTGAGAGTCTTAACTTGTATGGCAAAGATTTTGAGGATCAGACCATTCTTCTTAATTCCTTTTTTAGGGTGTTGGTTGAAAAAGGAAGGGGGGGGGGGGGGGGTGTTTGGTGTTCGCTTTACTAATTAAACTTTTTTGCATCAATCTTATGGATGATAAAGTAACTTGGGTTTGCATGCAGCCAAAATTTGTTAACACATAGAATGCTACATTAGTTAGTAGTTAGATGATTTGTTATTCTTTCTAACATTAAATTTCTGTTACTCATATCATTAAAGGTGTCTCTTATCTTCAATTTCAGGGCAGTTGTCCAAATGCAATGGAGAGAAGCTTCAAGAAACTAAAAAGACAGAAAACAGATACAGCTAATGATGGAACTGAGAATGGAAATATTAACAAAAGTGAAATGTCATTGCAGAAGACACATGACCCTCAGTGTTTTCCTCCCAAAGATGCAAATCTGGAAGACCGTTTGGTCAATTGGATGAGCATGGATGATACCCAGTTTTTGCATTTTGAAAAATTTAAAGACAGTGATTTGGCTGCAGATTTTGATGATACAGATGACAGTGATGATGAAGATGATGATTATCGTGACGAGGATGATATTAATAGTGACCATAAAGTTAGAGTTGCTACTGAGAGTTCTAGAACTGTTAATGAACTGAATGAATATCTTCCTGAAGATGTTGATGGGGGATCACATATGCAATGCTTGGAAAGTTGCTCTGTTGGTCAGAGTGAGCCAACTTTTTCATTTGTAAACCGGGAAATGAGTGAAAATCGAAAGGAAATTGTTTTGGTACCTGATACAAAGCCAGTTTATGATGAAAAAGAACTCAAAAAACTTGACAGAAAAGAAACCAAAAAAGTTGGAGAAGTTAAAGCACCGCCCAGGATCCTTACTTTTGATAAAGAGGTTTGCCATCCAGGACCTGGAAGCCTATCATTGCATAAAAAACCTCCAAAGACGGCTTTCTGTCCAAAAGAAGTGAAGAGAATAATTGAGTCAGAGATCCTGTTTCAGAAAAATGCTCAATCTCATACTATAAGGAAAATAATAGTCTTTGCATCTCTTGGTATAAGGCATGGATGTGAAGATATGTATGAGTTAAACTTCAATCATTTTAGCATTTTAAGGAAGGGAGAACCATTCATTTCTCCGAACGACCCTGGGGTAAGCAATCTGATTTTTGCAAACTTCATTAGTTTCTTAAGTCTCAATAATTGGATCTAGTCGCTTGAAAGATATGATGAATCTTTATACAAGTACATATTGATATCATTTGTGTTGCTACTGTTCTTTCTGGTGGCTTTTAATTTAAGTGATGTGAAGAGAACATTACCTTTTCATGATGTTAGATGTTTAAGTTAAAGGATCTTCAGATGTGCCATGAATGTTACATATTGTAAATATCAACTATAATCAGTACTGACTTTTTATTTTTCCTAATATTTTGCACTGAAGTTATTAGGCTACATCATGCTGCATTGTTGTCTTATCATCAGAAAGTGCTTGGCTAGATCATTCACCTGACTTCTTTTCCCTTTTCTGTCCATCAAGTGAATTAATCAGCTTCTTTAATTTAATCTGTTGATAGAATTCAAGTATAGTATCTTAACCGAACAATATCTTATTTGAACTTTATTAAATAAATTATGAGTTGTTTGATGCATAGTAGCTCAAATGTTGCTTGAAACTTAGGATATATCTTGTGTTTCACACCTCAGATTCCTCTCAATTGGCTTGGCATCAGGATACAAAAGGATATATGCTGAACCATGCCAGGCAGATCATCATAGGATTTGAGGTGGTGCAATTGAGAATTTTCAAGGGAGTCTAGTTCTTCTTTGATACTCAGCATTTACATAATAGGCTAAAGAAAAGCATTTTGGGTTAGAATAAAATCTCAATTTCCAGTTTAATAGGACACTGAGGTGATTTCACGATATTACAGTACCAAATTGCCTGCTAAAAGACTGTCTAAAATTCATGAACGTCACAGAATAACCAGTAATTCTTCCTTGCTCATTCCTTTGTTAATCAACAAAGCCATTATTTTATTTAATCATCAGGAGCATGTTTTATATGAGAATCCCGGTGTCCGAAGGAAGGTCTTTTATCCCAATCGGCAGAACCCAACATTATGTCCTGTTCAAATACTTGAGGAGGAAAAGGCTATGCGACCCTCTGATACTAGCTGCCCATCATACTTGTTTCTGTGTATCAAGTATGGTGGAAGAACAAGAAATCTTCCTCAAAATGAGTATGTACCATTCCAAACTTCCAATAATTGATTTTACTCTGGCTAACAGTTCCAATAGTTGATCTGCAAAACCATAAATGGATTTAATATTCATCTCTTTTCTGTGTCAACTTTCGTTTTCATATTTCTTGAAAGTATGCACAGCAAAATGTTTTTTTTTTTTTTTTTTTAATCAGCAAAATGGTTTTCTTGTTTCCCCCATTCACTACATTAAATTACATTTTTTACTTTATCAACGTAGAAAGTTCCTGTTAAGGACCATTTTGTTAATAAAAACTTTACCTTGCTAGCTAGCATTGGCAATTGATGCCATGATGTTTCACTTCTTCCACTCTGAATGTAGCCCTGGGTTGAATTGTTCCAGATATGTCAGGCAGCGCATGGGAAGGAACAAACTGAAGTCTTTTGGGCCACTGATGTGTCGTATGGCAATGCTAGTTCATATTCGCAGTGGAAGCTTCTTCTTCAAGGCCTTGGGAATCACGCTTCTGTTTATGGCTGGTTTTCCTGATGACCTGGTTCAAAGAGAAACTAAATACCGGAACTTGGACTTGCTTCAAAAATATTACAGGTCTGTACCATTGCATACCTGAGGACATGATATTTATGGAATGGAATAGCAGAAATGGCATAAATACTGAAGTTTGATAACTGAGATAAAATGCCTTTCGTTGTTTTTGAAACATTGTCAACTATATAGCATAATTGAATAAGTTCTCATCACATTTGACCAAATTGGGTGGTATTAAGCATCACATAATGAAAGACTGTGGATGAGTTATATCAAGCCAAAAGTGTGAATTAAACCTCCCAATAACTGTTTGTCATCGTCTTCACTCAAAATTCTACACTCTTCACTCCCCAATCATCTAGGGCCATTTGACTAGATGCGTTTCCTTCTTATTGCAGGACGGATGAAGATGCTGAAGGGGAGGAGTTGTTTCTTCCATATCTGTTGACAAGCAATACGGTATAACCCCAAACCCAAATCCACATATCTCACCACTTTTGTGAGTTTTCAGGCAGTTGTTTTAAGACACAATATTTGTATGCAAAAGGCTTAAAAATCAGTGTGAATTGCATAATCAGAAAACTGCTAGATATGGTTTGTTGATATATGCACTAAAGGATGTTGGTACCAGATAACATTCTCATGGCAAAGATGCCTAATATAGCACTAAGCTCTCTGTTGAGTTCTTGTATTTTCAAAATAAACTGGTTGAGGTTTCTGTTTAAAGATGGTTTCTCAGTTTGCTATGATCTTTTTTCTTTCAGCTGGCCAACCCTGGTTCTCAGCAGCTAACTGGGAAGACTATTTCAACAAAATCAAGGGGAAGGAAACAAACAAGCTCAAATGCTAAGCCTAACAATTTGGTAAGACCCTCAGTCCAACAGTCTACACCTTCAAGCTCTGCAACTCCAGCTCATTTTGGGTTAATGGGCTACACCTCCATCCACAATCATGCAATGGCAATGGCAGCATTCCAGTCCATGCCATCTCAGACTTCACCAGATGCCCCACCAATTTCAAATCCAGTGGTTCCCGGTACTGCTACTAATGTCTCGTACCATAATCAAACACCATTCCATGTGTTCCCACAACAGCCTGCAAATGCTTTCCTACCTATGATGTATTGGCCTCCACCAAACACATTTCCTCCAGGACCTTTCCCTTCGACATATGGTTTCCAATCTTTTCCATCTGCTGCAAATTACATCTCCATCCATCAACAGCCTTATTACAGCCACACCTCTAGCAATCCTTTCATACCGAAAACGGTAGGAGGCACACCGAACAATGGTAAGACCTTAGAGGAAGCTGATAGTGACTCTGACAGTAGTTCAAGCAGTACAGATCCAAAAGAACATTAGAAAGGTGCAAGTAATGAACCATCTACATAGATGAGTTTCATGTAAATTTTCTTCACTGAGCAATAATTTAGTGTAAGAATGATGCAGTGTAACACATTTTTGGGCCTGTTCTTTGCAACAGGTGTGTAACTTACAAGTTTCTATTTATATAATTTTGTGTCCTTCGGTTCATAGAGAAGATATATCTTTGAGGTTTCTAGCAGATTTGTCGTTGCATTGTAAAGAGAAATGAAATGCCTCCTATTTTCTTGTAGAAATCAGATGTGTTTATTATTTTTCTCTTACTCAATTACTAATAAATTGATAATATGTCTCAAGCATGCCGCACTACTGTCCATGATTGGTTAAGTTAAACCTCCACAAGTCATTGATCAGTCCTGCTTACAATATGAGTTTCATGGTTTACAACTCGGTAACTGTTGAATCATTGACGCTGAAATCTTGCCTTGTTTATTGGGTTATAAAAGTCTCAAAGTTTGCTAAGAGTCAGTTATAATAAGCTTATTGGAGGGTATGTATTAAATTAGTTTAATTTCAAACTTGGAAGACACAAACCAGAATTACTAAAGGACCACATTAGTAACTCTAATGATATTGGGGAAGAATTTTCAAAATAACAGTCCTGAAATAAGAATTTTCACCATTCAAGTTGATTCTATGCAGCTGAAGGGCTCAAGTTCACTAGGCTTAAGCTTCTCATCACTCTCCTCAAAATTGAATTTATGCAGTTCTTATCGACCATGGCCACAGAAAGCAACTGTGAATGGATAACAAATAATAGATTGGCCTGTTATCCCTTAAAGGCACTTCCCTAAGTTTAAGTCACTCTAACTAGAAAATGTTAAGAGTTCTCATGGCCATATTATATGTAAAAACATGCTTTCAATATTGAAAAATGCACTGCCCAGTGCCTAATCATGAAGATTAGTTCTTCACAACCCAATCTCTGTGTGTGTGTGTGTGAGAGAGAGAGAGAGGTGCACACCCCTGGTCCACATTTCATCTCTTTGTCTAGACTACATTAATTGTAACTCTGCCTACCAACAGATAAGTTGGCGTGCATGGATACGCATAATGCAATATTGATTATATAAGAGAATCTCATCCTGATTATGTTTTTGTTTTTTCCTTATCCTCATTCTATATATTTCCAATCTACTTTATTAGTATTTTCTTTTTTGTCTGTTTAATTTAATGTCACTTTGTTATTTGCTGACTTTTGGGACCCCTTTACATCATTTGATATTTTCTTAGCAGCTTGAGTGTACGGCATTTTTCATTGGATTCCAATATAAATTTGCAGTCACCATCATGACATTTCAAGAGAGCATCATTTGCATGAATCATCAATAACCATCATATTGCAATCCACGCTTAACAAACCATCCATACATATATACACAAGTCCGACATCCATCATGCCCATAATTTCAACTTCACAAAAAGAAAGGATAAACTTACACCTAAAAGCAGTGTTTGTGCTCTACATGGTTATCACTTCTGGTACCACTCACTTGCACCAAACACTGCCCATTAAAGAACAAACTGATCTGGAAAGCCCATATTATTCTGCTATTCTTACTCTTCTTCCCCTCATACAGACAAGGAAAGAAGAGCTAAACTTATAGTAGAGCTTTTAATGATGCTTGTTAGCAACATTACACTGCTTTCGGATCTCACCCTTCGTACCAGTTAAAGGGTTGTTCTCAGAGAGTTTGGTGATGGCTTTAGCAAACTCCTTGAAGAAGTAGGCCTGGCTTTTTGCCATTTTCTTCACATAAGGCTTTGTCCTCTTGTCTGTTGCTAGTTGGTGGTCCACTATCAACAAGCCCTTGTTATCCAATATGTTCCTGTAATAATTGTTGTCTAGAACCATTGGTGTGCCACGGTCATTTCTCACATATTGAACAGCCTTGGGGTCTGGGATTGCGTCAGGGCACTTGTAGAGCATGTGCTCAACATGGTCAGGGTTGAGTGCAGGGTCAACTTCTGGGTACAAACGGTGTACTAGCTTTACACAGTGAGTTCTTCCAACACTGTGAGCTCCTGTAGATGCAACAAGACCAAATTATACAAAAACAAATTTGTTATACCAAAAATGCATGGTGATATTTTGTTAGGAAAAAAATTTCTGAATAATTGTCTTACCTATGCAAATCCATCTAAAACATGTTGCTAGTCTAAATTACAAATTAGCCTCTCTAGCCTCAACCTGTTTTCATTTTGCAATTAAGTCCTTTAACGAACGTTTTTTTCATTTCAGTTCTTAAACTTTAATCTATTTCAATTTAGTCGTTCTAGCTATTTTCAATTTTCAATTCAGTTTTTTTTTTTTTTTTTTTTTTTTTTCATTTCAATCCTTTTAACTTTAATTTGTATCAATTTTTTCTTTCAATCTAATCTCGCCTTTAGTTTTAATATTTTTTACTTTTCAAAAAGGTGTCATTTTGGTAGTATTAAATGATGTAAATTAGACAAAAATGAATGGATTTTTCACTTTTCAAAAAGGTGTCATTTTGGTAGTATTAAATAATGTAGATTAGACAGAAATGAATAGCTAAGTTAGAGGGTAATTAGTAATATGACATACACATTATGTATATACATTTCTATACATAATATGAGCATGATGGAGATGTGAGGGCATTGTATGTACCTAGCAAAGCAACCAAACCAGGGGTATCAACACCCATGGCAGAAAACCTCTCAAGGACTACAGAGATGCTCTCATTGTGGTCTGGGAGGTATTGCTCAACTACATCTGCTCTGCTCTTCCTACCATCTCTTCTTCCAGTCTTGAGAGGGATATGAGGGCCTCCAAGCTGTACAAATGTTATATACAGTTTAACACTGACATTCTAGAATAGTACTAGGCTACTAGCTTTATGGTACAATAAGCAGATCTGTTGTAACCAACCTGATTTTTTTAGCCATAAAGGGAAAGGCACCACAAACAAAAACATCATAGCAACAAACTTAGAACTGCATGCAGTTTGAGAATCAGAACAGTAAAATCCATGTTAAGGAATGGTACTTTTTAGAATCCAGAAAATTCAATTTATGCATAAATTGGGTGTGGATCCACTGATCCAGTATGCAAATGAACAGTTAAGATCAAGAACATATTCACATTTGCATGCATAACAAAGAAGGTAGTTAATAAAACTCTATAAAACCAAATGACTGAAAGTGATATTGAAAAAGAAAAAAGAGAATTGAGAGGTTCCAAGGAAGTTACTGAAACAATGCCATCTCTAGCAGACAACACAAGGATATCTGCACATGAAACTACTCCAGGGCACTCCCTCTCCACAGCTTCTTTGATGGTATCAAGGTACCTGAAGTTCCTTAGCCCAAAGCTCCTGTCTGTCTCCTTCTCAGACAAAGTCCTTCTTGTGGAGTCCAGTAATAGTGAGGCATCACATGACTAGTTCACAAACCAACCAAAGAAATGCTTTTGTCAATATCTAGCAAACATTCCACACAAATTAAAAACAAAGATGAGAGCTTTACCTGAACAGCACAGTCATGGAAGATGTTCCTGAGCCATGAGAAAGCAGTGTTCTTGTGGCGCTTGTAGAGAAGCTTGACTTGCTCTTTGATAATGTCTTCAGCCTGAGGGCATGTATCCTTGTAAAAGTTCATTACAAGACCTGGGTCTTGCTCATTGTCAGCCAAAGCATGCCTGAGAGACACGGCTGAGAAGGACAAGAAAGCTAATAAGAGGAAGAGAGCTTTGGAAGACATCTCTCTATTCTCACTAAAGGTCACTTGGCTTTGCTTTGGTTCACGAGGTGTTGCTTAAATAAGCCATACAGGAATAAATTTGCTATTAATTATTAAAGTGTGACATAAGACGTATATATTTATCCAATTGTAATAGGGTTTTTTTATTTTGATGCTCTTGACCTTTTTAACACTTTTAAGCTATGCAGCATTTACTGCTCAACAGACTCAAATATTTTCACCTTATCTTGTGTTGAAAGTTGGAAATACTTGTGCTAGAGCTTACAGAAAATACTCAAAGCAGTTATGATCCACGAAACTTATTTGTGTGCTGAAATTAAGTAAAGTAGGGGGCTCAATCCAAGGCCTACTGATGCGGTCTTAACTGCTGGATCAAGATCTCTGACAATCCTAGTGGAATTTGCTTAAAAAGCAAACTCATAAGAATTGAATTCTGCTGGTTTCATTGCATTACTTTTCTCATTCTCTAAATTTGCTTAGGAAAACAAGAGTTAATGCTACTTTCAAAATTTTGGCTGAAGAATAAATTTCCCAATTCAATCTCTTAAAAAATTAGTGGTAAGTCTGTTTTCCAACCATCTATTTCAAATTCCATAGAAATAAGAGTTTTATGCATTGAGTATTTTTTTTTCCTCATAAATTTGAAAATTAAATTCACTTCCTCAACCAAAATAGTACACGAATTTGATTGTTGTGATTCAATAGGACTAGTGGAGATCAAGATTTATAAAATTATTGATAACTTTTTCTTCGTATCCACACACCTGTCTTTTCCTAATTAGTATAGGCTTTACAACTAATTGATTGGTTTAACAAATTTGGCAATTACTTTTTTGTATCCTTTTGTCCAGTAATATTATTCACATCAGAAGATACCTGCCATGAAAGATAAAATTTAAAAGAAAAAAAAAATTTCAATAATTGCCATAGATATAAAGTATATATTTTGTTGATAATCAACTTTGACGAAACTGATGTAGCAGCTCAGATTGGTAAAACATCATTGGCCAAGGAACCAAATGGGAAAATGTAATCATGCATCCAATGTATATATATCTCTCCTCTCACATAAGAATGGAATCCACGCTCGTGGGCCAAAGTCAAAACTCCATATAGAAGAGAAGATTTGTATATCTTCTTGTCACCTCCAAATTTATAACTAGTTGCAACCAAACCCTTAATAGGTAGAGGGTGCTTAATTTAAGGAAAAGATTGGGTGAGATTGAATCCCTAGGATGCAATGATTCAATCTTTGGGTTGTATAAGTAGCACCCATCACCAACTCTAAGAGGTATGAAACTAATAATGGGACAATTTTAATTTCATCCATATTCATTTAGTTGTGTTATTTTGTTTCTCAACAATCAATTGTATCGATTTCTAAAGTCAATTTTATTCTTACTTAATTCAACTTCTAAGAAGAAAATTGGTTTTATTTTTAAAGTCGATGAATGAATTAATTGGACTTGATTTTAAAAGTTGATGGACGAAATTAACACAATGACACAACTAATAGTTGAATTGAAGAAGCTTGATTTTAAAAGTTAAAAGGATGAAATTAACACAATTGAATGTGTAAGGATGAAATTGAAAAGGTAACAAACAGTACAAGGACCAAAATTGTATTTACTTAGAATAATACAAGGATTAAATGCGTGGTCTATTGACTTTATTCACCTAACAAAACCTGAACATATATATTTACTTAGAGCATCTCCAATGGTGTAACTAAAATCAAAATACTCTCTATAATAGAGAGTGAGACCAAAAAAAGGGGCTCCAACAGCCTCTCTATACCTCAATTTTTTTTTGCTAATGAACAGTAGCTCATCAAGTCTGATGAGCTACTGTTCATTCTTCAAATCATTTTTTTCTATTATAATAATTAGGTGTTGAATAAAAAAATGTTGGAAGATATGTAATTGTTAAAAAAATAATAAATAATGAATGAAGAAATAATATTTAAATAAGATAGAGAATGAGATAGAGAGTCTGTTGGAAAGTATATTTGAAAAAGTTGGTAGATAAAGGTAAAAGTCACTGTTTATTCTCCAAACAGTACAAAAATTTGCTGATTTTGCTGGAGATGCTCTTAGAATGGGATTTGGAGGTAAGAGCATCTCCTGCAATCTAGGCAAATTTTTGCTTGTTTGGAGAGTGAACAGTATATTTTACCTTTTGCCTACCCACTTTTTCAAATACACTTTCCAACAGACTCTCTATCTCATTCTCTATCTCATTTAAATATTATTTCTTCATTTATTATTTTTTTAACAACTACACATCTTCCAATATTTTTTTATTCAACACCTTGATTATTATAATAGAAAAAAAGATTTGAAGAATGAACAATAGCTCATCAAACTTGATGAGCTACTGTTCATTAGCAAAAAAAAATTTGAGTTTAAGAGAGGCTGTTAGAGCATGAACAGTAGAGAATTGGGTGTTGTACTCTCTATATTTTGCCTATCCCTCTTCCGTTGGAGATGCTCTAAGAACGCCACAGTTCAACCTAACCATGATGGATTTTGACTAAACTATTTTTTTCTTTTTTTTTGGTAATCGATTTTGACTAAACTATACCCATTTGTGAATTATATTATATAAGAGACAGGCAAATCATAGATATATAAACACATGAATAGTATAATTCTTGTTAACCAAAAATAAATGAATGGTATAATTCTATTTATGGAAACCCTTTTTTTTTTTTTTGATGTCCAAACTTCAACAAACTTTCATTAAACTGGACTAAAGTCCAAGCCAAATACATCTTTTGAAACTTGAAGTTCAATAAAGGGTGGGATTTCCTCAACCCAAACAACACTGTCAGATACAAACAGAGCATTTCTAGCTAATAAGTGAGCTGCCATGTTGTATTTTCTGCTCACATGGTTTACTTTCCACACTAGGGCGTTATACTTCTGCCTCTTAATACCTTCAATGATCATCTGAATAGAGATAGGAGGGGAGCTACTACCCATTAGCGCATCTGTCACACCTTTCGCATCTCCTTCCAGCACAACTTGCTTCAGCCCAAGGTCCTCCGCAAAATGCAATCCTTCTTCAAAGGCCTTTGCTTCCACCTCCAAAGCTCCTAGCAGTATATCCAATTTCCTACTCATCGCACCCATTAATTCACCCCTTTCATTTCTAATTACTATCCCAATTCCACAACAGCCTAACTCTTTAAAGACCGCCCCATCAACATTTACCTTATACCATTCTTCTTGCGGTGGCATCCATCTTCCTATTCTCGGCTGGGTAGGTTGTTTTGGAACCACAAGCTGACAAAATTCCTCCACAAGAGTGTTGGCTTCAAACACAATTCTTCTCGCTTCTTTACATCTTCCTTCAAATTTTGCTGCATTCCGATTCTTCCATATGCACCACGCTATACACGCTAGTCGCTCTAGTTCTCCATCCCTTCGATTTTCCCAAAACTTCCAAACCACATCAATGAAGTCCCGGTGAGGAAGGCAGCCCCTTTGCAAAGACACCTTAGCCTCCTTCCAAACTGCTTCTGCCATCCAGCAATCCCACAAGGCATGACATGATGATTCAACCAATCCACACAGCCCACACCCATCTTCTTTAGATACCTTTCGGAGCCAAAGGCAGTGATTGGTAGGAAGGATATTCTTACAGGCCCTCCATAGGAAGTGTTTGACTTTACTTGGGCACTTTAATCCCCAAATAGTCTTCCAAAACTCCTTTTTCCTATTCAAATTTGATTCCTCACCCCCTGCCCCAGAACCCTTTTCTTCCACTAGCCACCCGTGTGCTACATGGTAGGCACTTTTAACTGTGAAATTACCTTTCTTGGTCCATGCCCAAACCAAAGTATCGTCAGGCAGATTTTGGTTGATTGGGATGCTCAAAATGGTCTCTGCTTCATGTGGTAAGAAGCTGTTTTTCACCACACTTGTCTTCCACCTTCCCAAGTCATGGTCAATAAGAGTCGCCACAAGCTCATTTTCATCATTTTGTGGACGAGGGCTAACAACCATGAACGAATTAGGAGTTGGGATCCATCTATCTGTCCATATCTTCGCTTTCCGCCCATTTCCAATATTCCATCTCAAACCACGTTTAAGGACCCCCCTTGCAGCCACCAAACTTCTCCAAGTGTAAGAGGGGTTTTTTCCCAATTGAGCCTCCAAAAAGTTTGAATCCAGGAAGTATTTAGCTTTAAGAACTCGATGGGCTAAGGAATCTAAGTCTTGGGAAATCCTCTAACCCTGTTTTGCAAGCAAAGCTAAATTAAAAGCTTTAAGGTCCTTTTCCGACTTCGAAGTGCACATCTTTTCCCAAGCTAACCAAGCCATCTTCTTTTCCTTATCACGTTGACCCCACCAAAAGTTTCTCATCTTCGTGTTCAAATCATTGCACAAGGAGTCTGGGAGTTTAAAACAATTCATCGTATACATTGGGGTGGCTTGGGCTACGGCCTTAATAAGGATTTCCCGACCAGCCAGTGACAACAACTTTCCCTTCCATCTCGCAATTTTTCAGCCCACCTGATCTAAGATGCGGTGAAAAGCTTTCTTCTTTCCTCTCCCCACCAAAGTGGGCAAACCCAAGTAACGTTCATGTTGGTGGATGATTTGTGCCCCAAACATATCTTTCACTTCTTCTTTAACCTCTACACTTGTGTTTTTGCTGAAAAAGAGAGAAGTCTTCTCTCTATTTAGCTTTTGCCCCGACTCCCTTTCATACACCTCTAGAATTTTTAAAAGTCTAAGCCCTTCCTCCTTTAAGGCTTCGCCAAACACAATACAGTCATCAGCAAAAAGTAAATGGGAGACCAAGGGAGCTTGCCTACACACCACTATACCTCTAGGAATTTCCCCATGTTCAACATTTCTAAGCATGGCCGAGAGACCCTCTGCACACAAAAGGAAAAGGTACGGAGAAATCGGATCCCCTTGCCTAAGCCCGCGTGTTGGAACAATCCTCCCCTTTGGCTCACCATTTATAAGTACAGAGTACGAAACTGTGGTCACACACATCATCATCAAGTCTATCCACCTCTGATGGAAACCCAATTTGCACATCATTGCCTCCAAATAAGCCCATTCTACTCGATCATACGCCTTACTCATGTCGAGTTTTATTGCCATCAAACCCTTTTTCCCTTTTCTCCTCTGATTTATACAATGCATGACTTCGAAGGCTACCAAGACGTTATCTGTGATCTGCCTTCCCAGTACAAAGGCGCTTTGAGCATCACAAATAACATCCGGAAGAACAGTCTTCAACCTGTTAGCCAAAACTTTTGACACAAGTTTATATATAACATTACAAAGGCTTATGGGTCGAAACTCCGTCATCTTTTGGGAGCAGTTTACTTTTGGGATTAGGCAAATATAAGTGTCATTTAAACCATTTGGAATAACACCTGTTCTAAGAATATTGAGTACACAATCTACCACATGAGGACCAACAATATCCCAATATTTTTGAAGGAAAATAGAAGACATACCATCCGGACCCGGAGACTTGGTGGGATGCATCTGCTTTAAAGCCTGCTGAATCTCCTCTACTCTGAAATTCGATAACAAATCTTCATTCATTGTATCTAAAACCTTTCTGTCTACAGCCCCAAGGCTAGCCCTGAAGTCAACTGGGAAGCTTGTACTATATATATCTTTGAAGTAATTCAGGATTATACCTTCCACCTCTTCACTATCCTCACTCCATCTACCTCCCTGGTCATACAGGCCATCAATTCTATTTTTCCGTCGTCTATTACTAGTCGTTGCATGAAAAAATTTTGTGTTTCGATCCCCACACTTAACCCATAACGCCCTTGACCTCTGATTCCACATCATTTCTTCCCGGATCATTATCTCATTTATCTCCTTTTTTAAGACTTGAATTTCTTCAGCTGACTCATGCAGTAAGTTTAAAGCCTCCAGATGCTGTAAGCGACTTTGCTTCTGCTTCAGATTCTTATTCACATTGCCGAACACCTTCCGATTCCAATTCTGCAAGTGAGCTTGACAACTTTTAATCATATCCCTAATCTGCACATCCGGGTTAGCATTCAACGGATCCCAGGCCGTTTCAATTACCTCCCTACAACCCTCCTCCCTAGTCCACATAGCCTCAAACATAAACATATGTTGTACTATAATTTGTTTTTGAGAGAAAAAGCTAAAGCATGAGTGCTTCAAAAATAGTCTATGAAAAATATTAAAACCACAAAATTTTTACAAATTGTAAATGTAGTAAGTGATTATTTGAAAACTAAAATAATTTACCACTTTAAAAATTTATAAAAATATTATGAAATAATCTATAACAGTAGCATCCCTCATTCTATTTCATATAAAAGCTCACAGCATCATCTCCAAATCCTTCTTTGCCCTTGGTCCTTACTATAAGTACACTTGGTTGATAATAGGCCAACCCAAAAAAAGAAAAATACACTTGACTTGATGTTTACCACCTCTTGCTGGGCAGTAAAAAACCAAGTAAACAACAAAAGCGAAAGCCCCAATGTACCTTTCTTTCACTTCCAAGTGGGGTAGCCCTTTAACTGCATTATTTTAATGATTGCTAATATAATTGCATAGCTTATTCAAGCTTCTGAAGCCTAAAATGGAAGATACCTGTTATACTATTAAAGAGACAAGTACACGTTAACTTGTCAGTTCTCATTGATGGCCATCTTCCTCTGGCAAGGGCATACACATAACACATGTACATAGATGCAGAGATGAGAGATGAGAGATGAGAGTTGGAGGAGAGAGGGATCATGGCTGGCCCCCTGGCTTTCGGCATCTTATTATTAAATGTAGGTGTCTTACTTAGTAATTAGCATTGAGTAATGTTTTGAACAGTTTCAAACCTCATTTCAGTTGGAACGGAATAATTTAGTATTGACCTATTTAAGCGTACTATTTCGAGAGTATCACTAAAGTTACATATATATATATATATATATTACAAAATTTATATACCTAAATATGCAATATTATTCCATATCAAATTAAAGTATACAAGTTTCTCAAAAAAAAAAATTAAAGTATACAAGAAAAACATATTATTAAAGTAAAATAATAATAATAATAATAATAATAATAATAATAATAATAAAATGCCATATGTGTGAGAAGTAATTAAAAAAAAAAAAAGAGTTTAGATAAAATAAATAATGATTTATTTATATACTGGTCGAAATTCACCTTACTGAGTGGAATTTAGTAAAATGAATTGAAACATGTAGAATGGAGTAGAATGAGCCAGAATTTAGAACAAGATAGAATAGGGAGGTGATTCGTAACTATTAACTAATTAGAAAGGAAAATTCCAACTAGAACAAAATGAAATTCAAAACACTTTTTTTTTAACCTGACTTCTTTATTTGTATGGATAAATTTAGATATAATTTTTTAGGGGTTTTATTTTGGATTCCCAATTTAATTTTAGCATGTGACCTATTTTGACCATTGAATATATAGATTGAAAGAGAACATATTCTATATTCTATTGATTTATACAACTATATGATTGAATTTAATTGGAAAACAAGAAATATAAGATTTAAGAAATTTACCTAAATTTTTTCATGTTTGTATTACCTCTTGGAAATCAAAGATGATCCTTAAATTTAGTACTTTTTTAGTTATAATCTCACTTCCCATGTTATCTTTGAAAGTTAATCATTTGCCCTTTTATAAATTTCATCATTATTAATATGTCGTTATATGTTACTTATGAATTTATGAACTTAGAAGCATTATTTTTACAATATCTTGTTTACAAATCTATTGTAAGTTCCATGTTTACTATTGTAAGTTCCACAAGTAGGAAAGAATTTTTGCTCAAAGAAAAAAGAGGTTTGCAGGTGTGATTATTGCCTCCGCACCATTTAAACCTCCATATTGCATTACGGTGTGAAACCATTTGGGTACTAATGGGGCTTGCCACAATTCTCAAACTCACATGTGTAATAGATCACAAAGACTTCTTTCCACTAGACCACCTCTCTATGTGATAAGTATGGATGACTTCCGTTTAGAGATTGCAAACATTCAATAAAATACATACAATAAAGTATACCACCTCTCTATTCCTTTAACAATTCTGATCTTCTTCGTATGATTCTTTTTCTCATGGTGTTTCAAAGAATGATGTGAAAGATGCCAAAACGAATATAGAAACATCATTTTCATTATATAACTATAGATCAGGTTTCAACCCATCACTACCATATGAAAAGGGAGGTCACCAAGAACACAAAAAAGAAAGAAAAAAGAAAAAAAAAGAAAGAAAGGAATGGCATTGACAGTGACACATTTCCTCTGGCTTGTGAACAAAAATGAGCCGGACGCCTCTTCTCCGTCTCCAATAGGTATTTGGACTAAAACCGCTATCACTACACCACAACTTTTAGTGTGTATATATATATATATATATATATAATATTATTAATTGAATTTTTTCAATTTAAAAAATTAGAAAATTAACCATAGCATATAACAAAAATTGATGGAGAAGTCTTAATTAATTAAACTTGAAAGTTAGAGAACTAAAGTAGAGTTTTTTTTTTAGAGTTTCAACCTATGGCGTCCGCTCCTGATGATGCTATTTATCATCAAACCAAGACACCAATCAGTTTTTGGTGTAGGCGGAAATTGAACCCCAGATCTCTTATTCAACCATTAGAGACTTTACCAGTTGAGCTAGTTAAAAACTTAAATGAGTTTTAGTGAAACATAGAGGGTAGTTTTGCATTTTAACCTCTTCTTTTTTCTTTTTCTTTTTTAATCTCCATAGAAGAGTAAGATTGACTTTTTGCCTCTATTTCACTAAAGAAATAAGTATTTTTTTTTTTTTTGTTAATTAATACTTAAGATAGAATAAAATGGAATGAGAAATATATATATATATATATATATCTTTCAATTCATTCAAACTATATTTTTTCCCTCTTCCTCCCATACATTGCAGACGGAATTAATGTAATTTAGATGTTAATAATTTACTACTAGTTTACTTAAAGCCATAAGGGGTTCTTTATTATTAGTGATGAGGGGTTCTACTTCTACATTATAAAAGATTACATAATTTGTCGGCATTACCAAGTTAGCATAAAAGTGGAGTGTTACCAACTGCCAAGTGGCTGGAATGGAGCCAAGGTAATTGACTTGAATGGACCACCCTCGACAATGCGGCCACCGACACCGACACTTGAATTTGTATTCAATTCTACAAGTAGGTGTTGTTCTTTATACAAAGTTAGAAAGCTGAAATCCTTACCATGAGTGACGACTCACACTCTCACCATTGCATCACTCACATAATGATGCTTAGCTTATAGCTTTAGTTCTAGATGTAGATGTAGAAGAAGGGTTCTACAATCTATACATTATCATTTCCTATTTCATCTTTAGTTAAATTTGATCCTAGCTAGCTAATCGCCGTAGATGTAGAAACCAACCTAATAAGTAACTAGCACTTTTTGGAATGAATAGTTCTAGAACTACAAATTATTCTATTATTTTTTTGTCATAACTATGAATGGTTAATCATCACTTACACATAAGTCAACTATTTTTATTCACCGATCACACTTTGCCACATCATAGTTGTGGCAAGAAATTGTAGAAATTTTTATAGTTTTCTTTTAGAAATACTAGGTAAAAAATAAAGGAATATTTATAACTTCTCAAAAGAGTATATGTATATTTAAAAAATTAACTAATTAGTTTATCAATAATCTATGCGGAATATTATACTATTCACCTCATTTCAGAGTATACAAACCATTAGCATCCGCATTTAAAATATTACAAAAGTCATCATTAGGCGGTGCATTAAGTACAACAAAAATTTCAGAGAAAGAGCAACCTGTTCTGTCAAGGTTATCGGCGTATCTATTCACCTCTCTAAATACATGGGTGACCTTGACATGCGGAATAGCCAAGTTGCATCTTTGTTTTCTTTTCCCCATGATATTTTTATTATTAAATAGAGATGGGCATCATATAGTAAGTCTCCCGTACAGCATTGCACACTATACTCTCTCTTTTTTTGGTCTTTTTAAGTGGGTTGCACTGGCACCCCATTCTAAAAGTGGGTTTAGTTTGATTAATTTGGGGGGATTTATTTATTTTTTTAAAGACTTTTTTTTTAAGGTGTGATTCTATTTTATCCACATTTAGTAAATAATCAAATATAGTGTTTGACTTCCCTTCAGTACTTTTGTATACTGGTCTGGAAGAGACGATATTAACACGTGTCTTAAAATAAACACATATCAGTTCTGTATCTTGTTATGTACTTCTATGCACAAAACGAAAGACTCTCCCTCAAATCTGATACGGTATTAAACGTCACAAGAGGAATGCAAATATCACTAAATTATAGAACAATAAAACTTGCAAGTATTATAAGTCCTGAGAGCTATTATTACTTACCATCATTCTATTTTCCTTTTAGCTAAAAGTACTCAATTTATTAATATAAAAATAAAAAATAAAAATAAATCCTTCAATGCACATGTGACTATTGAGTGTAATCAATTTAGCCATTCATATATGCTTCATATTTCGGGCTCCATCATGAAGTTTTGAGTGTAAAGTGTAAACCAACTTTAGAGTTAATGGCCACTTTCACAGTAATCATAAACTCCACCTACTAGAATTCTCAATTGTGTAGTTTTAGCACACGTGCTATTATTATTATTTTTACTAATATGGCCGCTCCATATTAGTACTGTCATTATTCTTCATGCTATTATTATTATTATTGGACGACTACACACACAGTCACAGACCCAACTAGGCTTTTGAAGACGCTGAATGCATGCAACGAGGTCCATGATAAGTAAACGTAACCCATAAGATATGGTTTTGGGGTCTTGAACCCAACTAGTTGGGCTCTGTGATCCATGTTAATTCACGTTCTAAGCTTTGTTTACCGGTGTTAATAGCATTTTCAAAATTTCATATCATCATTAACTTAAAAGCTATATTTTTTTTTTTAGAAGCACTTAAAAGCTATATATTTAATGTTACATGATTTAAAACTTCAAATAACATAATACTATGTAAACTTTTTTTTTTCTTCTTTTTTAAAGAAAAAACACTATGTACACTGTTAGATACTAGGAAATCTTATTAAAATAGAAAGGATCCTATTCTACTTGCAGGTTCTTAAAAGTTCCCGGGTTGAAAATTAAGGCATAGTTTGGGCCTAGGCTTGCAACTAAGTTATCCTAACAAGTCCCAATGCTTTTGTCTGATTCTCAATTTTCTTAGTAAATAGCAAGATTTCCCCTTGTTTATCGCATTTGTGACATTAAAAAGAGGCATTTCTGGTTCAAAGTCAGCCCATGTTTATTTACAAAATGATGGATCAAGGAGTTAACTATACTGTCCAACCGAATCAATCCTCACTAGTGCATCCAAATTGTCTTTTTGATTCGTTAACCAAATCATGAACAAAAAAGGATTTTGCATTAATGCTGCCCCCCATGTGGGTGTTCATTGCATGACTTTTTAAAATAGCTACAAAATGCACAAATGAGAGTCCATTATAGGACCATTAATTATAGGTGCTGAAAACCAGGTCCAATTCAATGTGGTGACAAGCACTATTTGATACAGGGAGAACAAGAACTACTAGTCTACTGCTACTAAAATGCACAAACAAGTCTTCCATCTTTTATAAAATCTCAGTAATTTGATACAGAACTTCTACAAAGCATTCCACATCTTCATCTAGAAACAATAAATAACCTATCCTCAGATTTATCAATTGGGCCAATCTACTCTGCCTACTGGGTCAATGGGACCCCTCAGATATGTAAATTTTCAATTCTACTGCCTCTGACCAAAAAAGAGAGGGAGAGCTACTGCTACCTTTGAGATTGGTTACAACAATGGAGATAGATCAGCTTGGGGAATGGCATGTGATATAATTCACAATCCCCCCAGGTAATGCTTAACATGCAGGAGTGTACTTTGTTACCTCAAGGAAACATTGGGTTTCAACTTTCAAGTGCTATCTTTGGGCTGGTCTGCATCTTACATCTGTAACAAGATGGCGGATGTGCGGGGCATACCACTTCACTCTCTCCACGTGTTCTATTGAAACTTCCCAGCAATAACCTGTGAATCAGAAAGGAGATAGTTAACAATTTACACGTCCTCAGCATAATTTCAACACGTCCAAGCATCACCTATTAAGCCAAGAAGACAATACCTTCAGATCTAGCAATTTCAGATATTGATTTCAAAACATGTTCTGTCCACAAACCCTCCTCTGAGTCCTTTACATTTCCATGCACATGTAACATCCCACCCGCACTCCTGCATTATTAGTGTTACCAATATAAGAAAAGACGGTCAAAAGAAATAGGAACTAAGATCTCTTATGCAATTGAATCTATAATTCAGACCTTAATTCGGGCAGAATAAATGTAACAATTTTTTCTTCAAATTTGGATCCAGTTTACTTGAGAATCTGAGATTAAGCTTCTCAAAACCAATCACAAACAGTGAAAACAAAACTGTAGCTAAAGACATGTATTAATGGTTTCCAAAATCCAGATGCTATTTTTAGGTTCCAATGAATGAGAAACTTACACTTTGAGATATAAATTTTCACTTACTAGGTACCCTGATGAGTTGATGAGTTAAAGAGTATATATAATTTAAGTCTGCTCTGAAAAGCTAATCAGAAACAGATGGTAAGAGGCCACAAAGGCATCATGACAAACCTTTTCCACTAAATATAGGCATCTATCTTAATTGCAGCTACATTAAGCTCCACAGAACATTAGAACCCTGTAATTTTACCTCCCTCTATTTTATTTTCACCACATTTGGAGACACGCACACAGAGTGATAAATTGTAGGCTAAAATATATTTCAGTACTTAGTGCAACATTAAAGCAATCTCAGTAACATGTGTATTAAGTACAAAA
This sequence comes from Quercus robur, assembly GCF_932294415.1. Classification (NCBI taxonomy): domain Eukaryota; kingdom Viridiplantae; phylum Streptophyta; class Magnoliopsida; order Fagales; family Fagaceae; genus Quercus; species Quercus robur. The sequence goes on along the minus strand of NC_065538.1, from coordinate 75,414,046 downwards.
GGAAATGTAAAATGACTTCTGATTTGAAAGAGAAAAGGCACATGCACATAAGGAAAATACATTTCAATTTCAATCCAAAGTCCACATGCCTTGGATAAGAAAGAATCTCGTGGAAATTAATGTATATTTGGAAACAAAACCTAAGCCAGGAATAGAAGTTTTAACACTAAGGTTGTTCAGAATTTGAAACATTTCCTGGACATTTGAGACGTTTCAAACTACAAAACAAAACAGCAACAAGAAACAATGCAATGAAAGGATACATAGAAATTTTAAACATTTTGAAAAGTAAATAACAAAAATTTGAAGTAATGCAGTCTTAAATATTTCCTGGAAGCTGAAGACAATTTGGACCACAAAACAAAACAAAAAAAACAAGTCATTGAATGGAACCATATACAGAGTATTGGCAGTTACCTTAATGCCCTTACAGCAGTGACCCAGCTACCCTCACTTGTTGGAATGAGACCAAGACAGACACGATCAGCAACACCCTGCAAGCAGAAAATCAAAAGGAATAAATCAGAGCAGTCCATCTTCTTGTACATTAATGCATGCTTTCATGATAAACTTTTCCTTTTGGACCAGTGTAAAATAACAGCCACTGCAAACTAGCTCATTGCATCAGTATTCTATATCAACAAAGGATGGTTTCACAATCTGTCGCAAACCAGCCATAAAAGGTTTCAACCATCAACAGTTGGCTGTGTGCTTCTAAATTTAATTTGTAGCATCAAAAGATAACACATTCAACTGACACCTCAGAAGATCTCCTCGGACTTTGGTTTAGGCAACTATTAGGTGGGTTGTGGTTGCCTACATCTTAAATTCAGTTCTTGACTTAATAAGAATATAAGAAGCATCTAAGTATAATAATTTGTCTTCCAAATTAAGTTCAAAATCAAGCATTTAAAAATGTTCATCAACCTATCAAAAAAAAAAAATAATGTTCATCAAACATTACACAGGAAAGTTGACAGGACAACATATATTAACCAGTCATGACCTTCAAATCTACATTGTCAGTTAAAATTTCCTCTCTAAATCACTAGACAAGAAAATTTTCATTAACTTAGAATAATAGGGATTTAATCATGATATGCTAGTGCTACAGCTTGACTATTTAGTATTTATTAACTAACAAAATAAATCAGTGTATGGACTTACTTTAGGTGCTGTAATCCGGTTATCTCCTTCAAGTACGATACAACGATCACTAACTGAATTGGCTTGTAGATTGTGTTGGAGTGCCTCAATGGCATTGGGATTCCATTCGCAAGCATAAACTAGTTTTGCATTGGCCCTGACCAAGGAAGTTTAGCAATCAGGTCACTATTAGTGTACAAATGATCAAGCAGTTGAAATGATTGTAAAAGAGCAGATGCCAATGAGCTCTAACTCAATTGGCACCTCCTCCCCTTATAAGGGTTAGGAGGAAGGTGAGGTCATGAGTTCAAGACCCATCAAGTGCATGTGTAACCTACCCATCAAAAAAAATGTAGACTGCTAGAAGGCTCCATGTACAATCATCCATTGGGTTTAATTCAGGAGGTATCATAAGCCAGAGGTCCAGCAGACTAATGTGCATAATAGTAATACTACACTTCTTTTTTATTGGTAAGTTACACATGCAACAACTGGTCTCGAACCCACAATCTCACCCTCTATCTTGCTCCTGCAAGAGGAGGTGCCATTTGGGTTAAAGCTTAATGGCTGTAATCCTATATTAATTATTCTCAAGAATTTTTTTTAAGAGCATTACATGTATGAAATTTGATACATGTGTAAAGATTATATATCCTCTTATCTCCAGTTGTACGCTGCCTAATGTTTAGTCTCCCTATTCATATCAACTCATGTGACAAGTAGACAAGAGGACTCTTGACTAGTAAAACCAATCCTATAGGGAATCCAGAGAAAATTACAGCATACCTGACAAGAAATGGCAGCACAAAATATCCAATTCCAGCAAACAAATCCACAATAACCTCATCTTTACAGTCTAGATGGCCCATACGGAGTTTCTCAGAAAGATTTCCCCAGGAGAACATACATTTAGTAGCATTAAAAGAATAGAGAATTCCATTTTCGCGATGATCAACCCAACCATTATCTCCAACTAGAATCTCCAAAGTACTGTCCCTTGTTCCTGTTGGTGCAACTCTGCCCTAGAAATACCATAAAAAAAGTAATTAAGATATGAGCAAAACCCAATTCACTACAAAGCAATGACAAGCATTGGAAAACCTTCTAGTTAGTGAAATTCAGATGAGAATTTCTGCAACTCATTCTGATCGAACATGGTATGTAGTTTTAAAGCTTACAGTTTGAACTATTAGTGTTATAATATATCACCTGCTAGGAAAACAAAATGTCAACACCTTTCAGGAAAGACAAATATGACAATCATTGCTAGTGGCCTGTTGGTCAGGATATACTACATAATTAGTTTTAAAATATGACTAATAAACAATATGGAGAATAATTTAGAAACAACAACAACAACAACAACAACAACAACAACAACAACAATAATAATAATAATAATAATAATAACAATAATAGTAAAGACAATAGGATCATGTCATGACAATGTTCCCATGTTGGAAGGATCTATATAAATTATCTGAATCAATTGATGATGATGTGCCTGAACTCTGGGACAGAATATGTTCATTCGAAGAGTAAAATTAAATTTTGGTTACAGTCAATGTGCTTTTATATCATCTTTCAATGTATGTATCACATGTAATTCAATCCTAAAAGAAGCCCATATCCTCAAATATTAAGTTTAGTTTTACTTTAAAATGACAACCGAGGTTCAATGAACCAAAAAATTGACTACACACTTTCACAGAATCAACACAAAGAATGTATTCTGAAACAAAATGAAGAAAAGTAGTCATCAATGAGCAACATAACATTTTTTTTTTTGATAAGTAAGAAAATTATATTAAATACCTCAAGAAAACAAAAGGAAGAACAGAGAGTACAGAGGAGGAAACAAAAAAGGGAGAAGAAAAGGAGAAAACAAGAAAACAAGCGGAACCAACAAAGAACTAATTACAAAGAAGAGAACTAAGGAACATAGGGATAGAATTACTAGAGGTGAGTCCCCAAGCCCTAGACCAATCAAAAAGAGAGCCACTAAAGTAAGCGAGCAGTTGGTCATCAGTTTTGTCCCTGTCCTCAAAAGTACGCCAGTTTCGCTCCCTCCAAATGCACCACATTAGGCACAACGGAGCTAGATTCCAAACTCTAGAAGAGTGCTTTCCGAGCCAGTTCCACCAGCCGAAAAGCGTATCTGCAATTGATCTTGACAAGACCCAAGAAATCCCAAAAGATCTAAACACCAGGCTCCACATCTGAAAAGCTTTTCCACAATGAAGAAGCAAGTGATTCGCCGTCTCCCCATTACTGCGGCACAAAATGCACCAATCAACAAAATCAAAGCCTCTACACCGCAGAATGTCCCCTGTAAGAATCTTTTCCCAAGCTGCAGACCAAACAAAGAAGGAGACGTGCGTAGGAGCCTTAACCTTCCAAACACCTTTCCAAGGAATAGGCAAGGGACATCGAAGCTTATCATAGAACGATCGAACATCAAAAACCCCCTTCTTTGACAGTTTCCAAATCATACGGTCTCTTTGCTCAGATGGAGGTAAATTAGAACCCAGAGAATGAAGGAAATCATCCACAACACCCGACTCCCAATCATTCGGATTTCTAAGAAGGAGAACCTTCCAACTTCTCCGGGCCTCGGTTCCCAGACGCTTGAGAGACGAGGCTACAGATGCCTCCTTATTAATAGCAATCCCATACACAACCGGGAAGGATAGATGGAGAGGTAAGTCCCCACACCATAGATCCGTCCAAAACTTCACCCTATCCCCCGCCCCTACCTCAAATCGGATGTGTTTGCTAAACACCTCCCAACCTTTCCGGATACTTCTCCATAAACCACACCCATGAACACCCCTGCCTAATTTGGACGACCAACCCCCCCACTCTTCCCCAAACTTCAAAGCTATAACCCTCCGCCAAAGACGAGTCACCTCAACCCCAAACCGCCATAGCCATTTTCCTAGTAACGCTTTATTAAACGTAGTTAACTTCCTTATACCCAAACCACCATTAACCTTAGGAGCACACACCTTATCCCACCCCACCAAATGAAGCTTCGAATCCCCCCACAAGAAGTCCCTCTGAATCTTCTCAATCTTATTAGCCACATGCAAGGGAATGGTAAAAAGGGATAAATAATAAGTAGAAAGGCTAGAAAGCGTACTCTTAAGCAGCGTCAACCTACCACCTTTAGATAAATACAACTTCTTCCACCCAGCCAATTTCCTCTGAAATTTCTCCAAGATAGGATTCCAAATAGAAGGGGACTTATGGGAAGCCCCCAACGGCATACCAAGATAGGTCATAGGCAAAGACCCAATCCGACAACTCAGAATCTCTGCCAAGGCATGAACATTATTAACCTCCCTTATAGGAACCAGCTTGCTCTTCGAGACATTAACCTTCAAACCTGTCACAGCCTGGAAACAAAGGAGAAGCATCCGCACATGAAGGATCTGCTCCACATCCGCATCACAGAATAGAATAGTATCGTCCGCAAACAGAAGATGCGAGACACATTCCCCTACACCCCGACTACCAACAGCTTGGAAACCCTTGATCAAGCCAGCACCTTCTACTCTTTTCAACATCCTACTTAAAACCTCCATCATAACCAAAAACAGCATTGGAGATAGCGGGTCCCCTTGTCTTAAACCCCTCGTGCTCCCAAAAAAATCAGCTGGCGCCCCATTAATCAAAATAGAAAACTGGATAGTAGAGATACAAGTGCGAATCCATCTACACCATTTTTCCCCAAAGCCCATTCTCTTCAAAAGATCTAGAAGAGCCTCCTAATTCACATGATCATAAGCTTTCTCAATGTCAAGCTTACAAATAACCCCCAGAATCTTGCTCTTAACACGACTATCAACACACTCATTAGCAATAAGAACTGAGTCAAGAATCTGTCTACCTCCCACAAAACTATTTTGAGACTCAGAAATCAGTTGATCTAATACCTGTTTCAACCTATTTGCCAAAACCTTCGACAAAATCTTGTACAAGCTCCCCACCAAGCTGATAGGCCTGAAGTCTCGAATATTAGAAGCATCATTTTTCTTGGGAATAAGAGCTATAAAGGTCGCATTCAGAGATTTCTCAAACTTACTATGATGATAGAACTCCTCAAAAACTGTTAGAACATCTCTTTCCACCACTCTCCAGCAATGGTGGAAAAAAGCCATAAAGAAACCATCTGGACCTGGAGCTTTATCTCCCCCCAACTCATTAAGAGCTAGAAGAATCTCCTCCTTCTCAAACCTCCTTTCAAGCCAACCCCTCTCCGACCCATCTATCTGATCAAACTCCAGACCTTCCACAAAGGGCCTCCACTCTTCTGACTCCTGGTACAAATTTTTATAAAAATGTACAACCTGAGCAGCCATCTCAGATTCCTCCTCATAGATCACCCCATCCACCTCCAAAAAACTCAGGTGATTAAACCTTCTCCGGGAATTGGCCATCCTATGGAAGAATTTAGTGTTGTTATCTCCTTCCTTAATCCATAACATCCTGGATTTCTATCTCCAAGAGATTTCTTCCAAGGAGAGAAGATTCTCAACTTCAGATCTCGCCACCGCTCTCTCACAAGACTCTGCATCAGAGAGACCAAACTCCCCTTCCTAGGCATCTAGAGAATTCAAAGTCTCTAATAATTGAGACTTTTTGCGACCAACATGACCAAACTCCAAACGATTCCACCGAACGATGTCCTCTTTCAAGGCCTTCAATTTTTTGGCAAACACAAAACTAGGAGTGCCAGAGAAAGAATGACGATTCCACTAAGACTGAACTCTATCAATAAAGCCTTCCGTCTTGAGCCACATATTCTCAAACCTAAACGGACTTTTCCCCCTCGCCATTCCCCCCACCTCCACTAAAATAGGGAAATGGTCAAAAACAAGGCGAGGTAAAATCCGTTGGATCACGTCCGGATAATGCTCCTCCCAATCCTGAGACACCAAAACTCTGTCTATCCTAGACATCGAAGGCCGAACTGACCCTCTAGACCATGTATAGCTCCTTCCCTCCAAGGGCAAATCAATCAAATTAAGGTCCTCGACGAATTCCGAAAATAGTTCCATTGCCGGAGTGAGACGAAAATTACCCAAACGTTCACTAGGGAAGCGGACAATATTGAAATCCCCAATACAACACCAAGGGACATTCCAGTATTGCTGAACACCAACCAACTCATCCCACATTAATCCCCTCGCATTGTTATCAATAGGGCCATAAACCCCCGAACAAGCCCAACTGAAACCGTCTCCCACCCCTTGCCACCGAACAGACACAGAGAAAGAACCCACCAAAACTTCCGTCCTCTCTAAAACCCTCCTATCCCACATCAGCAGAATCCCACCGGCTGTCTGGACAGCGTCCAAAGCCACCCAATCCACAAAGGGGCAACTCCACAAATTCCCCACCATCTGTCTGTCCATGCCAGTAAGTTTAGTTTCTTGAAGGCAAATTACATCACACTTCCAACCACGCAGTAAATTTTTAACAATAGAACGTTTCTGATGGTCATTCAGACCCCTAACATTCAAAGAGAGAATTTTTAAATTCATAAATACAAGAATATCCCAACTGAATATTAGCTCAACAGCCAACACACTACCTGCTGTCATAATTAACCGAAGATTGCAGGTTCCTCAGCTCTCTCTTCCCTTTATCCTTATAGATACCAGCTTTTCTAGAGAGAGTAACATTCCTGTTCACCGCTTTAGCAGTCTCCGTCTCCTTCTCAATCTTTTGTAACAATGCGATGCATAGCTTCTCATGACGGTTCAAAGGCAACCCCACCAGTTTACTGAAACCAGGGAGTCTATTCTTCACCCATCTTGAAGTATCCAATATATTTTCACACCCCACTGCCTCATTACCACAATTCAGTTCAGCTGACAAGTGTAGCCCAGAGGGAGTAATAGACATCAGAGGGACAGGTAAGCTATCCTCTCCACCCAAACCCTTATCTGAAAGATTCCATTCTTCCTTCACTAAAACACTCGCCCCAGGGACAGCACACAATGTCTTTGTGGGTAACTCCACTAACCTGGGATGCTCAGGTTCAAGGGCAGCAATCGGCGTGAGGCTGACCAAGCCACCATCATCCCCTTCTTGATCCCCCAAAACCACAAGCCCAGTCCTCAAAAAACTCAGAAACAAACCAGAAAGGAAACACTCAACCAAAGGCCTCGAAATCGCCCTTTCTGCCTTACCTGGAAACACCGTGAGCTCACCAGAGCTAGTACCAACGGAGGAGAGTTTGTCAGACTTTCCCGGTGAGAACGACGGCTCGTCGGAGCTGGTTCCGGCATCGCCAGGGCCATCGGCCTTACCCAGATCCAACGAGAGCTCATCGGAGCTACCGGCGAGAGAGGAACCGTCGGCCTCCGGTGGCGACGGTGGCTCGCCAGATCTACAGTCGACGACGAGCTCGCCAGAGCTACCAGCGAGAGAGGAACCATCTACCAAATACTTCGCGCGCCAGGCCGGAACTCCAATCTCAGGAACAGCCTTCAACGGGGCCTGGGCTGAGCCTCCACCACCAGCCAACGAGCCCTCTCCCACTTCAAAAGTACTTGGGCCAGAGAACACTGGTTTAAGGAAACCCACTCCTAGGTCAGTCAGCTCTGGGCTTGTTCCAAGGCCCAAATAAGGCTTAACAACAGCCCGTTTGAAGCTCTTAGGAACCCATTTAAGAGAATTAGAATCTTCCATGATACTCTCCCTTCCAACTGCTCGAGAAACAACTCTGCACTTCGTACCACCCCCTCTCTTTCTCTCCCAGAAAACCCGCCTCCTTCCTATCACATCAACTTCCACGACAAGACCTCTCCTTGACCAGCCAGCACTCCAAACGTCACTCTTCTTCCTTTTGTCATAAACTTTTGAATTCAAACTACTGCTAGGGACACTGATCCTAGGGTCTGCCAAAGTTTGCTCACCACCCTCTGCCTCCTCAAGAATGCAGCTCTCCCTCCTAACCCCTCCCACCCCCTCCATCTTATTAGATAACTTCACCGGAAAATCCCTTACTTTAGCACCTGTGATTCTCAGATTCTCCCCCATCTTCTCCTCTCCTTTATGTGGTATCTTCCCCTTGATTGAGACTCCTGGTTGCATAGGCTTCTTTCTATCCTCTGTTCTTCCATGAAAGCCTTGTACAACTTCAGCAAAAGTTCTAGAATGAGCCTCCAGGTTGAACCTCCGCACCTGAGGAATGAATTTGGGACCATTTATTTCCACTGCATAATGAGAAGGATTCAACACTTTTCTAAGTTCAAGGCCAAAAGCCCTCCAGCCAAATCTCTCTTTACCTTCCAGTATGATAATCGACCTCCTAGACCCACCTGTTTTGAGCCCAGTCAACAGCAAGAACTGGCCAGAGGAGTTGGAACTCCATTGGAGAGTAAAAGCTGTGTCTCCTTCTCTAAGAGTAAAAAATTGTTTGGGGCTCACCCCAACAACAATGTGTTCTATGTTAAACATCAACCAATGTGCTGCATTCTTGCCCAAAAAAACTGATCTCATAAAGAATTTGCCCCTCTCAAAAATCTGTAACTTAAAATAACGACCCCCTTCCTCTAAAACTAACTGAAAATGTTTGGACTCAAGGGAGAAACTACGGACCCCCCTCCCATGCAAGAGATGTCAAGGCAGAGAGTCTAGGGAAAAATTTTTGAATAAAATTCACAATCCTTAACAATTAACATCTGGAGCAACATAACATAATTCAAGTATATAGCTTACCTGGCGGGCAAGACGATTAGTATTAAGTGATTTGGCAACAACAGGCCAAACCTCTGCCCCAATTGAGTCCCATACAGGATCCTTGAAGGATGTGACTGGAAGCACAACAATATCACCAAGTCGCTCCCATCTGAAAAGGCCAGAAGAATTTAAATGAGCAACACTACAGTACATGGACATTGCCTCCACTAGAAAACTATAAAGTGCCAGAAAGTGCCTGAACTTTAGACTACTTCATGTCTATTTTCAATCCATATCACTGAAGCTAACAAGAAAACAAAAACAAAACAAAGCACAAACCTTGTGGGTAGTTCCTCTAATAGTTGTTCTGAAAGGCCTCTATTCTTTATCAACGAGGCCACAGCTTCACCCATTACTTTTAAGGGAGACTTTGCAGCTCTTTTGACTTCAACTACCTCATCTACCAGCTTAGTTGCACCACACTCTTTTAAAAGATTCAAAGCTTCCAAACTTGAGATCTCGTTTAACAAAAGCCCCTTTCCTGTAAATGGTTTCAATAAATGGTCATTATCTAATTCAGATGCATCAAACAAATGATGCTGCCTTTCATGAAATACACCACAAAATTTTTTGGTAACAGGAAAACAAATATGTTTTCCGTCCTCCCGAGAATAAACCTTCCTCTCAAGATCTAACCACCCAAACTTCTTCAGTATGTCCTTCCCCAATTTTGCATACTTCCTTTCAAGTTGTAGAACCCAATGCGAAGCAATCATCTGACTTTCATTCATTCCAGGTAATTCACTATCGAAATTTAAGTCAAGATTTTCTTTTAAAGTTTGCAAATTTTCAATTCGTGGATGTTGAAAGCTATCGTTCTTATTCCCCGTCACCCCATCATTTCTGCGGGTACCATGCACATCTCCATTTTTAGAAGGCATAAAATTTTCATTTGAAGTCATTAAAGGTAACAAGTTGATTTTCATTGGCTCACTAAACTTTGTTCCAAATGCATAACAAGATGCCCCACCACCAATCAAAACAAGATCATCGCCAATGACATTAGCTGTACTTCGTACAAACAAATCTTTGCCAACAGAATCAAGTGTCACATGCTTCCACACTTGGAGCCGCAAATCAAGTAGTGCTAACTCTTGACAATGTTGCCGGACAGGACAACCGCCAATAACCCCAAGATAATCTTTGTACACAAACATTGAGTGGGAAAACCTAGCATGTGGACCTCTTCCCGCTGTCTTTTCTTTCTTCCATTGACATGCCTGAACATCAAAACTATACAAGTCTCCAAGTGCTTTGTCACCATCGTACCCTCCAAACATAAATAGCTTACACCCATATGCCACCATAGAGTGAGAATGACGGGCACATGGCTGTTCCCCACCAACCTCTAACTCTTCCCATTGCAGGTTAACTGTGTCAAGGATATGAAAGGATGAAGAGATTGAGTCATTGTCAAGTCCACCAAATACATATATCTTTGAGCCTACAGCAGCTGCTGCATGCCTATGCCTGTGTCACAAACAAATATTTTGAAAAGATTGATCATTTTGAGCTTATTTTGGTCACATGATATTACTCAACAAAAAAAAAAAACTTTTTGAGCTTATTTTGGTGGGTCCCACACCAAATTTTAAGCAAATAAGCAATCAACAAAGCACATTCGAATGTACTCTAGCCTACATGTATTTCATTACAATGAAATTCAAGATTTTTAATAGCAGTTGGAAGCAATTTCTCATAAAGGTTATTAAGGCTTTCGATTCCAAAACTAAACTACCAAGGCACATAATGATATCAAGGACACAGGCAGTTCTAGTATAGTTTAGGCTCCAAGGGAAGATAAAGAAATGGGAGATTCAAACTAGTGACTAATGCTCTAAAATTTAAACTAATGTTTCAGAATTCTTTTTTAGAGTTTTACATTTTAAACCCTATTCTTTAGGGGTGATTTTAAATTAAACCTATACTATAGTTAAAAGATGGCAAATTTAAACCCTATAGTTCTGTTAGTTTCAAATCAATCCCTAGACTTTCAAAGATGTTATGAATTTAAACCCGCTAATCAAACCCGATAGTCAATACCCCTTTTTTTCAACTATGAAATGAGAAGTACTAAAATAGAAAAGCATTAGTGCACAAAAAGGCTAAACTTTTCACCTTGGAGGGAAAACACTGCCACTACATTCTGCTAATCTCCATTCACTCTTTGCTCTATTGAGCACCCACACATCACCAAGAACATTCACAGGATCCCCCCTGCCTCCGATAACAAACGCGCAATCTCCAACCAAACAACAACTATGACCTAATCGCGGGCTCGGACTCCCACTCCCCTCTACACCACCAATCACTTCCAATGTGCCAGAATTTGGATCAAGCACCAAAGCCTCATTCCTCCTCGCATGCCTTCCCATTCCTCCAAATCCACCAAAAACCAATACTTTCTTCTCCGAAGCTAAACTACACGCCGAGTGTCCCCATAGATAAAGCTTCTCCACCGCCTCCTCACCGGAAACCACTATCGGAACCACACGCAGCACACTCAAATCTGCCCCTGCCAAATCATATTTTCAAATTCAAACCACTGACTCACTCAATTTTGCTTTTGCGTTTTTAACTACGTGATTTCAGTTTTACCGGAATGTTCATCATCATCGTCGCCGCGAGCTTCTGATTCCGATTCCGGCTCCGGTTCCGGTTCTGCCACGTCGGCATTTTGCAGTGCGCGGAGAAAGCCTTGGGTTCTGATTCTGTTCGCTTCCATTTTCTCGTTGGCCACGCGGACGAGGTACCTAACGAACTCCGGCGAGACCATGACGGACTCGGTGGTCCCCAACGGAACCTCCAGCCGAATCGAGCAGCGGATCGCGACGATCACGCGCTTGTTGTTCGCGTTGGTTATGCCGGATTCTCTGAACCCGGCCGACCTCGCCGTGGAGACCAGCGACTGAGCCGAGGCGAGGTCTTTGCACTCCACGGCGACGATGAGCGGTTCGAAGCGGAGGACGAGTTCGGACTCGGGTTCGGGTTGGGATTGGGAGCGAGTTGGTGAGTCGGGGAAGAGGAGGGAGATGACCGAGTCGGGATCGGCCGGGTCGTGGGAGACGAAGAGCCAGGAGCCGCCTTTGGATTTTTTGTTGGGTTGGGTTTGGTGTATGGGTTGGGAGAGGATAGAGATACGGCCGGAGCAGGAGCTGGTGGTGAAGTAGCAGGGATGGTTGTTGAGGGTGTTGATGAGAGGGAGGATGGGAGTGTCCAACGTGCCCTTCGGTGATTTGTCGGTGTCTGAGGATGCTAGTGAAGCTAGCGTCGCCGCTTTTCTCTTCTCGAACTCCATTTTCGCGCTGTGCAACAGCAAACTGCAAAGCAAAAACCCTCGAAACTCTAAGTCTAAAGTCTAAACCCTCTTCAACCAAATGGTGGGTAGAAAAGTGGGCTTCGCGCCTGGGCCTAAAACGGTCTTGGACACAAACAATAGTAGTATATGTTTTTATGTATAAATAAAAATATTTTATACTTCTGTAATAACAAATTATTATTTTTAATTTATCAATAATATAAACACTCCATTTGTAATAACAAATTATATATGATTTTAATATAACAACTAGTTAGGGGACGTGGAAAAAAAGTACTATAGTTGTGGGTACCTAAGGCATGCTTAGGCATGCTTGCAACGTTCTTGGACGTCCTCAGCATGCTTTGCAATGTCCTAAGCATTCCACATCGAAGAGAAATCCCCCCAATTTCTACCTTATAAGCGTTGAAGTGAAGGAGTAGTGTACCACTACTTCTTTAAAGAGCTAGTGGTACACTACTCCTTCGCTTCAAAACTTATAAGGTAGAAAGTGGGGGGATTTCTCTTCGATGTAGAACGCCTAGGACGTTACCAAACATGCCTAGGACGTTGCAAGCATGCCTAAGCATGCCTTAGGTACCCACAAGGCCACAATAGTAATTAAGGTCAATTTTAGATTTTATTTGTATTATAAAACAAAAATATGAATCATTTGGTTTTTAAAGTATATAGAGATTTACATTAATTAAAAGAGACATTAATTTTAAGAATTTTTATAATTATGTTGAAAAAAGTTAATCTCATTCGTTTAAGAATTTTGATCAACCACAAAGTTAGAGTAGTTATTTAATATATAAATATTTATTTAACTATAATAGTTTTTTAGTACCTACTTGCTAAAGACAATGTATCTATTTTCTAAAAACTTCTAAGAATGATAACGAATATCATCATTTTTCAACTATAAACAACTAAGTTTTGCTAAGAAATTTTTTTTTTTTTTTTTTAAAAAAGATAACAAAAGGCTTGTGTCACTGAATATCATCATTCTATCTTTTTAAGAATTTTTATCATTTAAAACTCAAAATACGTAAGAAAATTTTTAGAATTTTAAAATTTAGCAAGAGTAATTTAGATATTACACAATAAAATATTTTAAGAATCATAAGTTTTCATTAGGGTTTAACTGAGAGAATAACAATATGATATATTTGCTCTTTTCCAAAATATTAAGGGAAAAATTGCATGATTTTAAAGTTTAAGGAATAATTGTAAACTGTCCCAAACATAAAGGTTGAAAAAAAAAAATTTCCTAAGTTTTTGTTTTTGTGTGCAAAACTATGTGTTTTTACTTAAAATAGTGTGTAAAGAAAAAAAATATACAAAAAGGCAACCCAAAAAAATTGTATGTGGAATAGTAAATTTTGGCTTAACAAAGTTGAGTAAACCAACTTGGTACTGTATCTACTGTTCAAAACTTTTAAAAAAAAAAAAAAAGGAAGATAAAGTGGCTCAACAAAATGGCATTGTAGATGTATAGCACACAAACATTGGATGTACAATGATATATATAAAAGGAAAAAAAAAAATACAAACAGATCACTTAAAAAATAAAAAAGACAAAATGGCTAACCAAAATGGAACCGAACAGTGAAAAATGCTGTATCAACAGTGCAAAAATATTGTAGAAAAAAGAGCATAAATTGATGATGGGGAAAAAATAAATAAAATAAAGTGATGAACAGTACATATTGAACAAACCAAAAGTATTGTAATTTTTACACATTCACCCAACAAGTATCATAACATTTTCATAAAATATTTATTTTCAGTTGTAGTTAGTCACAGTTTCATATTTTATTATTTTATTTTGATTTATAAGAAATTAACACCTCAATAATTATGAAAATATTGTGAAATTTGTTGTGTCAGTATAACAATATATATGCAAGTTCTTATAAATATTTAAACAAAAATAAAAAGTACAAACGGAAGATTGACGAAAAAAAAAAAAAAAAAAAAAAACTCTGTAGCTATTGTAACTACAGTGCCATTTAAACAAACTAAAAGTACTATAACTTTTACACATTTACCTAACAAGTGTCACAACATTTTCACAAAATATTTATTTTCAGTTGTGGTTGGTCACAGTTTCATATTTAATTATTTTATTTTGACCTATAAGAAATTGACATCTCAATAATTGTGAAAATATTGTGAAATTTGTTGTATTAATAAAACAATATATATAAAAGAAAAAAAAAGGTACAAACGGAAGGCAAAAAAAAAAAAACTGTAACTATTGTGCTACTGTTCGAAACTTAAAAAAAAAAGGAAAAAAAAAAAAGAAAAGCAAAGTGCCTCACCAAATTTCAACTGTAGATAAACAGTAGGATAAACAATACAAATACACTAAATGAACAGTGCCGAAGCACTATAGCGGCATAGCCGCTTTTTATATATAAGATGTTAGGCTAATTAAATTTGTATATGTTCTTAAATGAACCAATTCAAAATAATATAATTTTAATTATAATTGGTTATTAATTATTG